>NC_090923.1:1418175330-1418478406 GCF_040938575.1 Ambystoma mexicanum | reverse complement strand
GTTGGTCCATGGCCATCCCAGTTTGGATAATGTCATATATTTTGGAGATTTGGCGGGAGTCATGTTCGGAGTTGTCTGAGAGAGGGATGAGGATCTGAGTTTCATCCATGAACTTAGTGAATGAGATACCCAGAGAGACAAGGTGGTCAAATAGAGGTTTTGTATAGATGTTATGCAAGATGCGAGAGACGCTGGAGCCTTGTGGGATGCCACAAAGGTATTGTGTCGGGTGAGTGACTGTGCTGCCTGCGTATACATGTGCTGTTCTTTCAGCAAGGAAGGATGCAATCCATTTGGTGGCTGGAGGGGAGAAGTTAGCCGTGATTGGGAGGTGGCGGCAAAGGGTTTCATGGTTGACCAGGTGAAACTCTGCTGACTAATCTAGTAAAAGGAGTAGGGCCAGGTTGCCTGTATCCAGGATGTCATCCATCTGGTTTTTGAGATTCAGGAGAGCAGATTCGGTGGCATACCCTGGGTGGAATCCAGATTGGCACTGGCTTAGGATTTTGTGTAGTTACAAGTATGCTTGTATTTGGATGTAAACTGCTCCTTCCTTTCTCTGTTCTCCAACCCTAAATGTTCCCCTCCTTCACACTTGATGTTTCTTCTTCCTTGTGGAGTTTCTTCACTCGAGATTGCCAAACTTTTTTAGCTTTTTTGTAAAAATGATATCCGTTTTTTGGTGCTTTGCAAAAACGTTTCACTTCTTTGTCAACAACAAGAAAAACACGATTTGTTGCAGGTAAGTTATAGAAGTTATGTTTGATAAATAAGCCTAACCTTATTAAAAGTTTACATCGTTAGTCAAAAGAAAAACTAGCCAAAAGTTTTAAAACCCCTGAACAACTTGTATAACTTTTATTGGCAAGCCAAACAGCTCCTAATGAACTCTCCCCTTCTGTACATTTGAAAGCCCATGTGACGTTCCAGAAGGCTCGTTGACTTCCCATTCCTGGGATTCACTGCCTCAGCTTTGCCCCAGCTCCCCCGCTCTTGCGCAGTTCCCTCTCCCCACCGACCACACTGCCGACACCCCCCTAGAGCTCATTGATAGCTGTTTCCCTGGCAACCGTGATTGTTCCTTCTTTCAAATCCCTGGCACCAGAGACTGCACTCTTGCTGGGATCCATCTTTTTACAAAATGTGAAGGGTGACCATCTACACAGACTGCGCTAATTACCTGTTTATATATTCACTAGATGTGGAATTTTTGAAGCAAAGTAGATGGGGAGTATACACAAAAAGGTACAATTAATTAGTGATTAAGTTAATTTGTAGTTCAATGAGTCCAACTCTTTTAATTTCAAATGAGTGATGGTACAAATTGATTAGAGTTTAGAAAGATAACAAAAAGTGGTGCATTCTTGATAAACATAGGCATACATAATGAAATGCATATACACAATGCCCAAAGATACAGAAAAATGCTAAGCAGCGTGAACTGATACAGAGAATGCCTAATTTGGGGTTCAGTAAGCCCCAACAATGACCAATAGTGCAGAAAATGCCAACATATTTCAGGAAATATCAGACAATATAAAGAAATACCATATCAAATAATGTAAAGAAATGCCCAATGTAAAGAAATGCCAACACGTGTTTCAACCTATACGGTCGTCATCAGGGCCTTTTCGAAGCATATAGTGTGCTATTGTTAAGCCTGAACAAAATTCATTCGAGAAACCTGCCAGAGTAGGGGGAAGCGTGTCAGAGCAAGGAGCAAATGGAAGAGAGAGAAAAAAAGAAAAATGAAATCATGGTATTAGATTATTACATACACACTTTGGCTCTAATGGTAAGTATGTAAGCTAAGTGAATAAGGCATACCTTATAGTGGTAGTTCTCAAATGAATTTTGTTCAGGCTTAACAATAGCACACTATATGCTTCTACATGCCCTGATGACGACCGTATAGGTTGAAACACGTGTTGGCATTTCTTTACATTGGGCATTTCTTTACATTATTTGATATGGTATTTCTTTATATTGTCTGATATTTCCTGAAATATGTTGGCATTTTCTGCACTATTGGTCATTGTTGGGGCTTACTGAACCCCAAATTAGGCATTCTCTGTATCAGTTCACGCTGCTTAGCATTTTTCTGTATCTTTGGGCATTGTGTATATGCATTTCATTATGTATGCCTATGTTTATCAAGAATGCACCACTTTTTGTTATCTTTCTAAACTCTAATCAATTTGTACCATCACTCATTTGAAATTAAAAGAGTTGGACTCATTGAACTACAAATTAACTTAATCACTAATTAATTGTACCTTTTTGTGTATACTCCCCATCTACTTTGCTTCAAAAATTCCACATCTAGTGAATATATAAACAGGTAATTAGCGCAGTCTGTGTAGATGGTCACCCTTCACATTTTGTTTTCAGTCCAGGTGATAGTGGTAGATCACCTCACCATCCACACGACAGCAGCTCTACCTATACTAGATCTCATCATTTATTTCCAGGTGAGCGCTCTCCTGAATAGGGCTCTACTGCCACAACCTTCTTTTGTTTTCCATCTTTTTATACATTGTACTACCGAAAAGCACCTCTAGGTGTGCCCTGAGGGTGCTTATAGCAATAATACCCCCACACCCAGCCATTACGGTATTAGGTAATTATGTCCCCATACATAATGTCGCCAGGAAAAGCCATTGGCGTCATTATATATGGTGACATTATGTATGGGGACGGGTTGCGGGGGATGTCCCCTGCCCCCATTGTTAAAGAACAAAAAAAATCAGGGGTTGCAGGAGTGACCCCCGCATGTTCAATGTAATAATGTACCCACAAGAAACGGCAACTTTTTTGTCAGGGGACACTTTTGTAGGGACATTATTACTTGGAACCGCCATTACCAAGTGGTAATGGCCATTGCCCCGCATTTTTACTAAACGAGTTAGATGGGAATTCTGCTCTGATCCGTCCAATGATGAGTGACTTAATTGTAGGGCCGAAGGGGTGTTAAACTGCAGATTTTTTATTTTTTTTTAACAAAAACTGCTTCCACTGCAGTGCAATTTATCGAATAAGAAATGTCACCCACACCCTAAAAATAGCACCCACTGCTAAAAATAGCACCCACCCCTAAAAACGGCATCCATCCCTATAAATGGAGCCAGTCCTTATAAATGCCACCCATCCCAATAAAGGTACCCTTTTCCAAACAAGGAATCCCAGCAGAAAACTGAGCATGTTACCCACCAGCAGCACATCTCCGGCTCGGCAGTAGCATCCTGGCTGGCACGTCCTGTTGGCACCATCAGAGCTTAGATCGGCACAAGAGGCTGGCCCTGCAGCGCACTCCTTCCACACTTTCCCGTCTTTGCAGACCCCGGGCACTTCACCTGGAAAGACAGAATGCACTGCTGCAATGGGCAGATATAATCTCAGCTTCAGTTTATGACTTCGCCCTTGACCCTGCCCATTTCCAAACATCCTATGGTGCTTCTCATCCTGGCCTATCTATGATAACCTTGTACAGTGTTCAGCAATCATTGGGTGACTTCCATCCCTTTGTGATTTAAATAGAGGAAACAGACCAGTCTCAATTGCAGCCACAACATTTTGGCTGTGACCAGTTCAAGCCTTTTTGACTGGCAAGGCCTTGCCGGAAATTGGACCTTTTGCATCTGCAGAACCTGCTGAAACTCCGTGACCAAGACTGGGATCCCCATCGTAGAGTCTGTTTGCTATACTAGGGTCCATTGTCCCAGATTTGGTAAGAGCACAACCAAACAAGAATGCAGTGCGCTAAGTATGGAGAGTTATCCATTTTCTGTACACGGGAATGGGAAGTTTTATCATGGGAGAATCCATCAAATTAGTTTTCAAAACATTTATTTGATGGAATTTTGCCCCAAATATATGAAGGGGATGGGTTTAGGGTACTAACTAATATAGGGAGATATCTAAGGGACAAGGGATGTTGGTGGTCTCCCCCGCATACCTTTTCGGCAAAATCAACCAAAAGAAAACAAAAATCAATGAAAACGGATTTGATGGATTGTTTTCAACCAACTCTCATAGAACTCTGTACACACAATCTTTGTAAAACAAATTTTGTCGATCTTGCCAGAGAGGGGAAAATAAAGATGGACTCAGCCCACATAAATTGATACCCGATTGGTCAGCTGCCAACGCTGTCTAAGTTAGTCTTAGAAACAGAGATTATGATATGATGGTAGGTATGGTCTTCCATATGCCACTGGTCTGCTGGATATCATGGATTCTCCAAAACAGCTGACTCGGCTCGAGCCCCTGCTTTGCATTGGTAGACATGGGATACAGATAGAAACCGACCGTCAGGGCCCAGAATAACTAATGCAGCAGATGGGACAATTGATTGAATTATTTGTATCGCGCAACTAGAATGAACCAAATTGAATCAAGGCGCAGTTGGAAATATGACAAAAAAATTGCTCTAGTACGAATTGTGGGTCATCAGAATTGCTCTTTCACCCTTGATCCATATTCTTGAGCATATTTAAACAGGTACATATTTAAACAGGTACGTTTTCCGTTTTTTACAAAATGACGTCAGAGAATCCGATTTTCTTAACTCCATTGGGTGACTATTCCAAAGTTTTGGCCCTAATACTGAAAATCTACAATATCCTCTAGAGACACATTGGGTCGGGGGAACGGACAACAGGTACTTAACCTCTGATCTTGTACTGTGTCGGTTGATACCACTTTAATTTGTCCTTCATATACCTAGGCACTAAGTTATTCAAACATTTAAAGATTATGCATCCAATTTTGAACTCAACCCGATCCTCCACTGCCAGACAGTGAATTAACCAGCGCAGACCAGATATTGGTGTAGATTTTATTACCCTGAACACTAATCTAGCCGCTGCATTCTGAGCTTTTTGTAGTCAGTGTATGTGTTTGGCAGGAGCCCCTGTCAGTAGACTATTGCAATAGTCCAACTTGGAATTTACTAGTGCTCTTACCACAGTGGCATGATCTTTTTGGGGAACATAGGGAAGAGCCTGCCGAAGAAACCGAAGTTTGTAAAAAACGGCCTGCACTTTGACTCTGACCTGACCTTCGCAACCCAAGTCGCTTTGCCATATGCACCCCAAGTTCTTTACCCTAGATGCATATTTCATTTCTGATCCCAGAAAAGAGGGTGGTGGGGGACCTCTGTTTTCACCTATTAAATGCTTTGGGCCTAACAGAATCACCTCAGTCTTATATGGATAGAGTTGTAGCCAATTAGTGGCCATCCATCATCCTACTTCTTCGAAACACCTACTAACCTGTGTGAAAGATTCATCTACGCCGTCTAGCCTGAGGAACACCTGACTGTCGTCTGCATACGACTGAAAGCTGATTTTGTGGCTTCTCAGGATATTCATCATGGGGCGTAAATACAGACTGAACAGCAATGGTGAGAGAGAGGACCCCTGTGGAACTCCACAACATTGCAGGAGAGTATCCAAAAGGAAGCCCCTCAACTTCACTCGTTGGTGTCGCCCTGATAGAAAAGAAGTTATCCATTTAATGGCACTAGCCAAGGCGTTCCCTATAGTCTGTAGTCTTAGGACATTGTGGTCCACTGTTTTGAAGGTCCCAGAGAGGTCTAACATTACGAGTTGGGACAATTCACCTCGGTATAATCCATCCCAAACCATGACCAATGCTGTTTCGTTTCCAAATTTTGGGCAGAAGCCCGATTCCAGTGGGTCCAAAAAGGCCAGAAAAAAATTGAAGGAATGCCTTATTTGGACAAACAAAGTTTGAAATGACCTGAAACAGTTTTTGTGCCTGATTTGAAGCTGCATCAATCTTTCCAATTAAGAAGTCAGACTTTGCTCTGAAAAATTGCAATTTTATACTTCGTTAAAGTGGCTTTAGCTTTATCTCCACTTACTGGCATTCTGGATTTACGCCATCTTCTCTCCAGTCCTCTAGATGACTTTTTCAGGTCTAGTAGGTAAGATGTGAACCAAGCTATGGAAACTTCTTCTTTCTTTTGCACTTTTGCTCTTAAGGGAGCATGAAAAGCGCAAATATTATCCATCGGGGTTCCTTTCCCTCTTACCAACGGAACATCTAGGCAATGGCCAGGTCTGTGGAAGGCTGAGACTGTCAGGGGTGCAAGATCGTGCAAATTCATTAAATCCCATAGGTGGCTACAATACCTGCGCAGGGGTGGAGGTTGCAGGTGGAGAACTCAATCCGGCGCAGCACCACACTAGATCGCGTGCGATTTTTGTACCCGCCCCCGCAGGGCACTGAGCACTCTGACCACGGACCCCAATTTCCAGCAGTGCCTGAGGAGAGAAAGAACAGACATTTAGTATTTCAAACTCAGGAATTAAGTGAATCCTTTTATCATCCCCACCTTGCTTGGCACTAGGGTACAATTCATGAAATTCTTAGTATTCCCCCGTCCCCTGCACCCTACTCGTAATTCATGCGTGTGTCTTCTTTGTGCAGTGCCCCATTGCTTCCCAGGTAGGTTTGCACTTTATAATTCCCACACATCCCACGTATTGCCTCAACCTGAAAGCGGACTTGTCTATGCAAATAAGGAGGTGTCATTTGGCAGGCGGCCATGCAGGGCTGGTGTTGTTGCATCCAGACATACACGGCTCAGGTTTTCCTTTCAAAAGAACTGGGTTGTGAAGAGCTCCCGGGTTTGGCAGAGGTCGAAATGCCAGTGTCTGGCAAAGGTTGCATGTGATTGGAGTTATGAAACCAATGGTGGCAATACATTACGCTTGCTGCTCTTTGGAGATGTGAAAGACTTTGGGGGTCATTTTATTTAAAAGGATACATTACAAAGGGAACCGTTTACATTTGCACTTATGTGCAAACAGGTCCTTCCACTCCATGCAATTCTCGTCATTTGCATAAAGAAGTGCTCAGCAAATGTGTAAAAATAAACGTCATTGTCTGAATGCCTCTGTTTTTGCATTCTGCAGTGCAAATTGAGTAAATGGTGTCTGCCACTTGCACATGACAATGGATTCCTATGGATTCCTATGGACTCTTCCTGCCTTTACTGGTGTAAAAAGCAAGCAGATGCCATAGGAATACAAAGCATTTGCGCCAATATGAAAATGGCATGCCGGCGTAGATTCCTGCTCATTTGAATGCCAGAGAGGATGGCGGTGGTGACGGAAATAGCAATTCTGTTCCCTGCCCCCCCCCTCCACCATGCAAATGAATGAAAATACGGCATTGCATAAAAAGCATTCATAAAAAGTGTAGGCATACATTTTACACATGCTTTTTAAGGTACTTCAAAATAAACATGACCCCCCCCTTTGTCTTTACCATTTTACACTTATTTTGGCGATCAAGTACCCTACACAGTTGTCGGGAATCGGGAATTGATTTACAAACTGTTTCTTATATAGCACCACAAAGGTTCGGGCAAAGTGGCTGGCCCAGATGAATTTAGGTCAGATTTTCTTTAAATGATTACCGGACTGGTGGGCAAAAAACGTTTTAATGCTATCAGCCAGTCTGGAGCAATCCCACGCTCATGGAATAGTGCCATAATAGTCCCGATTGTTCAAAAGGTCCATATTTATGACACAACATTCTACTGTCCCATTTCTCTATTAAATATACTGACTACGATATTTAATACATGCATGAAAAATGGACTGGAGGAGTGAGTGTGCTCAAATCACATTTAGCAAACCTCATAAGCAGTGTTCCGGAAGAGTTTTTTCGACCATTGACCATTGTCGTACTCTAAATACTGCTCTGCTGGAGGGGGTAGGCTGTATGTAGCCTTTCTGGACCTGGAGAAATCGTTTCATTCTGTCGATAGGGAGGCCATGCGGTGGAAGGAGAAGTCCTGGAAGGTCCCTTTGGGATTACTGCAACTAATAACAAGACGTTACATGAACACCCGTGCAGTGGGTAGGTGTTCAAAAGAAGGGAGTTTTTCGTCTGCTTTTATCACAAATAGGGGGTTTAAGCAAGGTTGCTCTCTAGCTCCTCACTTATTTATATTATTTTTAGCAGATTTTAACCCTATAACTAGTGTTATTAAAGTATGCCCCCCTGTATTGCGAAATATGCTGGACCTTTATTGTATGTGGTTGATACGGCCCTACTTGATTTAACTCCCGGTGGACTGCAGTAAAACCTTAAATATGCAGGTCATTATTTCAGATTAGTTCCCGGCGAGGGGAGTGGCGGCCTCCCAGACAATTATTTTTGGTTTTTTTACATTTGAATAGCACACAAACAGTCGTTGAGCATCGAGGCACTGTTACTTGCGGGGAGCTTAGTTACAGAGGGGTGCAGGTACAGGTGGGTAATGCATTCACATGTTGTACAATAATACATTAGGGGTACAGTTTAGGATTACCAGGAGATTAATTCAGCAATTACAGGCAAGCGTGGTGCACATCAGGCCAAAAGTGCTGTTTTTATGGCTTTGCGGAAAGCCATGAGAGATATCTCGCCTCGAAAAATGGTAGGTAGGGCATTCCAGTGTGAGGGTGCAAGGTAGGGGAAGCTAGCGCCACCTGCCCTAGCTGGGTCAGTGTCAGCGCTTTGAATGTGTGGGAGGCAGTGGGCTGATGTTCTGGCAATAGTGATGTCTTTTGGACATGCCTTGAGCTGCACGGAGCGCATTGTTCTGGATGACTTGCAGTCTTTCCAGGTTTTTAGTGGAAGTCCCCAAGAAGAGTACATTACAATAGTCTAGCCTTGAGCCAGTGACAGCTCTAGCTGTGTTAGTGCAGTTCTCCTTGGAGAGGAAAGGCCTAGCTGCGTTAATGAGTTTAGCATGGTACGCCGCTGAGGAGGCGATTCAATTGACGCATCTATTCATGGATAGGTTGGAATCCAGATAGACTCCGAGTGTTTTCACTGTGTCAGATACTGGGATTTTAATAGAGTCAATGGTGAAATGGCTAAACTGGGTGTCAAGGTTTTTAAGTGTGTCAGAGGATTCTACCAGAAGGAGTTCTGTCTTGTCACAGTGAAGGCATAGTCGGTTGGATGCCATCCATGTAAATGAGGAGACTCAGAACGGGGTCTTTACCACATTGGGAAAGAGGCCGCCATCTTCCCTCGCCAGGTCGCAGGTATCCTATCATATCATATCATAAGTGCCTTCTCCCAGTGTCCCCTGCACCTTCTTCCCCATCCCCACATAGTTCCCTTCTCCCCGGTCCATGGCAGCCATCTTTTTTTAGGCTTTATTCTCGAGTTGAGAAACAGTTAACACGCTGTTTCTCAACTCAAGAAAAATAAACTATTTGTACCCCGGTACAGCGTGCCGGGTAGTAATTTCAATAGAACCCTCAGAGGGGGGGGGCATTACCGGTATGGTAATACCCCGGGTCTATCCTTAAGACCCTTGCTTCGCTATAGCCTGTAACTGGCGCCCCGGGGCACTACCAGACTAGTAATGCCCCCCTGGTCATGTTCTATTGCTTTTAAATGAGTGTTTAAATGTTTACAAACTTAAGATGGGGACTGTGCTGCTACACGGGAGCAAGATTTGGGTGTACTCAAAATGCTCTACACTTGCTATTATACAGAATAAAATCTTTTAAAAAAAATAATGGGACTCCGACTGGGCACCCCAAATAGTGCTCTACGCTTAGAATTGGGGTTGCCAACATTTGAAATACAGGCAAGTCTCAGATTGAGCACCTTTTTATATGAAAACTCAAATGAGAGAGACTGATAACCCAAATATCCAAAGTGGATTAATGGATATCGTAAAATGCCCTGCACGCAGTAGATATACTTGGCATAATGAGGGCTGTAAATTATTCATGACGTGGGGATTGGTGGATGTGAATATAGAGTAGCAAACTAATGGTGCACACCTGAGATCTGTTTCGAAGTATCAGGAGGAAGGCCGGAGAACGGCGCGTGCAGCCTGGGATCCCTAACGTCGTATGCCGCTCTACGGGTCAACGCGGCAGTGGCAGGAGGTGAAGCGCGTAACGTTATGCCCCGTGATTGTCGAAGAATAGTTTTAATGACCCGACTAAATGTGCTTCCTTTAAAAGCGTGTATTAATTGGGGTGGCCGAGAAACGATTAATGCTTGTTTTTGTGACATGACAGCCCCTGAGTTTGAGGGTTATTTTTGACTGATTGTAACTGCTTTCTGGACCTGCGTAAGAAACTGCCGAAGCCGCACTTTCTCCGAAATAACAGCCGGTGTGGGGGGCAATGGGGTACATTATGGATTGCAATAATGCAGATTTCCTTTACAACTTGTACGAATATGCCAGGGTGACATGCATTCGTCGAGCAGGGTATATGAAACGCTAGGTTTTGTATTGATTTTAGGTAGATCGGTCTGGAATGGCGTCGCACACGAGGTTTTATCAATTGGTGATGGGTGGTTTCTGGAATCGTTTTTTGTACTTTTTAATCTCAAATATATGTTTTTATTGTTAATGAACAAATCAGAATTTACTAAAAAAAAAATGGATTGATTGAATGACAAAGAGGGTGGCGATGGCGGAAATGGCAATTCTGTTCCGTACCCCCTGTCCACCATGCAAATGAATGAAAATACAGTGTTGCATGAAAAGCATTCATAAAAAGTGTATGAGTACATTTTACACATGCTTTTTAAGGTAAACATGACCTACTTTGTCTTTACCAGTGAACGCATTCCTATGCATGATCCAGATTAAATGAAACATATGGAGGTGCTTTAATTATTAATTTGTTGGTTCTTGGAATGTGTAGCTTTTTAAAATTAATTTTTAAAACACCTTTCATGTGGGAGAGTGGCCAATGGTTCACCTGCAACTGGAACAAAGCATTTAGGAACGCGTTGGGCCACGAGCGTGGACTGGATGGATTTGCTTCAAATCATGCAAAAACACCTGTAAAAGTACATGTGTGGCAAAAGGCTTTGACAGCTGAAAAACATCTCTACACTGTTCTCAATTGAGTAAAAGGAAATGTTTAATTACAGAACCCCTTGTTTTACAAATATTTGCAGGCCATCGCCCTACATTGGATCCCTACTTTAAAAAGAGGTGAACTGGCCATTGCATGGGGTAACCAATGCGCCCCTATGTCTACCAGAGCCGGTATGTGAATGATACCCCCAGGCCCACCTGACTGTCAGAATATGTGTCTTCAGATGCTGTCCCATCCATCTCTTCTTCCTGTGTCCCCTCCTACTTATTTAGCATGTTAGAAGAACTAAAGGGGCGTGGATGCCCGCCTCCCAGGTCCTCCATTTTAGGAGGTCTAAACCTCACCAGGTGAAGCTAACACTGCTGTGGAGGGTCCACAGTGAACTGTGCAAAAGGTCAGTATATCTAGCAGGTGTGAAGGGAGACATGCCATAATCGCTTTTAATTCTTTGTGGGTCCCCGGAACGGTATCCAGTGATTGTAACGAATAAAAAATAACAAAAACAATTTCAGAGAAACGAATTGGTCGAAAAGAAGAAAAGAATACAGAAAGTTATTTAAATAAATAAATATATATATATATATATATATATATATATATATATATATATATATATATATATATCTGGGTGGGGTAAGGGATTATAAAGGGTGGAGAGGGGATTGCACAGGGTTATTAATATAATGAAACCAGGGGAAGAGGGGAAACCGGGGGACCCCCCCCAAAAATCTGTATTTTTTCGACCAAATTGCTTCACTGTAAGTGTTTTTGCTATTTTTGTTTTCGTTAAACTCAAATGCATCCTCCTGAGTGTATGGATGCAGCGATAAGTCACTCACCCCGGCAGGGCTGGAGGCTGCAGAACTCTATTTCCACGTTGGAACCTTCACAGTCCTGTCCCCCAAAGGCTGCTGACGGTTCGGTCCCTGAGCGGTAGCGGCGCCGCGTGCCCACATTGCAGGTTCTGGTGCAGGAGCTCCACGTCGTCCAGCTGCTCCAACCACAGTCCACTGCGTTAGGGAAGAGGGACAAGAGACAAGACTTTTCTAGAGACTCCACTCTGAAAGCGCAGCTTGTCCTCAGCACCAGGCATCTTATTCAAGGGAACCCCAAAGCATCAAGAACATGAGTTTTAGTTGAAGGCCCCAATTACCTTAAATCCCGACTGCCAGCTGTGCAGGGATCCTGGTCACTTCTTACTGACACCAACAGTAAACGTACACCCCCTTCCCACCGTGACAGGGAACATCAGCAGCTCAGACAATATTCATATTAGTTTTCTGGGAACTTACTTACGTATAAAAATGATCATCTTTATTAAGATCGGTATGGGTACAATAATCCATACTTGCAAGTGTTTCCCATTTCCCAATACTACTTCCTGTTCACAGCCCTTACAGCGTCTCAATAGCAAGGACGTGGGGGAGAGCACGTGCAAGCCCCGCACCAGTTGGCATGTAGGGATGGCGGCCTGCACCATAACTCTTTTTGATAGACCACCCTTTACATCGAATGATGCCCCAACCCCGACCGCACAGAACTACCCGTTATCCAAAATCATTCAAATTCTATTCTATAGAATTTTTGTTAAGCACCAACTCGCCCGCAGGCCTCAGAGCGATGACAGACTATACAAACATAAAACATCAAAAATGCATTAAGAGGCCAGAGGACTGTGTCGAAGTGAGGTACAAAAACAGTGAACGATAGGTTCCTGCATCATCAAACATATAGGTTTTTAGGCCACCCCTTTACATAGAATGATACCCCTACCCCGACCTCATCCATTATCCAAAATCACTCAAACGTCTAAAGGAAAGGGGACTGCTGTTGGCATCCTTCTGGGAATCCCAGTATTGCCATGGAGGTACATAGGCAGCAGCTCATCATTTACTGAGCTCTTTCTGGCCTCCTAGCCGCTTCTCCCCGTGTTCGCAAGTCCCTCTAGGCTCTCAATCTTCTGGGTTGTGGGCGTGGCCTATTGAACATCGCTTACTCCCTGGCCGCAGATGCAACGTGTAGGTTTAGCTAGCTGTTGAGTTCTTGGGGACTGGCGGGAATTGAGGAATGCTGTTCACCTCAAAAGCTAAGGTTACATCAAACATTCACAGAAGACAGCAACCATCCAATGAAAGCAGCAGGCTCCGTCAACCTTCACGCCCCGCCAGTGAAAGCAGCACATGTCTACTGAGCATCAACAGCTCTGTTAAAAGCAAAATAAATATTTATCTGTTGAAAGCAATGCTGTTCTGATGAGCGCCTGGAGATCATGTAAATGACACGGGAACGTGGTATACATGGTTGTCCATGAAAACAACACATTTAAAAATATCAATGGAGAAATGACGACATTTTTTGGGTCGAAAAACCAAAATTCCTACTTGCTTTTTGCACTTTTTAAAAAAAATAATGCAGGGGGAGACGCCTGCACCCTCCCCTCACCCTCCTACCTTAACTAATACCCTTTCCCCACCCCATACCTATATTTTAATAAACCTGTATAAAAAAGGTCAAAAGAAATCCTCCAAAACAATTCGGTCATTTCTTCCTCGATTTCTTCGGATTTGTTTTTTTCTACGGATACCGGTATACATATCTATAACATAACATAGCATAACAATGCAGGCTTCATCCATTATAGGCAACGATCTTTCACTGAAGGTGGCCAACCTCCATTACAAGCAGAACATCTCGGGAGGATAGCTCAGGGCCAACGGGCTCGCCTTGGAAGCAAGACGACGTGGAGCAACACAGGTCCGATCCCTGGGGCCGTGCTCCGAAACCTCTGGGTATTAAGCGCGTTATAAATAACCTATCATAACATCTCAATAAAGCAACAGGTATATTCAAGCGAATGAATTTCCATCACAGGAGACCGGATTGCAATGAAGCAGCCACACACAATTACAACCAACGCGCTCTTGAATCCTTCATTAAAGGCAATGCATTTTCTAATAGAGGATTCACACTTTCTAATAAAAGCAACATGTCCTATGGCAAACACCAAAGGTCCTAGTAAAAACAGACTATCATAAAAGGCTGCAAACTTACAGTGTGCACGCATGGCAGTGCAAGTGAAGTCACCGACCTTCATCTGAACTCATTTAACTACTTTAGAAGTCAAGAGTCGCAGGGTTCTGCAACCTTTGGCTCTCCAGATTTTTTGGGACTACAATTTCCATCAGTCCTAGTCGGTGAGGGATCATGGGATGTGTAGTCCAAAACATCTGGAGAGCCAAAGGTTGCAGACCCCTGCAGTAGAGACAATCACATTTCGGTCCCAGGCAGGCAACAGCCCCCCGCCAAAGGTTACACGCAGTTAAAGAACATATGACCTCCGTTGAAGCCACGAAACAGCAACACATGACCAAAACAAAAGAGTCTTTTGGCGTTTTACCTGGGCAGGGTTCCGTCCCACAAGCCATCTCTCCAGAGACACAGGTACTGAAAGAGAAGGAAAAGAAGGATGCTCGTGTTCATTACCACAGACTATTTAGCAGGTGCCAGGGCAGCATCTCGAGGACAGAAGAAATGAAAAACAGACCAAAAATATTTTCGATCCAGCACTGGTTATTACTTACAACATCCGGGACAGTGGACGTTGCACACAAGGATATGACATCATAAACCATGCACAGATTGGGTGGACTCCAGTCATTAAGATATTTATTTAAGGCACCCAAACAGGCACGGCTGAAGATGTGTGGGGGCCCATTTCGACATGATGGTTGGGAGCTCCCCTTGCTTAGAGCACAAAACAGTCTGTGGTACCTGTGGTGTGCATACAATACAATAGAGAGAACGAAATACAGCCAAGGGTTATAGCCACTGAGTATCACGAGACCTCCAGCCAGCAGGAAGCTGATACAGTAAATGCCTATGGGAAAAGATATACATCTTTCTTTGTCATCAAGTGGCTGATGTGGAGCAACCTGTGTTAAAAGATAACGGTTTGATAACACTTCTGTATACCCCGAGGGAAGTGACCGCCGCAAGGACTCCAGCAAATGCAGCGTGTAAGGCAAACTCTGCATAGCGCTCATTCGAAGCCCCAGAACGAAAGTATTACTGAAAGGAATATATTGCCGTGTTTTAAGACTGCTGATTGGCAACAAGGGAGTAGAGATTGTAGCCCCATTAGGCTTGAGGCCCCTTCCCACAGAAATGGTTGAAAGGCCCTGACACCATCCCTGCATCCAAAAGAGAAAATAAGTGTAGTCTAACATTTTTTACACATTCTGTTTGGGGTGTAAACACACATATGTTATCAGCCCAAAGTAAAAAAGCACTGGCAAAGCCAATAGTTTTGGCGTTTACTGCTGTTTTTTGCATTTTGCATTTATGGGTCCCAGGGAGCAAAGGAGGATGCAATAAGGGGCGCATGTGTGCAAACGAAGGAGAAGAAAGGTGAACAGAGCCACGGAGGAAACGTTTCAGAGAGGGTGCCATCGATATTGGGCATGAGGAACTGTGAGCAAGAAAGGGTGAGAGTGGGAGTGCAAGAAATAAATGGTGAGAGGAAGGATGAGAGGGGATAGAGAGGGGGGTTGAGTGTGCGGGTTGTAGAGAGAGTTGGATGGGTGGTGGTAGAGAGAGTGGGGGTAGGTTGGGTGGTGGTAGAGAGAGTGGGGGTAGGCTTGGTGGTTGGGGAAAGAGAGAGTGGGTTAGGTGGATGTGGTAGAGTGCGGGGGTACACCAGGGGGGGTGGAGAGTAGGGGATATGGTGTGTGGTAGACAGTGTATGTAGGGTGGGCGGGGGTACAGATAGTGGAAGTAGGGTGGGTGGTGAAGAGAGAGGGGAGGTAGGGTGCATGGATGGGGCAAGTGAGAGTGGGGGTGCTGTGGATGGGTGGGGGCTGGGAGAGTGGCAGTGGGGTGGGGGACTGGGTGTAGAGAGGGTGGGGGTAGGGTGGATGGGTGGTGGAAGACAGGGTAGCTGTAGGTTGGGTGGGTGGAGGTAGAAAGAGTGGAAATTGGGTGGGTGAGGATAGAGAGGGTGGGGATTGGGTGGGCGGGGGTAGAGAGAGTGGAGGTGGGGAAGAGAGAGTGATGATATGGTAGGTTGGGGTAGAGCCTGTGGAGGTATGGTAGGTGGGTGGTGTAGAGTGAGTGGAGGTAGGGTGGGTGGGGGTAGAGAGAGTGGGGGCAGGGTCGGTGGCTGGGGTAGAGGGTGTGGGGGTATGCTGTGTGGGTATAGAGAGGGTGGGGCTAGGGTGGGTTGGGGATAGATTGAGTGGGGGTAGTGTGGGTGGGGTAGAGAGAGTAGGTGTAGGGTAGGTAGGGGTATAGAGATTGTGGATAGGATGGATGGGTGGGTGTAGAGAGCATGGGGTTAGGGTGGGTGGGTGCAGAGAGCATGGGGTTAGGGTGGGTGGGTGCAGAGAGCATGGGGTAGGGTGGGTGGGTTTCTTGTAGAGAGAGTGGGGGCAGGGTGGGTGGGTGTAGAGAGCTTGGGGGTAGTGTGGGTGGGGTTAAAGAGAGTGGGGGTAGGGTGCATGGGGTAGAGAGCGGGGGTAGGGTGTGTGGGTGGGGGTCGAGAGAGTGGGGTTTAAGAGAGGGAGTAGAGAGAGCAGGACTAGGTACAGTGGGTTGGGTTGGGGTGGGGTAGAGAGAATGGGGCAGAATAGGGGTGGGAGTAGAGAGGGTGGGGTGGGGTTGATGGTGGGTGACAGGGCAGGGGTAGGTTGCATGGGTGGGGGTAGAGAGAGTGGGTATTGGTAGATGAGGGTAGAGAGGGCGGGATTGGGTGGGTGGGGGCAGAGAGGGTATGGTGGGTGAGGGTATAGTTAGCATAGAGAGAGTGGGGGTTTGGTAGATGGGTGGGATAGAGAGAGTGGTGTTAGGGATGAGGGTAGAGAGAGCAGGGGTAGGGTGGGTAGGGGTTGAGAGAGTTGAGGTAGAGTTTGTGGGTGGGGGTAAGGAGAGTGGAGGTAGGGTGGGTGGGGGTAGAGAGTGTGTAAGTAGAGTGGGTGGGTTGGGGTAGAGCTAGTGGGGGTAGTGTGGGTGGCTGGGTATAGAGAGAGTAGGGCTAGGGTGGGCGGTGGTAGCGAAAGTGGGCGTAGGCTGGATGGGTGGTGTTAGAGAGTCTGGTGTAGGGTTGGTGGGGGTAGAGGGGGTGGAGGAGTTGTAGAGAAAGTGGAGATTTCGTGTGTAAAGGTATAGAGGGTGGGAGTATGGTGGGTGAGGGTAGAGAGAGTGGGGTAGAGAGAATGGGGTAGGGTGGGAGTAGAAAGAGCGTGGGTATGGTGGGTTAGATGGTGGGGGTAGGGCTTGGTGGGGGTAGAGATGGTGGGGGTAGGGTGGGCAGATGGTAATAGACAGGGTGGGGATTTTGGTAGATGGGGCTGGGTGGGTGAGTATAGAGAGGGTTCAGATTGGGTGGTTGGGGGTAGAGATGGGGGTAGGGTGACAGGGGATGTATGGGTGAGTGGGTTGAGTTAGAGAGAGTTGGGCTGGGGTGTGTGGGTGATGGTAGTTGGTTGGGGGCAACAACATGAAAAACAAAGCAGGCTTGGGAGGACTTTTCAAAAGTAGCCCAAAATAGCAATATAAAAAAAACGGCACATGTGATGGGGGTGGGTGGGTGTGATAGCGAGAGTGGGGCTGGGGTTGGTGGGATAGAGAGAGTGTTGGTGAGGGGTAGTGAGAATGGGTGGTTTTGGCAGAAAGGCAGCCTCAGGTGGACAAAACAATCTGTTGTCAAAAGTAGCCCAGAAGTAGCCTGATTTTCTGCAAAAAAACTAGCACCAAATAGTCCAATGTGAAATCATTGAACAGCCAGGAAATGGAAAGTCCAGCACCCAACTTGCTTCTTACAAAGCTACTGATTGGAGCAAATATTGTCAAGGAACTTCTAATTCGGTAGTACGGCAGGGAGTTTGGAAAAAGAGAGTTTAGTGATTTGGAATTTTCATGTCATGGCACTGCCCGTTGCTACAAAACCAGATATTCTTAGTTCAGAACCCCCATTCCCTCTCTTTCTCTTCTGTACCAATGGCTTCAGAGATTTTGTGGCATAAAATGTTGTCCTTCTCTGATTGACCAGCTTTGACTATTCTCCTCCGTCATGGTGAAACTTTGAGGTCCTCTCTGACATGACATAACATTAAAAACTTGTGAATCTGCGATGCATCCCACGCAGTATAAACCGATTTACCAACAATCAGCTGACCCACAGGTAAAGAGGGTGAGAAAAGAGTTTGTAGGGCAACCATGGAAGCCTTGATAGTGCAACAGTTATAGATAATTGACTTGATGTGGCATGATGGTTGCACTTAACATGGACAAGGTTGAGATTGTAGTTTATGTTTTGGAAAACACCAAAAATCAGAGATTGACCCACCTCTGGGTTTCAAGATGACTGTGATTGATAGTAATAGATAACGGGAGGGTACAGTAAACACCACCGTTGGATACTTAGATCGATTTTTGGGGGTAGGAAATGTGATGCATCGATGGAATTTGGGGGTAGGAAATGTGACGTACTAAGATGGATTTAGGGGGTAGCAAATATGATGAACTTAGATTTTGGGGGTAATAAATGTGATGCACTTCGATAGATTTTTGGGGTTCGGAAATGTGATGCACTTAGACAGACCATGGTGGTAGGAAATGTGACACACTCAATGGATTTTAGGGGGATAGGAATGGTGTAGCGCTCTCTTGCTAGCCTGTCCATTTACACAGATGTTTTATGATGATATTGCCAGCACTATGGAGATCATAGGGAGAACAGCCCAATGTGCCTGAAGTCCTTTGAGGACAGACTGCCAATTGCACCAAAAAGATGTATTAGGGTTTCCCCTTGTGGCCTTAAAGATCTGTCAGGATAGCTTGCCACTGCTCCAAGGTCTTGGTTCCGGACCTGAGTGTTTCTTGATGTTAGCCCACTTATACACTTACAATACCTGTAAGGACAGCCATTGGGTTGTACCTAGATATGCGGGCTAGCCTGGAATTCCAACTAGAAGAAAGCACATGCATGTTAGCACATGTGTTACCCTTAGAGCATTTACATTTTATAATGTTCAGCCCCCCACGATGCTCGAAGATATATGTTGGTACCCTATAACTCCTTAAGTTAGCCATTGTAACGCACAGTGGTTATATGCTGGTGTCCTTGATAATGCACTTAGTAGACTCCTTTGGTTAGCGTTTAGAGAACTTACTTGCAAGATATGTAGTAAGACCATAAAGGTAACCTGTCTATTGCGTTTAGAGAATCCCATTATCCTAATTTCTATGGTAGCCTGTCTGTCCCGCTTAGAAGATGTTCCATGGCAGCCACTTTGTTGAACTTGGTAGATTCGAGGGTAGTCTGTCCATAGTGCCTAGGGAAGTCTACGAAGGTAACTGGCTTTTTCTTCCCCACAGGCAATCGGATAACACAGCGACATCAAAGAGAAGCTCCTCCTGAGCTTAAGGTATGTATAAACGCACCACTTTGGTGGACATCTGCTGCGGGCACGGCTATCCATTCATGCACTTTAGAATGCAGCTACGACTATGACAAATTTCTTCTAGCTAGTCACATAACCTCATAGCACTGAAACACCAGACTTGCCTCAACACCTCTGCCATCAAAATACAGAGACAATCTATGATAAATTTCGGTCTAGCTGAGTACATAACGAGTCTCTTGCACTAGCGCTCTGTCGTGACCTCCCTCAGCACCCATCCACATGCCTGAGCTCTTGGGTTGCTTACTGGAGTCTAGCTAGCCCTCATTAATCCTAATCTTGGCCAACTGCACACACGCATCTTAAGTCTCCTCTAAAAACTTTGGTCCCTGAGGGCGTTCCTACCACAAAGCGCGTTGAGGCCATACAAATGGGAAAAGGCACTATATAAATGGCTACAATGATACAATATAATATTTACACAAAAAAGGTTCTAACTGAATGGCATTTCATTAAGAATAGGTATATGGCAAACACAAAACTCCCCTTTAGTAGGTTCCTGGTTCTATAATGGATAACACATTCTCTAATGGACCTTCATAGCTTCTTTAGTGCCTTTTCTGATCTCTTTTTCAAATATGCATGGATGATAATAATGTATATTTGCCCTTTTATCTTGTACATTCAATTTAACTCAATCACGTGAACTGCACAATCTTGACCATGCCTTCACACAACCAAACAGAACACCAACCTGGGAGCGAGCAGACTCGGCTGCGACAATTGACTATATTTTTGTCTCCCAACCGTTGTTATGTGCTACAGCCTCGTTTAACGTTCGACGCACAATCGCTAGTGACCACAACTTATTGGAGACATGCTGGCTAATTCCAAGCAAAAAGAACCTTCGAGCAGGTCCTCAAATTGAGACCAATGTTCAGGGATCTTGGCTCAAACTGAGTGTTTCAGCAGTCAAAGACTTAACACTAAAATACAAAGCAAATGTTCAGTCGGAAGAAATCAAAGCAGTTGATTACCAACCACTGCTAGCGGCACACATGCATCCAAAAACACGCCAGAAGATCACAGGAACCACAAAAAAACATATTTAAAATAAAGATCTAGTCGAAGGGAGACGTGAATACAGAAGAGCAATGAGGATAGCAAAAAAAGAGCAATCAACATCAGAGGACAACGCAAAAGTCAAAGGGCCTCATTACGACTTTGTAGGTAGCTATAGTGCTATTGGCACCATGGCTGCCTCTAAAACCGGTTCTGGGTTCCCTGAATGGGGAATTACCGGCCATTCTGAGTTTGGAGGTCCCGGTAATTCCTCCTACTGGGAATCCGGGCCCGGACCTTCCCCAATCCCTTTGGAGCCCCCATAGGGCTCAATGGGAATGGGTGCAGGAGCTAACAACGGGCCTATTACGACCGGCCCGTTGCTGGCTCCCTGGTCCCCTCGTGGGACCCATTGTGGACGTCTGGTAAGACCAGACGTCCACATCGGGTCCCGCAAGGGGAGCTCGTAATATTGCGGAATGGTGTTAACAGGTCCGCCTCCATTAGCGGCACCCATTAACCCATTCCGCAATTCTTATAATGAGGCCCAAAGATTTGAAAACAGAGTACACAGCTTGGGTACGAGCTCATCGAAAAAATAAACTCTATCAGATGGGCGCAGAAGACATTACAAAAGCGCTAATAACTAACAACTCTAGAGACTTCTGGTCCCTATTGAGAGCCATGGAAAACCCATTGGAAAACTCAATACCAAACAATATCAATCAGATCACCTGGGAAAATCATTTGGCCGTAGTGTTCAAATCCGTCACGACTGAAAACAAAGGAGAGTTCCAGCATACCACCTCGAAGTAGATTAACCTCGAAAATAAAGAAGACATCTTAGAGGTCATCAAAAAAGCTGAAAAACTCAAGGGCGCCTGGACCTGACGGGATCACTAATTTTGAACTCAAGGTGCACCCCAAAGAACGGGCTGGCCTGCTAAGTGTAATCTTCCAGTGCTGTGCAGACATGAGATCACTGCCCTCATCATGGACAACAGCGACGATAATTCCAATCTACAAAAAAGGGCACATAAAGGATCCCCTAAACTTCCGGCCCATAGCCTTGCTTGATGCTATAGGAAAAGTCTACAGATCTTTACTCTTAAAGAAATTTCAAACCTGGGCCGCTTCTGCAAACTGCAACGATCATCTGCAAGCAGGCCTTAAGAAAAATACTGGGACATCTGGAAACATCTTGATATTCAACATCTTGAAAAGCAAAGCTTTACAACTTGGTCAACGTCTCTTTGTCGTGTCCGTAGACTTCATGCAAGCATTCGACCGCATCGAAAGACATCGCCTTTGGAAGAAATTAAAAGACTGGAACTGTCCAGAAGACATCTTAGCTCCCATTGACGCCCTTCATCCTAACACCTCAGTGAGGGAGTGCCTAAGTCGAGAAGGAGACTTATCGGCTGAAATTCCAATCACACGTGGAGTCAAACAGAGATGCCCTTTGTCTTCAGCTCTATCCCTAGCCTATATTGGAGACCTCCAAGAAAGTGCAAACACGACTCGCACTTTCCCGCCACAAATTGGAAACACAGCGATCGGACGACTTCTCTATGCCGACGATCTCACATTTTTCGACCAAACACCAATAGGATTGCAACGGCAACTCAATGGACTTCTACATTACACTAGTGAAAACTTCCTTGAAATTAACAAAGAAAAAACTAAAGTCTTGATCCTGCAGAAAAAGAAAAAGAACACTGAAGACACAAAATGGCTCCTTGAACATTCAAAAATCGAGATTGTCCAAAACTTAAAATATCTAGGAGTACAACTAGACAGCTCGAAAAATGAAACCACGATGCAAGCAGTGCTTCATGAAAAGATTAAAAAACTAGCTGCTCAGGCAAAGGCAATAGATAGAAAATTCAGTAAGTTTTTGCTTAAACCGATAATTAATTTCTACAAAATGAAGGTGGTGCCTTCTGTAACATATGGCACCGACGCCATGCCAACTATCCCAAAGAATATCTGGCCCAAATTAGAAGCCTCATTCTGGAGATTGGTGCTCAAGCTACCGAACTCTACTTCGAGAGTTGCAATAAGACAGGAGTTGAGTCTTCAGTCCATGGAGTGCACGGTGAGTTGTAACGCTTTAATGCTGCACAGGAAGTGCAGAATGGTCGACAGCAATGAAATCTTCAAAATGATTAAGCGTGAAATGGACGCAGGCAAATCTGAGATGTTAACAAACTGGCAAAAGGAAAACACACTCCTACTTGACACCATTGCCTCAGACGAAGATGAACTCATACACAATCCATGCAGAATCTTGCGTAAAATGAAGGAAGCAGACTGGGCAAAGACGACTGAAACAGAGGGTAAGCAAAAAATTACTTCACACCTACCTGTCAACACAAAAAAACTGAATGAGCTGCAAAACTTCATAAAGAAATTTCCAAACAAACGGGCACACAACCTGATACTAAGAGCATGTCTAAATTTGCTAGAAACTAATAAAATTTTGCATATCAGAGGTCTAGCACAAACATCCAGTTGCCGATTTTGTCATGACACTTCGCCTCCACCACAAGAAACAATTTGCCACCTCTTGATGGTCTGTTCCGAGACTCGCGTAATAAGACAATGCTATATATCTCATGTGGCAGGAACAGACTCACTGCTAGAGGAAGAAACGTGGTGGTGCAGGCTTATAGGAGGTGACAGAATTAGCTGGCAAATTGCCACAGCAGAAATGCTGGAACATATTGTGAACAATCTGCTGAATGAAAACTAGCGACTCGTCGGAAATGCTGTTGCAACAACATATAAACAATAAACTCAAATGAAACGATTGAAACAAGTCAACTTAGACAAATTTGAATGGACACCAGTATTGTAAAAATCTTATTTTGATTAAACAATAGAAAAAGAAAAATAATTAAAAAAACAATGTATATTTGCCCTTTTATCTTGTACATTTGTATGAACTTGATCCTTTTTTGTCCTTGTTTATGAAAATATCTTACAGTGCAGGAAATTGTATGTCAGGCATTCTCAAATAAAGTTTGAAAAAAACATCATCTTTGAAAGGTCTTTCCACCTTCAAAAGGGGCTTCAACTATGCTAGGAGCAACATGGAGCTGATCACAACACCACCAGAGGCAGTCATTCCATCTGCCTGAGGTTACCTGAGGCTACCTGCAGAGGTCAGGGGGCCTACACGATGCATCCAGGATCAATCTATGATCTGCTCAGGGATACTACTCTTGTCTGCTGGGGCACAATGTGAATGCGGAAGGGCTTGGCGGGGTCTCATTAATAAAGTATTGTGATGAGGAATAAGAGGAAAAGAGCATCAGAGCGGCATTATTTTTAAATGTAAATATTTCCCTTTTTCAATGGGAACTTTGGGCTTGCAGCAAAGCGGCACTGCTTCTTCACTCCCCTTCTTTTGTACATGTAAGAACACACTGGCAGGCTTTCTCAGTGTGGCCCCTTGTTCCATCCTGCCCAATATGTGCTTGGCAAGATGGTGCAGCCATCTTTTTGTAGCTGAAAAAGCAGTTTTGGTGTGAGGCACTGGTGCTCACAGGAGCCACAGGAGCTAGTGCAGCCATTTTGCTGCTTCTGCTGAAGTGCAGCTTGGTTATGTAAGGGAGTACAGCTGAGTGGGTAAATATATCCCACACTGTGGAGGTCATCGAGGATGTGAAGATTAACAGCCTCAGTGCTGTTTCCAGGTCGAAAACCAGATTGGAAAGGGTTGAGTAGGTTGTTTGTGGTAATGTGTTGTTGCAGTTGGGTAGTAACAAAGCATTTCATGATTCTTACGAGGTATGGTAGGAAATCAATGGGTTGGTAGATTCGGTAGAAATCATGCAATTTCAACGCATCATTCATTATTGATGGAAATAACACTATAGTATCTAAGGAGGTAAAAACCCTGGGTTTCTACCTGGATTCAACTATGTCCTTCAATAAACAAGTGAAATCCCTGGCCTCTACCACAGCCTACACGTGCAAGCTTATCAGAGCTGGTAAGTCTTTCCTCTCAAATGACAGCTGCATTATTTTGGCCAGAGCATTAATTCTCTCCAGGTTAGACTATTGTAATGCTCTCTACAGTGGCGCCAACAAAGCCAGTATCCAGAGATTACAAATCCTACAAAATAACGCTCAAAGAGCCGCACTAGGCATTAACAAAAGAGCACACATGACCTCGACTAGACGACAATACAAATGGCTCTCTACCCATAATAAAATACAGCTAAAAATCGCCTCCTTGACATATAAAGCATTAAACAATGCTGCCCCTAGTTACTTAGCAGACAAACTGATAAGAAGAACTTCCAAAAGGCCTACAAGAGTTAGTAACACAAATTGTCTTGTGGTACCGAGATTCAGACTTACCAAGATTGGTGGTAAAGTTTTCCTGTGAAGGCTGCCAAACTCTGGAACTCCTTGCCCTACGAGCTGAGAGTTGACCAACCCTATCTACACTTTAGAAAGAGTTATATCACTTATCCCAACCTGACTGAAGGCTAGTCTGAACTGACACAATTGCCTACACCATGCTGCCCATTATTGTAAATTATTGTACATTATATTTGGAACTGAACTGTATAGATTGGAATTGTATTTTATCTGAACCTGTATATCTACACTCTATTTTGTATTTAACTTCACCTACACATTCATGATGTTTTATTGTCAACCACTTTGAAACTTTGTAAGCTGTGCACCTTCTTATTGCTGCGCCCTGTTACCAAGCTTTGCAAACCTCTTGTTGCCTCTGCGCCTTGCTACCTCCCGGTTAGGTGCGCAATATAAATAAATACTAAATACTAAATACCCCTGGGTTTGGTGCGCATTAGAAATAAAGAAACAAACAAACAAACAAGGGAGCATGGGGTCGAGATGGTTCTTTGAGGAGGGGTGTGATTTCGCCAGTTATGAGTACAGCAAGGATAGTACCATGTGAAAGACAGGAGTTGATGATGTTCAGTAAGTAGGGAGCGAGGGTGGTGGTGCAATTGGATGCAGCTTGAGGTGGGCATGCATCATCCAGGAAGTGTGCTGTGTTTGCTTTGGCAGTGAGGGTGTTGATAACTTAGTCTTCTGGAGATTTACTCAACACTGTTTTGCCAAAATAAATTGCATTGGTCGGCAATGAGAATGTAAGGGTCTCATTTGTGGAGTACTGCTTAGCCTTCAAGCTCGTGGAGAATTTGTGTGTTGTGTGCATAGGTCAAGAAAAATACACCAAAAGAGTACATCAAAGATCCAAGATGTTTAAGGCATGCCTGAAAAAGAACAGCTGACAAGACAGACCCCTGAGGGACACCGCTGGTGAGGACAGGGAAAGCGGATAAGAATGGTGGCTTTGCTCCTTTTCATGATGATATTAATCGATGTGGTGTGTAACAAAGTCAACAAAGAACGATTGGATGGTCAACTGTGTGGGTACACTACTCAATTATGTTCCCACAAACTGGTAAGGTGGCAAACACAGTGCCTAAACATGATAGCCTGTCTAACTACGGCTTTCGTTGATTCAGATAAATACAGAAATGTGCTACATCCCTCCACCCCAGGCCCACACAACCTCATAACATGGCAATAATCCTAACCCTCAAGAGGCAACCACACCTTCTGCACCATGTTCCTACCAGTTATTGCACGGGTCCAGTGAGATGATATCCCCAGGCTGATAGAGTGCTCCCTGGTGGTAGCACAAGCACTGACTAGGGAGCACACAGCTGCTGTTCTGCAAGAAAAGCCCATCAGGACAATAGCACCCCTCATAGCAGGCGGTGGTGCACTCCACATTGGTTGACTGGTCCAGGCAGAGCCGAGGGCACGGGCCTCCCCCACTCCGGCATTCCTCTGCTGACTGGTAAATCATGTCCTCCGGGCAGAGCTCTGAAGGGAAAGAAGGTGCACTCTTATGGGTGGAGATCCACAATATGTTGCATTGCATAACATCTAGGAATGCCTGGCAGATCAAGGGAATATGGCCTGCATTCTGATAGATACAACACACACGAAAAAGTGAAAATGCGAGGTACAGGCCACAAAACCATACAATGAACCCAAAACATTAGGGCCAAATGCGTTTTTATCAAGGCCATATTAAGTTCTATAGTGCTCCATACTGTCACCTATGTTTTTGTACAACAACATGAAGCCACTGTTCTAACTGATGGCCAATTCTGGCATCTCAATTAATCAGTATGCCTACAATATCTTCAGCTGTCATCACTTCCGGTCTACCCCTTTGGAAAGTTTCAATAACAAAATGTCAACTCACTTTTTAACACATCCATCAACATCATACTTTCATTATTAAATGTTGTAGCTATCGATAATTCTGAAGGATTAACACCCTCCTGTCAGCTTCTGTGTTTACAATGACAATCCAGGCTCAGGTCTTGTCCAGGCTCGGATGTCACATTGCCATTCTGTTGGGCTGCCTTCATCCACACACTGCCTGTTGGATAGCTCAGCAAAGTGCTTATATCAGAGATATTTGTACATATTTACGTGATGGTATCTGGCCATTGCATAGAATACCAAACCGTCGAATGCCATACCATAGAAAGAAATGCATCGAAAAAAAGCATTGAACGCATTTTTTTTAAATAGTGAAGGGTTTAGTTTAATTATAATGGCTTGTAAAGGTTAAAAAAGGGGATTTGGGGGGAAACCCCCCGTTAAAAGAAAATGTAAACCTTTACAAGCCATTATAGTTAAACTAAACCCTTTACCATTTAAAAAATGCATTTGATGCTTTTTTTTTCGATGCATGTTTTCTATGGTATGGCATTCGACGGTTTGGCATTTGATGCAATGACTAGGAACCCTACGTGATCAGTGCGTGCCGCATTATACAGGAATCCGAAAATGTTGAATCCAAAAACAGGGGTGCGCAATGAGCACATGGATCGCACTGTGCCGCTTTTGCCTACCCGCGACCCCCGCTCCCTACTTACCTCTGCCTGCTCACACTTACCTTCATTTCTGACTGTCCGTAGTCCCTTCATCTGTCCCTCTGTGACGTAAGTCTCCTTCCCCTATTGTGGGTAGGGACTTCTGTCGCATGGTCCTTTTTTTTCTTTTTTTTTTCGGCCCTGCACTCCTCGCATTGGAAGCGGGGGACAACCCAGCAACCCCCAAACCCATTTTACCGAAAACGGGTAGTGGGGAACACCCCTGCAAAATCCATTTGGTGAAATGGGTTTCGACATGTTCGATTGCGCCGAATGCGCACTAAACATGCATTCAGCATTTTTTTCTCTGTATTTTGCAGGAATACCTTGTGTGCAACAAGCAGTCCCAGGTTCAAATACTGGCAGAATTTATTTTTCCATCGTTACAGGTTTGAAAAATTGCGTGCAATTAAATTGGTAATAATAGCACCTATTAGCCTACTGAAGTCATTATTGACCTCCTCTTAGCCAATCAGAATATTCGGAGTGCAGCCCATAGCTACTGGTAGTGAGGGTATTTTGAACATTCTGATTTCAAAAGCAGACATGGAAACACCAATGACATTTTCTGGCAAGATTCCTTTCAACAAGAAACTCCCTCTCTGGCTGGATCTTTATTTCACAGCAACATCCAATTGAACTCACTGAAGAGAAAGTCAAAACACTGGAAATGCTTTTACTTTCTTTTAGAGAAACCGTTTACCTTTACATTAGACATAGTACTTGCTCATGTTAAACATGTTTCAGTTCAACCAAGTTTGCAATTAAAATGTTTCACTTATGAAGACTACTTTGTTAATTAAATACTATAAAATATAACCACATTTAATTTACTAAAAAAATGTTTATTATTGCATTTAATTGTTAATAATATTTAGTAAAGAAAATAAATAAATAAATAAATAAATAAACAGAACACATTTGCTATTTCCTTTAGTTACTATTAAACTATTGTGTTTTATTTCACCACCAAAACTTGAAAACATGTGTTGTTCTTACCACGTGGAGCTCATCTGGAATGAGCCACACCGGAAAGAAAATGTGCAAAAGCTTTGCATAAAGCTTTTATGAACTTTTGTTTATGCTATGGCTCATTTTCATTCATTAGTATGCTGAGAGGAGAGGAAGAACTTAACTTACATTTCCTCCTCTGTCTTCTGCTCCGCCACACAAATATTCCAGCATTTGTGCCAGGATGGATTTTCACGCCTGCACCAGTGCTGGGGATTCCTATGGAATCCGCCGGCTTTTAAAGCCGTCAGACTCCATAGGAATCCGTTGTAAATGCGGCCTAGTATGCGTAAATGGCAGTCAGCGTCTACTTTATTTGCAAGCTCGTGCAGTGCTGTTTTGCCCTCCCTTTCTGCACTGTGTCATGCAAATGAGGAATATTTGACGCTGAGGAACTGTTTACGCTGAAGTGTAAACGTGACAGGTGCCCGCCGACAAATACTGCGGGACTCCAATATGAGGCCCTTTGTGTTAATAGCCTTGAGGATTATCACTTAATATAATGTCCCACCCGCAGGATATGGCTGCGCCGAAGTCTACGGTATTACAGCTTTTAGACGTCGAAGGAATCTGGCTTGAGTATAATTAGAAGCGGGCCTATACTCCGATGCCTGATTAATCACTGGTACGCATGTATTGGGGCATACCTCAGCCAATTGTTTTCAATGGTGCTGGTCTATCCTCCACTTGTAGATTATTTTCTGTAGCTTGCTATTTCACCCTGAAGGCACTTACCCTCAAACAACCTGTCTGTTTGGGGAGCAAATTGCATGTCCGAAGGTACCAGGCTAAGCCATACTCTGGATAATCCGCGATTAGTAGTTTGTACGTTTTGGTGGGCCAAGGTCTACTACCAGGCCTCTTACAACACTATAGCTCAATAATCGAATACTTATTGAAATGCACCTTCTACCTACTGTTCTACTGAGTCCTTTTGCAGAGCCCTAAAGTCATATTCCTTTATTGCTGCTTTTCCAATGTAAATATAAAGGGTCCTTTCTGAGTTGTTATTTTAATAACAAATATTTGTTCAGTGAATAACTATATTGGTGAGGTACTCATAACTGCTAGATTGGTGCTGCCCATCTGGATGCATTGCTTTTCTTCTCCTGCTTTTATTTGTATTTGCTATTGTACAATGAGTGTTTGGCTTTTTACTCATTTACATTTTATTTCTTCAAAACGTAAATAAACAAAACTGGGCAAGCAGGAAATCTAAGTGTGGGAAACACATTTCAGACATTGACGGGTTTACATATCCTAGTAGGTAAGGGCCCTCGAACCACAGAGACCTCTACTGGTGTAGCCAGTGTTATGTTACTGAACGTGAATGGATTACCTCCTGCAAAGTGTATTAGCTCTGATAGTTCTCAGTTCCAGAGTGTTTCACAGGCAGCTGACTGATGTCTGGTTAGAGAGGAAAATGGTATTTCAGTTCAACTGGGGATGCCATGGGAACATTTTTCAACCATGAAGGCAGGAACTACTTTATAGAAGACTATGGAAGAATGGTGGGCCCTAGGTTTTGAACACTCCTATTTAGTTATTTATTTATTTATTACATTTATATAGCGCACAGGCAGCCCAGGGCATGTGTGCTGTTACTTGTAAAGGAACTTAGTTACAGGTACAGGTATAGGTTGTGCCTTGGGTTACAGTGAGGCAGGATCCAGTGTCAAGCGATAAGGAGAATCATACAACAGAGTACATCATACATCACAGAACATCATACATGTTAGTCATTAAAGTTTAAACATGAGAGGTTGCTGTGGTCTGATTTCTGGTGCTCTAGTGATTGTATATGCAAGGTCACAGGTTGGTGTAAGTGACGCCCACACTTCTTTGGTATAGTTAGCGAGAAGATCCTGGCTACCTCGCACTGGTATATTGGAAAGGATGAATATCCACATGGAACAAGCTACGGAAAGCTAACAGGATTATCCAGGACCCAAGACTGGGAGCATAGAGAATCAGTTAATCCTTAACAGGAACCCATCAGGGAACACAGATCCCCCACAACCCGTACCATAGTCTTGATAAAGACCTTAGAGGTCGAAACACGTGTCGGCTGACCACTACTAAGACTATTGGGCCTCATTACGAGTCCGGCGGTAACCGAGGCGGTAAAACTGCCTGGTTACCACTGGACTCGTATTACCATTACGCCTCCGTGACTCCCGGAATTACAGGGACATTTCAACCCCGGTGCCCCGGGAATTCCGGAGGCGGAATGGTGTTAATCCCCATTCCCATTGAGTCCCATAGGACTCAATGGGGATGGGGATCATGGAAACACCGGGACCATCTTGTGATGGTGACGGTGTTTCCTTGTCTGCCTGCTGGCGGGCGGTGTTGAACCCGGCAGGTCAGACCTGGCGGGTTTGACGCCTCTGCCTGCAGGAGTTGTGATCGCCCCGCATGGAAACAACAGTGGCGGCGGGTTTACCGTCACCGTTGTTTCCATACTGGGCGAGTTATAGTGAGGCCCAATGTCTTCACCTAAATTAATGCACATCATACCAACTGCATACAGCGTGGATATTCATAATTTGCAATATACCAGTGCGAGGTAGCCAGGATCTTCTCTCTAACTATACTTAATAGAAGACATCACAACGCAAAGAGTCTTGACCTCAATCGCCTCTAAGGTGGGAGTTTAAAGAAGGCGAGATTTGATCCTGGTCAGGGAGTCAATACAGGAGCTACACTGCCATGGTCTGAACTCTCTACAAATTGCAACTGGGGTATTTCTGCCTGACAAAGTATATACTATTAGAGTAAGCCAGATGTGACAAAATCATTGTCACTGCGTCCTGGCATCTCTTGAGGAATGATAGAAAGGGCAAAGGCGCCTACCCAGGTTAGATGAGAGCATCTTTACTTTGCCACCCTTGCCAGCTGATGTGCCATTGACAGATTGTTTACCTGACTTAATGGTTGGGGAGAGTCCCCAAAGTAGTGATAGGTTGAGCGACAGGTTGGAGTTTTCTGTTTATCGTGGCAGGCCCAATCCTGCAGATGGAATGCTTAAGCTGTTCAAACAAATCCATTCATTATCTTTGGCTGAAGCTCTGCAAGTTTTGCTTTGGAGTTTGATGGTCAGTAGCTGAGTGCTGGGTATCATGTGTAATGCAAAAACTTAGCAGGGAAGCAAATGTGCGCTGTAGAAAGAGGATGCCCCGAGGTGTTACAAGTATGGTGTCGGGGTACCAGATGAGCTAGGTTGGGTAAGGTAAGCAGGGGAGGGAGGACCTCTGAGTTCCGAGAGTGCAGACAGAACAGGTTCCAGAGTTTTAGATCAGGGATGCCCAAATCAGTCCAACAGTGGGTCAATTTGGATTCAAATGCACCTGTCAAAGGCTGCCACAGAAAGACTGCGAGCGGAGGAGGGTGGGCAGGCAATCAACCTGCTGAGGAGACATCGCACCCATAAGAACCAATGTTAGCCGTAAGGTGTGCAATCTGTTCTTCTAATGGATACTATCTCCTCGGCAGATTCCTAATCTTTAAACATTATCCCAACAATGTCAACAACAAACCACCAAGGCAGGATGGAGAGGCCTTGCAGCTCCTGTACAGTGGGCCTGGAGTCACCCAAAAGTGTGCTGTACCACAGGCCTGCCGAGCAAGGCCCCAGTCCTTGCGTCCCTGTCCAAGCAGCAGTATATTGCAAAAGTATGTCCAGACAGCCCAGTGGCTACCCTCCAGATTTCCTGAATTCGAACCCCTTTCGAGAAAGCTGTTGGAACTGCATGACCTCTCTTGCAAGGCCTGAGGAAGCAATGTGTGCAGCCTCAGAACTGGATACACGTGGCAGCACACCTGCAGGTGGACTGCTTGTTCACCGCCAAACCCTGAACGCATGACCAGAACCTACAAACAGTTGCCAGTCTATGCAGCGCTCATCGGTCCTTTCTTTTACAGGGGCTAAGGACCCTCTCAATGTCTACCCTATGCCTTGCAAGGATGAGGAGGTGGCAGGAAGGCTGGAAGCTGTTTGGCCTGGTTGTTTTGAAACTCACGGGTGCCCTTAGACAGGAAGGATGGCTTCAGCAGAAGAGTAACCTCGTTTTTTTAAAAATACTGTTTAAGGCCTGTCAGCCGACAGAGTCTATTGGTCACTCACTCACCTGGCAGATGTAATAGTTACCAGGAAAGCAGTATTCAGACTAAGAAAATTCAAAACACAGTTATGCATGGGCTCAAAGGGAAGAGCCGTCAACTGTGCTTCGGGTCTCACTGCGCTTTTGTGTCCAGAATGAATGGATAGAAAATGGCGAGTGCTTTCCGGAACTTGATCAGAATCTGTATCGGAAAGAAGAAACCCTGTCCGGGCTCCCTCAGGAAGAAGGAATCTGCAGTCAGGCATCTCCTCATGGAGGACACTGGCAGCCGCTCCTTCACCAGTGATAATGCAAAGTCCTGCACCCGAGCCACTGATGTCAAGAAAGGATGGATTCACTGTTGGTTGCACCACTCCCAGAAACACAGCCTTCTACATGAGTAGAACTTCCATGTGCTTTGCCTCCCAACACCCACTTCGTGGTCCAGCACCTCGGCTGACAGGTCATGGCCCGGGAACCACACCCACCCAGGAGCCAAGCATAAAGCGGAGGACTTCCCACCAAGAAAACCAGGATTCTCCAACACACAGCACTGCCCAGTTTGTGTGCATCTGCATACTAGACCATCTGTGGCCTCCTCAGTGCCACCAAGATCACTGTCACCCTGCATTATCTCAATCTCCTCAGTAGCATCTACAGTAGGGAGCTCAGGGGGGAAACTTATATTTTGTTGCAGTTGCACAGAATTAGGAGTGCGTCGCCCAACGCACCCTTTTAGGCACCTCTTTGGAGCAAAGAACTGGGCATTTCCTTTTGGCAAGGGCAGTGAATAGATCCACCAGTGGCAAGTCACAGATATTTAAATGGTGGTCCACCAGTAATGGGTCTAGAAACCACTTGTGTGATATTCACAGCCTCCTGAGAAGAAGGCCCTCCCTCACATTTCTGGACAGAAGTAATGCCTGCATCGGGATGCCCCTCGCGGTCAACCACAGCCAAAGGGCCTGACCCTCCCTTCACAACTTGAGGAATCCCGCTCCACTGCATAGTGTTGGCCCTCAAGACCGTCCCGCTTTTTCCTAAGAAGTGAGGTCTATCACTCTCAGCTCCAGAAGCTTGATGTGATGTCTTGCCTGCCTCTCCGACCGAATCTCCAGATCTCTGAGATGAGCACCACCCCCCCACCCCCGCTCCCCCCGCCTGCCATGGATGCATCTATATTTAGCTGTGCCTGACAGACTGGGAGTGTAAATGGTTTGCCCACCATGACAATCCCTTCTATGCTATGCACCATTGACAGGTCACAGTAAATTAAATTCCACAGAAGCCGCAGACCTCCCCTCGATCCCCCGAGGACAGCTGTGAACATGTGCCCTACACAGTTCTATTATTTCTCCTGTATTCACAACATCCCGGGGGCAAAGGCAAAATGGATACAATAATACAATGGTAGTCTCCCTCATTGGCATGTGGAGATTTGGAACAAGAGGAAGCAACAAGTCAGTCAGAGTCCAGTGTTTTTTTTCTGAAGTTTCTGCCACGCCCACAACACCTTAACTATACCTGAGCACCTCTGCTAGTTGTTCAGACATGAGGATTTCCAGGAGAGCTGACCCTGAACTGTGCAGCTCCCTACAGGAAGAGTCTCTTCTAGCACAATGGCACTGTGCATTAAACATAATTTCGTTTTAGTGTACCAAAGGAAACAAGTTCTCAGAAATTCCTGACCCTAAACATGCTGTGCCTAGACTAGCCTGTCTAATGACTTTCGAACACACATATCATAGGCTCTGGACTAGGATTCCTCAGCTTAAGAGTTTATTCTGCTGAGTGTGTGTATTCTTTGTGCAACTTCCACAAACATTTTGATCTTTACCTTGTCATTTCCTACTCCAGGAGTTATGCCACTAGTATTGCTATGGCCAGACTGGCCCCCAGGTTGTGTCGAGGAGACGCTGAAACCTTGGGACACTGTTCAAGCAGTTCTGCCAATCAGGCACAGACACTACTCTCCCCACAGAGAAGCAGACTTGCCACTAGACCCTATGATGGTTATGCAAGGGATCGAAACCCTGTGCTGTGTCAGTGTGTGGCATGAGCTGACCATTTTTTCCTCGAGCCCCCAGGCACTAAGCCTACTCGACACGTGCACACAAGACCTCCTCAATACATGCTGAACTTCAGAAGCCACAGTAGGGAAGCAAAACCTTTCAAGCCAGCGTACATTCATTCCACAGACAAGTGTGGTGACACTGCATGCACGCGAGCAGTGCCACACTGAACTAGCCTTTTGCAACTGCTTTGGACCTATCGCTTCAAAACTCAAAAAGGTTATCAGCTAAACAATCGAATGGCATCCCACAGCTTATAGCGGATCCTGTCCCTTGGAGATCACTTGGAGGTCACTTGATCTAAGACTCATTTTCAGCACTGGTAATGTCCACAAAAAGACCCTGTTGTAGGACTCTGTGAGTGAATGACTTGCTCCATCAACTGTAACAGCTAAAACACAGATTTCGAAAATTCAGCAAGTTTAACATCCTCATATCCAAACACATACTACCATCACTACTGAACCTAGACCTCAGATACTGCAGATTCCTGCTTCACTTGTAACCGTTGGATGGAACACAACCATCCATCTTATGGACCACCACTGCCTGACTAGAGCATCCATCTTATGGACTACAATTGCCTGACTAGAGCAATTCATGAATCTGGGAAACCTGATGACCACCAACTCCAATCCTGCACCAAACTGTTATCTCTGGTAGCTTGTCCTCTAGGAACCCAATCAGCTGAAATCAAAGTAACCTAAGTTCCTCGTGTGAAACATCACCTGAGGAAGGGGGAGACTGAGCAAGGTAATGAGGCCAGGGGCCTTACAAACGCCCAAAATGTGAGGCGGAACCCTGATATAAGCTTTTCTAACGTCACCTTGATGGCCTGAAAGCTTTTAGCAGTTTGAAGGCCCTTCTAAATGTCGTGTCCAGCACTGGCCCGATTAACTGCGGTTGCATGGTCATGGTCACTTTGACTTCTTGAGGTTTATGGAGCACCCTAGAAGTTGAAACAACTCAATGGTATAATGCAGCGTAAACAGCACCCCTTGCACACAGAACTATTTCCAGAACCATCTGTCGGAGTAGGGAATTTGCCTTCACACCTGATAGCTGATAATTGGATGCCATGAAAGGCATCAACTTGGCCAAGACGCTATAAGCTGATGTTAGTCCCAAGGATAACACACAGAACTGTCACTGCTGACCTGCGACCACAAATCACAGTTACTTTCTGTGGGCTGGTAGGTTTGGCACATGAACATATGCATCCTGGAGGTCCAAGGCACCATTCAGTGGACTTGGCACAACGCACCCAAAACCTGGGACAGCATCTGCATCTAAAATGCGTCCTTTCCTGTGTATTATCTTAGGCCATGTTGAACTACAAATGAACCTCATCCTTCTAGGTTGCCATTTTGGGATTAGAAAATAGAAGAATAGGTCTGAGTATGGTGTTCCCCTTTGGCTACTTTTTCTATCATCATTTCACCCACTTCAAGGAGCAGCTCTTCTTGCGAAAGCTACTCCCTTTGCTGATGTGGAGGGCCTTCTGGGGGAAATGTCAAGAAGGGGAGACTGTAAACTAATTCCACAATTAATATGACCCACTGGTGCATGGCCACAGTTCCCCACTCCTCAATGATGTCCCAAAGCCTGCCCTCCACCAATGATGTGTGAACTAAGGACACATCAAAGCGCATTGCTTGGGGCGACCAACCCTGAGATGCCGCAGACTGGGTGGCCACTTTCTTCTGGCCCCTGCCTCTCATTGTCTTTCCGTAAGATTAGCACATCCGTAAACGCTGCTTCTTCGAAGTGGAAGGAAGACCCTGATGCTATTGAGCCATGGAAAATGGCTTTGGGGTGACAGAAAACCCTCAAATTCTTGCTGTTCGCCTGAATTCCTTGAATTTTTCTAGTGTATGATCCACACTTTGCCATGATTTTTACCTGTTTGTCAGCCGTATAAATGGCGTCCCGTCTTTGGGCTGCGCTTCCTGGACTGCCTCTAAAAGAGACTGCCTAGGAAAAGCCACCTAGAGAAGAATTCACCACAACACGGAAGCTACGCAGCAGGCTTGGAAGAGGGAAGTTGAGGACCCCATCAGGGGTTAAGGTGAGTGTTTTAAGGGGCGGGAGATCAATGTGCAGGGAATGGGAGGAGCTTAGATAGGGTGTCATGGTTTGTTGGGGGAGTGGCATGTGGAGAGTATGGCATAAAGGACACAACATACAGAAAAGTGGGGAGGTGGATAGCTGAGAGCACGTGACATGGCCGGTTCAGGGGGGTGAATCCCCCTGATGGCGCCATAATCCTTCCCTTTCTAGGCTTCCCTGAGGCGGACTTTTGGACGAGGGGTCTCCAATTGGTGGGATAATAACACAGAACTGAAATAACAGACAGGAGCAACCACCTATGACATCTAAACCCTACTGATGTCGCCATCCCTCTAGCAAGAGAATCTGCTGTATCCAAGCCAGACTGACATATATGCGTAGAGGTCTCAAAAACATCTGTCACTATCTCTTGCACAGCCTCATGGATTTCCTCCGGCAGGCGGTTATTGGGCGCTTCCGCAACTTGTTAGAAGGTAAACTGATAATAACCCAGAGTGTTGGCATCAGAGGCAGACTGCCAGCCCAAAGACCCAGAGGTGAAATCTTCCTTGGGCATTGCTTCAATCCACTTTGACTATCCAAGGCGAGCCAGAGTAGAGAAGGCATTAGGGTGCCCTCTATAATTTGCTGCAATGAACGCTAGGGAATATGCTGCAGTGTAGCGAAATAGGTAGGCAGTTTCCTGTTGTACTTTCTTAAAGGATATTTATTAAGGGCAAAAACAGACATCTGCCTCTCCGATATATCCATAATAGAATCTTTGAAGCACTCACTGAAGTTAACCCCTTAACTGCTAAGGGCATCTATGTTCGTCCTGAATTCCCAAAGTAAATCATTGTAGGCTCCGCCCACTCCTGCCGTTAAGTGAAACATTTCCGGTCACTAGAAACTGGTAGCGTGAATTGTACCGTTGTTCAAACTTCATTGGAAACATCAGGGAGGTAATTTGAAAACTTAAAAGGGTTATTGTGTGAGTCAGGGACTCCTGTGATTACAATATTGCAACTCTGTGGCTCCTCGACCACAGATTCTATCTCGGGAGGATAGCTCAGGGGAAATGCGCTCGCCTTGGAAGCAAAACAAGTTCGATCCCGGAATCCACGCTTAGAAACCTCTGGGTATTAAGCGCGTTATACAACCAATTATGATTATAATTATTGGAGAGAAAGCAAAGTTATAGAAGATTTGTCTCTCGACAAGAGTTTTCTGTCGAGAATACAATTCTGCAGTTACCCTGAGCGTACGGACTGTTCAGCAAACGAAAGGTGTACAAATCTGACTCATGTGTTTTCAGTATGGAATTCACAAGCTGAGAGAGAAGGGGCTCTCAGGGCAGGAGAAGCAGCTCATTGGAGGGTCACAGAGGGATTCATGGTCGCAAGATGGTGCACAGGCCAGTTGCAGACTTGGTCCCAACTCCAAGGCAGATCCAGTTGCACGCAGCGGCCATAACCAATTGCAGTCCTGCATCAATGAGAGAATACAGATGCAGACGCTCATCTAAAGTTCCACCCCATCAGGAGGAGCGAGAGCACCCTATAAAACCCAGGCTGCCCAGTCTGGCAGTGTGCGTAGCAGGGGCAGGAAGCTTGCCTTTGGAGAAGGCTGGAGACTGGAAATCAGTAGAAGGAGCAGAGGCTGGCAAGAGGGAGGATACTGGCGAGGTGGCAAAAGTGGAGAGCAGAAAGAGGTAGTCCGAGCTAACAGCGACATGGAGGAGGTAGTAAGATCAGAGACTAAGGCCCCGATTCAGAACTTGGCGTTGTGAAGGTGCTAAATAGCACGATTCACTGTGCCAAATGAGGACGCCCAGGCTCCACCAGTATTCTCAAGTGGGCCTGGGCGTTCTCGTAGAGCACGACAGTGCACCTTCAGTATTGCGCCTGTTTTAGATATAATGGACGCAACCCTGAAATCTCAGCAGCATTTTTGTAAAATAACCACATATTCGTTATTTTACAAAAATGCTGCTGAGAACACAGGTGTGTATGAACACGTTCCTATACACCAAAGTAAGCAGCCTTAACATTGCAGGATGCAACGTGGAAGCTGCTTACTTTGGTGTATATGAAAGTGTTCATATACACCACACGGGTGTATATGAACACTTTCATATACACCAAACAAGGCTTCTTGTGGCACTCCTCCAGTCTAACGACACCAAAAAGGTACCGTATATGTGCGCTATCTTAGCGCACATATTAAACTGGAGGAGTGCCACAAGAATACCCTTTAAAAAAGTCAGGTTACGAATGTGGCGATTACTAGGTTGGTTTCCAACCCATCCTAGCAACTGCCACATGTATTCCAAAAGTGGGGCATTCATTCCGACTTCGGAAGAATGTGGCACCTTCAGAATAGGTCTTAAGTACCGAAAAGGTTGTTAACCCTTTTAACAACATTTTCGGTACTTAACACTGGCATGAGAACAGGGCCCTGAGAGTGGACAGAAGGAGGTGGTGGGAGTTAATAAGATGAAGAGGGAGGTGGCAACATCAGGGGGTGGTAGTAGACAAAACGATGTGGTGGAAGCTGAGAAGGCGATGGAGGAGTGGTAACCTCAGAAGGTGATAGCTGGCAGAAGTAGATGGTGGAAAGGAAGAAGCTGGAGAAGACGGTGGTAACAGCACCAGAGAGGCCAAGAAGAGGTTGTGCGATTTAAGGGTGTAATGGAAGTCATAACATCAGAAGGAGTAAAGGTCCAGGAAGAGGGGTAGATAACATCTGAACCAAGATATGGAGAGTCGGTGGTAGGAGACAAGATGCAACAGGAGGTAGTAAAGCCCAGGGGCAAGGATGGGGTGGCATTAAAGATGATGTAACACCAGGTGAACAGATTAGGGTTTGGAAGGGGGAGTACCATAACGTGAAGGTGGTAGAAAAGGTGGTTGTGAAAGTGGTTCAGAGTTTAGGAGCAGAACATCAGGGGGAAGAAGTGATCTACCTGAGAAGGCAATATTCCGAGAGATGGAAGTAAAGAATCAGGGAGGCAAGAAGAGATTGGGAAAGCTGCAATGGGCCTCTCTAGCGGACATAACATAGGGTCTCATTACAGGTGGTATTGGTGGTATTTCAGTAGTAAATATATCGAAATACTGCCAAAGGGAATTACTGTTACCACCTCTTAGTCCTGTGGAGTTACCACAGGATTACAAGTCCATAGGACTTCATGGGATTCTTGGCAGATTTGCCACTGGAGGAATGAGTGGTTGAGTCAATCCACTGACTTTTGTGGGTAAAGTGGAGAATGAATCCACCACTTTTCCTCAGAATTACACCGCCTGTAAATCCGCCAAAAGTTATAATTTGGCGTTGCAGGAAAAGTGGCAGTAACAGAAATACTGCCACTTTTTTCCCCACACCACCAAACTTGTAATGAGGCCTTATATATGGTCTTGTGACACTTGCTGCCAGCATTGAAACCTGTTTATTTATTTGTGTACCACCAAAGAATCAGCTGCTAGGTGGTGAAACAGATGACAGGTGTACTCCTCAAAGGTCTTCTCATGTTCAGGGCAGGGACAGACATCATCTTCCCCCAGGTGTCAATAATCAGGCCCTTGAAGCATTCCCCAAGTATCAGGAAAGATTGGCTCTCCGTTTCACCCTTATAGCCTGCATCTGTCAGCTTGTCCTTCAAATGATGGCCTTTTGTATGTGAGACCTAAATCTCAAGGGCCTTGAGTGCACTTCTCACGAGAGCCATGTGAGATGCCAATTCAGCATTGGGATCCACAGGCACCCTCGCATTCAGCACCGTCTCCGGCGATGTGTCCGGGCCCTTTGCTTCTTGTGGCTCCTTCAGGACCTTATCCTCAGTTGCCTCAAAAGTGTCTCTTCCTCTGGAGTAGAACTCCTCCCAGTCTCTGACAGTGTGTGCTCCCTTATCCACAAGTGCATCCCAGTATCTCACGGTCCACCTCTTCCACCTCAAAACCAAGAAGCTCTCATCGAATCTCAGGGGCCTTATGTGTTGCGCTTTCCGGTGCCGTTGACATTTTCCCACGGTTGTCATGCGGAACTGGTCTGGCGCTGATTGGGCAGCGCTGCTCTCAACTCCATGTAGTTGGTGGAAGAAACAGGGCCGTGACCCTTATGGTTGGCTCCCTTGTCTTTTCAGGGATGCTGATGCCTGTGACATCATAGGCACCGCTGAGGTCTGCAGCGCTGTATCGTAGGAACCGCAATGGCTAACAGGTGCGGTGGAAGCTGAACTAGACACTGCCAACTGTTGCCAATACTCGGCAAACATAGCCAGCATCTCGAAGAAAACAATGACCTAATGGTGGGGTCCTGGATTAAGTTGTCTTTTTTCTTTTTCTTCTCCAGCTTTTGTGAATGTCTATGTTTCGAGGAGTGAGGGGCACTCCTTAAGCGGGATCTCTTCCTGTGTCTCCTCTTGGAACTGGCAGAGTGAGTACGGACAGATTCCCTGCCTCGCGCGTGCTAAGATCATGTCCACTCTGGATCTGAGGAGTGCCCGCTGCCCTCTAGAGGTAAACTCTGCTTGGCCCACTCCTAAGACGTTAAGAGCCAGTGGGCCTCATTACACGGACGGCGGTAAGGGTTAACGGTCACCGTTAATGGCAACGGTGACCGTTAACACTTACCACCATATTCCGAGTTCCCTTTTGCGGGTTGGCATTTAACGCCTGCTTTTAGCAGGCGTTAAAAATCCAACCCGCAAAGGGACCTTGGAGTAAATTACGGCACCGTAATTTACGGTGCCGTAATTTACTCCTTCCCCATTCCCATTGAGCCCTATGGGGGCAGGAATGGGGATGGGGAACCGGTATGGTGAATGGGGAATTACCGGTCCCTCCAACCTTGGAATGGACCGGTAATTACTCCATTCACCATGCCGGATTTCCATGGAGTAAATAGCTCCATGGTTGCTTACCATGGTGCTATTTACTCCATGGATAGCGCCAGCCTCGGAATGAGGCCCATAGTACGATAACAACGGACTAAGGCCTTTTTTACTCATTTTAAAACAACTTAAAGGAACCAATTGAACTAAAAGACAAAGAATGTGAACTTCTGTCACTATGGAGCCAGCAAATCCAGGCATGCTCCACAGTGCCCTAAACTGTGACGTTGAAAAAGGAACTATTGGTCTTTGGATGGGGGTTCCATTTAAACTCTGGACACTTTCACTTCTGGTGAACGACATTTTGGATAGTGACACCACCCAGCGCCATGTAAGAGGGATTTCAAATTTCAGAGGTCCCACACTGGCGTCTCGCCATTTCAAAGATAAGGAATCTACAGCGGGGACAGTATCCATTAGAACGGATTTCTTTAAAAATGGAACTTGCCTGACCCTTAGGGCATTCCAGCTCTGTGTGTGTGCCTTAGTTCTGCCACCTGTCGAGTTTTTTGGGGAGGTCAGTGTTTATTTCCATTTGTTTATTTCGCTGGTGACATTGTCTCTCCCCATTCCATTATTTAACTTGCTTCAATGGGTCTGTTCTTGAAGGCTTCTTTGCCTGTAGTTCAGTGCTCCTTTGTGCTGTGGATGCTGGGCAGGAACTCAGACATTAGTGAAAGCGGCATTTACTCTTGGTAATGTATGAGGGACTTCGGCAGATGAGGAGCCTGCTCTTTGATTACCTCTGTCACTGGATATTCCTCGTTTTGATAATGATAATGATAATGATGTGTTATTTATATAGCGCCTTAATCCAAAGCACTTTACAGAGCACATATTTACATACGATATCACCCAACCGAAATTGGTACTCATTTATCGACCTCGGAAGGATGAAAGGCTGAGTTGGCTTTGCCGGGATTTGAACCTGCGACCTGGAGATCACGCTCAGATTGCAGCAGCGAGCGCTCAAGTTTTCGGCAACATGCAGGGTGGGTTGATGGCTGGCAGAAGGGTTTTAATGTATGTGATGCCATTTGCAGACCTGAAGCTTTATCGGGATAGGGAAGAACCCAGGCACTGCTTAGCTGTTATGGTTGGTCGTTCGTAGGGGGAGGAAGCGGTGTAGCGATTATTTTAGATTTGTTACAGAGGAAATATGGGCTTCATTGTGAGTTCGGCAGTATTGCCAAAAACGGTGGTAATGCAGTGGTAACGTGGTAACACTGCATTACCGCCACATTACTGCACCACCGAATTGCATGTTTGGAGCTATGGTGGAGAAAAACCCCCCAGCAAAATGCTGGTGGTAATTCTGCCACTGTGGTGTTAAAAAGTGGCCATTCTGGCGGAATTACTGACGGTCGTAATTCAGCCGAAATCCCCAAATGAGAACTGTAATCGCCATACCGCCACTTGTAATCCAGTGGTAATTCCACTGGACCAAATGGTCATAATGGTAAATCCGTTTGGTGGTATCTCGGCGGATTCACTGCAGAGATATCACCAAATTCATAATGAGGCCCTATAGTCTTTAACTTTCAACCAGAACATAACAGAATATTTGTCTTTCAAGACCTAAAGGAACACTCTGTGCGCAACAAAGCCAATTTGCAAATCAGCAGATCACATGATAAATCAGCCTTCCGGCCTACGCATGTGTTGCTTATAAAGTCTGTGCAGTTTTGTTTACATTGTTTCTTTTGCCAGGATACCAATCCATTCAAAAATTGAAAAGCATAAACTTAGAAAAATAAAACATGTATATCTAAATATACCACTGTCATGCACAAGGCCACCTCACACTCCTCGCATCCCGTACCACTCCCTTCACATCCACATTGCACCAACCCCTACGGCCTTTTTTGAAAATTTTGACCACATGGGCTTTTGCCTTAAATCTGCCACACCACCTACCTTTGCATGGCTGCGTGTTACAGTCCCGTGTCTGGATCTGTGGCCCCCTGCAGTCTGCTCCTCCATGTGAAGGGTGGGGTTGGGAACATGATCGGTTCCGGGTCTGAATTCCGGAATCGCAGGAGGCTGAGCAGTCAGACCACGGAGACCAGGGGCTCCAGCCTCCTCCTACTGGAGTCAAAAGAGATCAATGTAAACACAGGAAGACAGCCCTTGCTGACCAAGGCATGAGGCGCATGTCATCCGCACCTGATGCGTTCCTCAAAAGTAAACAAAGTTGTATCCCAAATTCCAATGCAGCACACACTAATAGGACAAGAAGGCACACATAATGCTTAGAGATTATTAGCCGTAGATCTGGTATACAATCTTTATATCGAATATTTTATGCACATTTTTTTTTATAGTAAATGCATTTAGGGGTTGGGAAAAGGGTTAAATATTTTTGGGAAACGGTTGGGGTCAGTTTTTAGTGGTGACACACAGGGATTTGCCCCCCCTCCCAAAATAAAAATGTATAAAGTGCATTCTCTATAACATTTTTCATCATAAAATATTTGATATATGTTCATTCTTTGTAAAAGATGTCCGTATAAAGACATGTAACCGGTGATCTTTTTCATGATACATCAGTAGTCAACATAACTGTTGCAGCTGTATTGTGAGGTGTCTAAAATGATCATTTGCACGAGTCTTTTGAAAACTAGACTTTCAGACATAGAACGTATTTGGAAAAATGGTACACCTAATCCGATTCATTTTATAATCATATATACCAAATGGTTGGGTTCACCTGACCATCACTGTTAAAATGGATGCAAGTCATTTTGTTTCAGTACATTTCATTTTCCAACTTTTACAAAGCGCTCAAAATATCACCTTAAAATAATTCCAGACCCTGGCAATACAAAACTGCTGTGCAAGATGGATGAAATATGGATGGCAGGAAGGTTAGTAGGCGAGTGGGGAGGCTTGTGTTGTGACCTTGGACAGTATGGGATATGTTCTATTTTAGGAGAATGGGCCTCATGGCAAGTACGGATGTCCACTACTGCCTCTTGCCTTGCCAGTAACAGAATTATGGCCAACTTTACTGCACCGCAGAACTAGACGTTACATCTTAAAGTGGGGGATTTTCCTCCAGCAAGTCGATCCACTTGTTGAGACATGAAGTGGGTTGCTTATCTTTGACATGTGATGATTTAGTTCAGGCACACCACACGTCGGTTGAAAAAGGAAATCCAAAATAAATTGGTTTTGGTAGGTGGAACGCTGGGATCGCTCCTATCGATTGAATTCAGAACCTTACCCTCAATTAGTGTTGGTTTTCAAGTACAATGTACAAGACCACCAGGAAATGAGGATCTAATGAGTAGTATGTAGGGAAAACATCTAGCTATACAAATATAGTCATACATAGGGGGCACTCTCTCTTATTCAGCTGAAGATTTAATCATTCTGATTGAAATGACGAGTCCCCAACTGAGGATTAGGTTAAGCAAAAGCTACACAGTCTGCCGGCAAACAATAATGAGCTACATGCCTGTAAACTTTTCAAACTACATGTGTGAGTTGGTGTTTATTAGAGAATTTTGAAGTGGTCATCCATCTAGAAAGTGTGCATGATCTGGCAGTCCTAAATAGTTTAATGCAATAGAAAAATGATGGAAGGACTGTGTGAATACTGAAGGAAGAATACATTTGGCAAATAAGCACATAGTGCATTGGCTAGATTTGAATTAAGAAATGGATATCTGAGGTATATACTTTGCAAGAATTCCATTATTAGAAGTATTTTGTCAGATATCTGGTACAGATCAGAAGGTAACCGAGGTTTATCCGACATGTACCCATGTGATTAGATCCGTGTTTAAAAAGGATTTCAAGGGAGTCAGTAGCAACACGCTAGGGATTAATGGATGGTTTGATAAATAATGTAAGCAGGTAGACGCAGCAGAACACACCAGCTGATAATAACCAAATGTTTATGGGAATGTATTATTGGGCAGACCTAAAAACTGGTGCGCAGATCACAGCATTATATCAGTCAGGCAATATGTTTATTTGGATGTGAACATCCATCAAACAGACAAAAACACAACAATACAGAATAAAAATAATACATTATACAGTCAACAAGAATTCAATAAAGACCTTCATAACACTGCCAAAACACCCTTTCTTTTATACATAGCTCCTTTTAAAAAACATAACAAGGCACTAGCAACATATACTGAATCTGCAGATAAGAGAAAAAGCACGACAGGACGATAACAGAGCAAATTGAACTGTCTAAAAACAGGTAGTAATGTGAACTTCTAATGTCCCTGTATGCTGGGCAGAAAAGAATGAAATGCTTTAGATCCTCCCTGACCTCCCCACATAATGGACAGCTCGCTGTATCCAGATAACCCTTCCAGTTAACTGTACATTCCACCATGGGCCGCAGACGATGTGGCTGTAGTAGACCAGACTCAGCTGGGGCTTCAGCATCTTATTGACACAATGATAAAGGGAAGCCCTGTTGTGCTTGCCACAAATTTAAAATACTTGGGTTTCGTACTAAATGCAACCCCAAATAAGACGGATATCATAAAACGATAAAAAATAGATCCAATCTTTTTGCAATCCAAATGAAAAGAATGAGCAATACTTTTTGTACATTTTCCATTTGACCTCCTATCGAGTTTTATAAATTAAAAGTCGTGCCCACTATTTTATATGGAATGGAAATATCATATTTGGCAAGAGAGGTGGACTGGTACCTCATAGAAGGCTTTATATGGAAAAAAAATCCCTGGATTGACTCCTGGGCCTTCCCATATCAGCCTCAAGATTTGAGCCCGGCTTAGTATCACTCAGAGGATGGTATGCTTGGAAGGTGCTATCATTATATCGAAAGCTAATGGTTCCTCCTCAGGACTCAATTCCTGATGACTTAAAGGTTGCAATGTCTACTGATAGATTTAGTCTGCTAGTTAAGTTGAAGAAATATGCAGGTGTCATTATAACAAGCAATGCGCAGACTAAGGATGTGGTGATAAATAACCTAAGCCCCTCGAAAAGAATGTTGATCCAGGCTGACGGGATTCAGACCATTGATACGATGCAAGCCTACTCTCTCTATAACATCTTGTCGAAGGGAGATAAACTATTAGGTGCCATACCGTTGTCTTTGGAAAATGTTCCTAACCGCACTGGAGATCTGTCTTCTTGTGGTTTAGGCTTAATTTGCTCCTCACAAATGAAGTATTGGCATCACGATCAAATACCAAACAGTTTACCAACATCTGTAACCTTTGTGGCTCAAAAGAGGATATACACATTTTAAAACACATATTAACCTCTTGCCCTGTGTAAGCTAACACAAGAATCTTGTTGTCAGGAAGCTTTACGTACAATGTTCAATGGCTGATGACTAAAGAATTTTGGGACACCCTTTCGAGTGGACATGACATTCCATTGACTTTGGATGTGTTCAAAATTTTAAGCAAGTCTAATTTATGCTCCTTAAGATAAATAACAGGTTTAAGGAAGATTTACTTTGGGCTCTATTTTAGATTGAATCTATGAACTTGGTTATTTACAGAACCATGACATTGAAATGTATAGATAGGTACAACTTTGGGAAACATTATTGATACAATTTTATGGAATTTCAAATGTTTTTAATATTTTGAATGTAATGCAGTGAAACTCTTGTGTTTTTTTCTTGTCTCTCTTTTGTGTTTTAACATGTTTTTTTCTTATGTGAAAGGTTAACATGTGGAACCACAATACATCAAATAAAAAATGTATTTCACCATCTCACTGTTTTTCAGACAGCTATTTCCAAAGTAGATCAAGCTTTTCTCTTGAACGTGCTACTTCAAAAGCATTTAGGTCCAGCATAATAAGCGATGTATATAGTATTTGCAGAAGAGAGCTTTCAGTACAATAACCGTGGCTGGGGAATGCCTTGGCAAGGATGTCAGAACCTTTGCCTTGTTGGAAGCTATGAGAGGCGATCACATGGATAATTGAGCAGTAGTATTCTGGTGCCTAGGAGTAGATATACCCCACCCATTTTCCATTGTAAAAAGAGTTAGGCAAGGGGGCGTCTTGGCGCTTCCTCTCTTTTCACCATATACTAATGGAATCATTTTTCAGATTGCCAGCTTTGAGGTAGAGGCCCAAACATTGGGTAGAGAGGAACTAGGAGTCCTGTCTATTTGACGATCATGCTGTGCTTATATCAAAAACACCAACAGGCCCATAGAACACACTGGACACATTTAATTCAGCCTGTTCTGTGAAACGGTTAATTATAACCACAAAAAGACAAAGTGTATGTCGTGTCATGTCCGACGCTCAGGAACATTCTCTATAACTTTGATTGGCGAAAGGCTCGAGCAAGAAGATCACTTACCGGTGAGGATCAGCAAGGATCTAAAATGGAAAGAACAGCCAATCAAAACTATTGCGGCCTTGGCGAGATGTGGGGAAGTGGTTGGGAGGTTTGAACTATGGTATGGAGAAAAAGCAATAAGGTTTGCGCTGGAATTTTATAAATCTCAAGCGATTCTGGCAGTCACCTATGCGGCAGAAGGCCTGGGAGCTGGGATAATATGTTTAATCAGAGGCTTCTCGGTCACCCAAATAGTGCCTCAACTATTCCCTCACATCAAGAACCATGCTCCCTGGGAGTACCTTACTGCCTTAGGTTGGTTATGGTGCACAGGAGGGCCCTAACCAATGTAATTGACATGACAGAAGCAAACACTTAGTTTCAGGAAGGGTTTGAGAGTGGTCTAGGGCAACAGCGAGTCCACACAGAGCAACACTAGTAATTCCAGTTAGACATGTAAGTATAATACTTATTAGGGCTATAGTTTATGCAATAAGCAAGTCACATTTCTAGACAAATATTATCACACAAAACCTATAAAACATGCATTCATCCTTAGGTGGAATAGATTAGCATTTTAATCAATTACCAGTGCAACTCAGGTGAGTCATCAGATTCATAGAAATAGGCAGAACTCTACAGAATCAAGCCAATCTTATAAAGTCCAACCCTAAAAATGGCTTGTAGTCTTCCGCCCAAAAGTCACCAGTTCAAAAGGATATACTTCTTCGGGTAGGTTTATATAGAGATTTGCAGTGCCAGTGATTATGATTATTAAAGTGCATAAAAGCTAGATAAATGTTTTAGTAAAGTGCAAGCAAGTTAGGGAAGGATCCTGAACCCAGGTTCTATGACGAAAGGTCAGGTAAGAGCGAGTTAGGGACAGGACTTTACACGCTTGTTATCCTATGGTAGACATGGGGAAAAAGCAGCAGGTATGTAGACTCATCCCCCCTGCTCAGAGTTCTCTGGATGGCACTTGTGGAGGTTCCAGACTTTGCTGCAGGCTTGTTCTTCTGTCTTGGTTCCTTTCGGGAGAGTCACTTAGATGTCTAAACAGAAGGGACAATGCTTCACAGGTGTTCGTTTTAGTCGGTCGCAGTGTTTAGGACTTGGTTCCAGACAGCTTCCATTTGAAAACCCAAACGAAGACAGGTGAAGACATCCTCTGGATCAACAGTGACGGTACACCTCAGGGGCATGAAGATGACATGGTTCAATGAAGGTCACCACGGTCAGGCACCGACAGCCGGATTGTTAGCAGCGAACACAGGAGCAGACCCAGCACAGTTTCCCTTGGTGTGAGATGGCCAAATATGCAAAGTTCCAAGGTTCTGCTCGGAATGCCAATAGCTGAAGCAAAGTAGCCCAGGAGCGAGCTGGTCAGTCCACCAGTTGGTCCAGGGACACTTCTGAAGTCTCAGCAGGCACGGATCCACGAGTAAGGGTCGAGACAGGTTATTCTCACCGGTCAAGTTGTCGAAGCACCAACAAAGGCCTTCTTGAAATCAGGAAGAGGAACAATGCTGGAGTCGATGCTGGTCAGCTGAAGCGGTCATTGTTGGATATTCAGTGGGCTGTACTTCCCCGTAGAGAACTGCTGCACAGTTGCATGAGTCTTGCTTTTATCCAAGATTCAGGCTGGGAGCAAGCCCAAGACCACCAATGGTAAGGATCTGCACCATCCAAACAGCCAGTGGCTATCCAGTCATGAATAGCCACTGGTCACCACATCTGCCCAGCTACAGACTTGCAAGCACCAGATATATGAATTGGTACTAGACATTCTGGGCCCCTTCTCTGTCACACACACAACACCCGTTAGTCTGAGAAAGCCACAGCTTTCCTCAGGAAGGGGATTTTCATAAAAGGCATTTCCTGACCTGAGAAGGCAAGAAGAAGGCCAAAGAATAATATGGCCAATGAACAAGTGAGAAACCTTGCCAGACAGCTATCTTAAGGTGCTAGCCACCTTTCGTAGCCATTTGCAATAGATGCAAAACTGCACAATTAAAATAGCACACAAACTGTAAAAATATCAGAGCTGCCACCAGCTTGTCTACAAAGAATCCTAATTGCACTTCACTGTAAGGTAATGTGTGCAGTTGTAACAATACAACAATTCAAAAAGAGAGAAATAGGACATCATTACAAGTTTGGTGGTATCTCTCCGGTAAATCTGCTGAGACACCATCAAACAGATTTTTCGTTACCGCCATTTGGTCTGGAAGAATTACCGCTGGATTACAAGTGTCAGTAGGGCGCTGTTAGTAACTATTTATGGAGTCCATAGGTCTCCATGGGGATTTTGGTGGAATTACCACCAGCGGTAATTCCACTGTCAGTAATTCCACTGAAGAACAAGTTACTTTCTTACCTGGTAACGTTCTTTCGATGGGATGGTCCGACGACGTATTCCATATCTATGACATGTAATCACCACAGCTGTGCTGCTTCGGAAACTTTTTTCGGCGTCTGCGTCCTGCGTCGATGACGTCGATGCGCCGTCGTCGAAGACCTCCTCCAACGTCCGACGTCATCCGATGTGATAAGTAGGACGCACGACGCCCGTAGCCTCAGTTGTAGTTTTTTCCCCCAGAACATGTGACATTAGTCAACTGCCAGTCAGACACAAAGCCTTGCGGAACGTAAGCTGCAATCGCAAAAGAAATTCTGCAGCGGGGAAGGCAGGGCGGGAGCGATATGGAATACGTCGTCGGACCATCCCATCGAAAGAACGTTACCAGGTAAGAAAGTAACTTGTTCTTCGAGGGGATTGGGTCCTCCGACGTATTCCATATCTATGACAGACTCCCAAAGCAGTACCAGAGCAAGGAGGAGGGAAAGAATTTAGAATCAAAATTTAGAATAGCCAATCAAATAGCAGAGCAAAGGACCGCCTTGCCAAAGGCCAGATCCTGTGCTCGGATGGAATCGAGGGAATAGTGACGTACAAATGTATGTACTGAAGCCCAGGTGGCTGCATCACAGATGTTGCGAATAGGAACACCCCTCTGCAGGGCAGTAGATACAGCCATACCCCTGGTAGAATGGGCCTGCAAGCCAGCCGGTGGGTCCTTACCCGCCAAGCGGTAACACTTCGAGACGGCCAAAATAATCCAGCGAGACAAAGTCTGTTTCGTCACAGCTTGCCCCAAACGCTTTCCAGCGTAACCAATAAAGAGTTGATTGTCCACTCTGACCCTGGACATGCGTGAAACATAAAAGCTTAAAGCTCTCCTAGGATCAAGCCTATGGAGCCTCTCCTCTTCCTTACCAGGATGCGGAGGAGGATAGAATGCCGGAAGAACAACCTTCTGGGCCAAATGAAATTCCGTCACTACATTCGGAAGAAAAGAAGGACGAATTCTAAGGACAACCCTGTCCTTGTGAAACACAGTGAAGGGTGGCTTAACTGAAAGTGCCTGTAACTCACTCACTCTGCGAGCGGAAGTAACCGCAACTAAAAACACAGTTTTCGGAGTTAACAGCCTCAAAGGGCAAGAGTGTAAAGGCTCAAACGGAGCACCCATAAGAAACTTAAGAACAAGGTTTAAATCCCAACCGGGCACCAGGAAAGGTGACGGAGGGAACACATTAGTGAGCCCCTTCAGAAACTGTGAAATTAAAGGGATTTTAAAATAAGAACACTCTTCAGACGAGCGCTTAAAGATGGACAGCGCCGCCAGATAACCTTTAATGGTACCCACTTGCAAGCCCCTGTGGGCCAAAGAAAGTAAAAAGGACAGAACCATGGGGATGTCACATGCAAAAGGATCCACATTCCGAACTCTGCACCAGTCGCAGAACTTACGCCAACGGCAACGGTACAGAGACTTTGATGCTGGCCTTCTGGCCGAAAGCAACACCTCCATCACGTCTTCAGGGAGGTCCCAATCCTTATACCTCAACCTTTCAGAAGCCAAGCGTGAAGGTTGAGGGATCTGACCTCTGGATGGAGAACCTGACACCCCTTCCGTGACAGCAGATCGTCTCGGTAGGGAAGACGACGTGGAGGGCAGATGGACAAATCGAGAAGGTCCGGGTACCACGTCCTCCGAGCCCACGCCAGAGCAATGAGGATCATCCGGGAACCGAACTTCCGTAACCTCCGCAGCACTTGCGGGATGACGGGGACTGGAGGAAACGCGTACAGCAGCGGGAATGACCACTCCACCACGAACGCGTCTCCTAAGGCTCCTTTTGGAGGAAATTCCCGCGAGCAAAACCTTTCGCACTTCCGGTTGACACTGGAGGGAAGAGATCCACTTGAGGGGTCCCCCAAAGGGCAAAGATCGCCAGGAGAATCTCCTGAGCCAACTCCAACTCGTGAGAGATCGCGCTCTGCCTGCTCAGAGCATCCGCCGTCACGTTTTCGTCTCCGGCCAGATGAACTGCCGAGATCGAAACTTCCTGCTGGATGGCCCAGAACTCGAGCTGCATCGCCTCCCAGCACAGAGGAAGTGACCCTGCCCCCCCTTTTTGTTGAGGTAGTGCATGGCCACTGTGTTGTCCGTCAGGGTCAGGACACTCTTTCCTCGCACAGTCGGCAGAAAAGCCTTCAGGGCTAGCCTGACGGCCCTCAGCTCCAACAGATTGATATGGAGCCTGGACTCCAACGGAGACCAACGACCGCTGACTGTCAGCCCGTTGGCATGAGCTCCCCATCCCATGAGGGATGCATCCGTCACGATAGTCACCTCCGGCTAGGGAAGCCAAAATGGAGCCCCCTTCATCAAGTTGCCTTCGACGGCCCACCACAGAAGGTCCCGGGTGACCGAGGGCGGCACCTGAACCGGGTCCGACATCCTGCCGGAGGACTGCGACCATTGCGTCTTGAGTGCCCACTGCAAAGATCTCATCCGCAGGCGAGCCTCTGGCACCAGAAGAATGCAGGATGCCATGAGGCCGAGCAACCTCAAGAACTCGAACGCTGGGAGCGTCTGGGCATGCTGAAACTTGTGCACCATCTGCTGAATGTGAAGAGCCCTCACCTGGGGAGGAAAACACTGCCCCAGGGAAGTGTCGAGCACTGCTCCGATGTACTGGAGCCGCTGTGTTGGCATCAAATGGGACTTCTTTAAATTGAGGGAGAAGCCCAGCCTGTGAAGGGAGTGGCAGGTGACGGACAGATGATCCAGGACTTGCTCGGGAGAGCTCCCCCTGATCAACCAATCGTCCAGGTAGGGGTAGACGTGAATCCCCCCTTGCCTGAGATGCGCTGCCACCACCACCATGAGCTTGGTGAAAACCCTCGGGGCGGAGGTCAATCCGAACGGCAGGACCCGAAACTGAAAGTGCGAGTCGCCAACCGCGAACCTCAGGTACTCCTTGTGCTTGGGATGGATCGGCACATGGAAGTAAGCATCCTTGAGGTCGAGTGACACCAACCAGTCCTGAAGCTGAAGGGCCTGGAGGACTTGAGAGAGAGTAACCATCTTGAACTTGTCCTTCCTGAGGAGTTTGTTCAAACCGCGCAAGTCCATGATGGGTCTCAATCCCCCGTCTTTCTTCGAAATCAAAAAATAAGGGGAATACCATCCCTTGTTCCTCTCCGCTACAGGCACCAGCTCTATGGCGCCTTTCTCCAGCAGGGCTTGAATTTCCTGCGCAAGGAGCAGATCTGGACTCTGCAAAGAGAGGTTCCCCGGTGGATTGTCGCGAGGCCTGTGCTGAAAGGGAAGACAGTAGCCGTGGGTTATGATCTCCAGAACCCACACATCTGAAGTAATGGCTTGCCACTCTACAAGATGCTGCGCCAGCCTTCCCCCAACCGGCGAACCATGGGACATGGCCTCATGACTGAGTGGGAGCGGCTGCGGCGTTACCTGAGGGCAAAGAGGCAACTGCCCGAGCGGCCTTGGCACCACGGGTACCCTGTCGTCCACCTCTGGTACCCCTGCGTTGGCCTCTTTGACTGCCAGCTCCTCTCGCTTTACCGAAGGACGAGTAATAGCGAAAGGAACCACCCCTCCACTGCTGTCCCCTAGGACAAAAAGGCGGAGGTTGGCGAACTGCAGCGCCCAACGACTTCGCTGCAGCTTTTGAGGTCTGCAACCTCTCAAGGCTCTCGTCAGCCTTGCTGCCAAAAAGGTGTTCACCATCAAAGGGCATGTTGAGGAGCCGGGACTGCACATCAGGAGCAAACCCCGACTTCCGCAACCACGCAAACCTGCGTATCACGGTGCTCGCCGCCATGGACCTACTGACGCATTCAGCTAAGTCCAAACCCGACTGAACGGACTCACACATGGCATCCTTACCATCCTGGACCATAGCAAGGAAACCATCCCGTTCGTCCCCTTCGGGAATATGATCAGCCGCTAACGCAACACAGTTCCACAGAGTGTGTGTGAAACGAGACAAGGCACAAATGGAGTTGGCCGCCTGAAGCGCCATACCACCAGAAGAAAACACTTTCTTCGCCCAGCCATCAAAACGTTTGTCGTCCCTGTCAGGAGGGATGGTAGGGTACAACGCCTGCTTCGCTGGGGCCGTGGCCGCCTGCACCACCAAACTCTCCGGAGTGGGGTGCCTGGTCAAGTAGCAGGGGTCGCTACTGGCTGGATGGTATTTTCGCGACAAGGATCTGCCCACCGCCGGGAGACTCTCCGGAGCAGTCCAAGCCGCCACCACCCTTCTCTGTAAAGCCATATGGAACGGCAGTACCGGGTCAGTTGGGGGACCAACATCAAGGATGTCCGTTAGATCATCCTGCACAAACTCCCCTGGGGGAGCAGACCATCCCAAGTACTCAGAAACCCTAGCCATAAGGCGCCGGTACGAGGAATCGGCATGAGAGCCAGGCTCAGGCCTACAAAACTCCACCTCCGGAGAGGTGTCCAGTCCACTGGCATCATGCAGTGACTGCCTCAAATCGGCAAACTGACTATGGCCCGAGACAATTTCATCAGGAAACTGACTAGGAACCAGGCCATCAGAATCCTCATCCGCCTCTGAAATATATTCCAGGTGGCGAAAAGAAGGCACCCGAGAGTGCTTGCTCTTAACCAGAGCCTTCCTAGGGGGTTCTCCCGTGCCACGGGGTACCTCTGACACGAAAGGCGTCGATGCCGTCGAGCGAATCGGCGCCGGCGTCGAGAGAACAGGCATCGGCGCCGAGAGGATCGGCGTCGACGTCGAGGAAATCGGCGTCGACGTCAGATGCAGCGCCGCCAGCATCTGCGGCGTCGACACAGCCCTCGAAGCCGGAGCCCCGAGCGTGTCCTTCGACGACCTGAGCGTCGACGGCTTCGACGACTTCCTCGGAGCCGGAGCCTCGAGAAAGCCTTTCGACGCCCTCGACGCCTCAGACGTCGATGTCTTCCTCGAAGACCTCACAGGTGCACACGGTCTCGAACGCGTCGAGGACCGGGACCTGGAACGGGTACATCGAGAACGAGTCTCCTTGTGCGAACGGGACCTCTCCCGTGACTCGTGCCGACCACTCTTGCGAGCGGTGTCTCTCGACCTCTCACGACTGACTCCACTCGGGGGCGCGGACGGCTTAGTACCCTGCGACTCAAGAATCGCCAGCATTTTCTTCCCGAAGGAAGCCCATTCCTCCGGCGACGCACGGCTGGTGGGGTAAGCGACGTGCCGGGCAGAGTCCTCCGAAGAGGGCCTGGAAGATGACCGGTGTCGGCGCTTCCGAGAATGCCTCGAAGAGGCTGAGGAGTGGCGAGACCGACTCCTAGAAGGAGACCCACGAGACTTCCGACGATGACGTGGAGAGCCACCCCTCGAATCATCCATCGAAAGCCCCGCAGACTTCGACTTCCGGGGCTTGGACACCCGACCTACCGACAACTTCTTCTTACGTTCGCGTAAGGCTTTGGACGTGAGCGACTGGCAGTCGATACAGTCATCCGTGTCGTGGGCCTCCCCGAGGCACCAGAGGCAGGCGTTGTGCGAGTCCGTCACCGACATCTTGGACCCACACTCCCCGCACTTCTTGAAGCCCGGACGCGGGGTCGAAGACGAAGTAGAAGACATCTTCACACGAAGGATTTTCACAAAAACGAACAGGTTCGAAGAACCGAGAAGAACAGAACTCCAAAGAGTCGAGGCGTTAACCGAGATTCACGAAGCAACACGTTCGCGGAAAAAACTGAACTGAGGCTACAGGCGTTGTGCGTCCTACTTATCACATCGGAAGATGTCGGACATCGGAGGAGGTCCTCGACGACGGCGCATCGACGTCATCGACGCAGGACGCAGACGCCGAAAAAAGTTTCCGAAGCAGCACAGCTGTGGTGATTACATGTCATAGATATGGAATACGTCGGAGGACCCAATCCCCTCGAAATTGCCATTTTTGGCAGTGAGGTGGTGAAATTACCTCCAGAATTTTGCTGGAGGTTTTTCCTCGACCTTACCTCCAAACCCATAGTTCGGCAGTGCAGTCCTGTAGTGGTAATGCAGTGGTTCCACAGCATTACCAGCGTTTTTGCCCATATCAACAAACTCATAATGAGGCCCTACATAGTGACAGTCTCAGGGACTTATCAGCTTGCCCTAAGAATGGGCAAAACAGGAAAAGGAAGCAAAACAGAAGGCTTTACCGGCCTCCAAATGTCTGGTTAGGGTTCAAAACAAGCAAAAAGAAAGGATGGGAGGATGTGAGGAAAACAGCTAAAAGTAAATATTTCCTAACAGTGAGAACTAACTCTAATGAGCCTGGGTATATGGCATTGTTCTGGATTAACCCCTTCCTGATTACTAATGGTATCAAAGCCAAACTAAAAGAGGCACTTAAAGTTCAGTACCACAGTGAGCGTGTATCTCCTAGAAGACCAAATGGCTTACTATCCCTATGCCAAGTTCTGAAAGGGAACCTTATATTTGAAGATTAGTTGGGCTGTATCGCCCTGTTATGGATTAAGATTTTATTAAACTATGCCTTGGTATTTTACAAGAGACCATTGTACCCTACTGCTGGCGCAGGGGTGTCGATGAGATTAGCCTCAACTAATGTTAAAATATGAAGTCAGACTTTCTCTGCCTGTGCGCTATGTGGTGAACCAGAAGATGGACTCAGATGAAGGTGTGTCGTATTTAGGAAGTTTTAATCCTACTGCTTTGAGGGGAGTTCCCTGCGTCACAAACCAAAAAGTAAGGGTGCTCGTCTATCATTTAACTAGTCCCTACCACTTAGGAAATTATAACACATAGAAAGGAGGCTGGAGCAATAGTCTCTGTTCTTGGCCTCAGCCTGACCCAACCACCTGGATCTCTTCTCCAAGAGATTGTAAAAGTTTCAACCTCTCTGTGGGTTCTGTCAAACCTTAATTAACGGTTTCCTCTTTCCAGGAAGAAACGGTTTTCTTAATACAATTCTACCATTTCCAACTTGATCCTTGACAATGTTCTTAAATAATACATATGGTTCCCTCTTTCCATGAAAAAAAGGGTTTCTCGATATAATTCCAGGTGCTCGCTCTCTCCATTTCTGTTAGTTATGTTCTGTTTTCCTGGGCTCTCCGAAGTTCTCTGGCCCTCTAACAGGCTCACCTTATCGGGGCCTTGATGGGGCGTCTGCCCATTTGGGTTTTCTTGACTGCTGCAACCCTTGCGGCTTTCCCAGCCTCAACTCCAACAGGCTTGCTTAAGCTCGGCTTACATAGGGAGTCTGCCCCCTTGGGTTTATCTGGCTTCCCCAACCCCTGTGGCTTCTCCAGCCTCAAGCATTAGTGTCTTTCACTTTCTCAGGGCTCTCCAAAGACCTCTGGCCCTCGGATAGGCTTGCTTTCTCTCTATATCTGTAGGGTGTCTGTTCGCTCCAGTTGATCTGACTCCCGTAATCTTTGTGGCTTGTCCAGCCTCAAACATTAGTGTATTTTACTTTCTCAGGTCTCTCCAATGCCCTGTGGCTCTTTGATAGGATTGCTTTAGCTTGATTTTGGTAGGGCATCTGCTCACTCAGATTTGTCTGGTTCCTGTAAGCCTGATCGTTTTCCCAGCCTCTAATATCACTGTTTGCCCTTCTAAGCGGCCATACCTCTTTGGGAGCGTATGTTTCCCTTCTGCTGCTATGCAGCTAATGCAGTTCTCGTGCAGAGCTCAGGGTTCCATGCGCTCTGCTGCAGTCTGGTCTCAGCATCGGTTAAGGAGCCCCAGGCCTAGCACGAATTCCATGTGGACGTCCCACCAGACAAGACAGTCACTCTACTACCACGTCTCCTTCGCAATCTTGGCCTCTTCGCCGGTCAGGATGCCAGCCTTCCGGTGTCTTGCAACTGATGTGTTCGCTCTCTATGCTACTGCTGGCTACACGGCCTAGCGTGGCTCTGCCCCCCCAGGACTTCTTCCTGTCAGAGGCTTGCCTCTGCGTAGGGTTTGCTCTCTTCATTTCCAAGTTCCTCCAGATTTTGTGTACTTTATCACAAAGAAAAGGGGCCTCTTGTTGTTCTTTGACTGGAGTGTTCAGGTGGGATCCAGCATTACTTGAACCCAAAGATATTAGAGAGCTGTTAATATTTGGTGAATCCAAAACAGGGCTAACAACAGTCTTTACAATTTCCATGTAGTCATATAGTGTGTTCTGGATAGGGAGTTCCTTACCGGAATGAGAGTACTTGTCCCCAAGAGGGGAGTCACTGCCAGTGAGGTCCCACTTGCCCAGACACCTAGTTAGGGTCTTGCTGAGCAGTCTTGCATAGACTTAATTATTTGTGCCCAGTGGTTAGTATCAGCAATGTGTTGTTTGTACTAAAAAACATCAGCACATAGCAGATGTTCAAAAGATGTTTCCAGAGTTCCTGAAAAGACAGAAAAAATAATGAAGTTCATGTCTTTTTTATAAATTGTTTTTTGTTAAATAATTTTTTGAAGTTTATGTATTGTTTTGTGAAATTGATGTGAATGGTTGTTAAAGACAAGTAAGAATATTTTTGATAAATGAAAATAAATTTATTTTTGGATAAAATGACGCTGTGGTGCTAAATTGATGATCAGTGTAACATTAGGCGGATCTTGGGTGTTACCGTAAAGCAAGCTAGCGTAACCGGCTCTCTTTCTACATATTGTGCAAAATACTTCCCATCTCAAAAGAGGTCCCCTGAAAACAAAAAATAGGTAAGTACCCATACATGTTATAAGAGCCACCTTTTGGACAGAATCAGACAGATTTGCAAATGCATATTCTCCTCGAGTCTAACGCAAAGAAGTGAAACAGATTGAGATCTTCCGGAGCGGCATAAAGACAGATGGAAGAAAGTATTTTTTTATTGTTCTCAGTTGAGGATTGCTCACAGTGGTGGCAAATACGATTTACAGTCAGCTAGCATGCTGCTCACATGCGTAATGAAAAAAAAGGTGATGGCTGGAATGTTATGAATTAATCATAACCACTGGGCAACCCTCCAATCCATCGTTTTTCAGCCTGCCATGCCAACTCCCTCAGGGTCAGTCGCTTCTCCAAGCAACGAGTTGGTGGTAGATCTCTCTCTTCGACAGGGGCCTCCCTCTGGAACAGCCTTCCTGCCTCCCTGAAACTTGAGAAGAACCATCTCCGGTTCCGGAAGCACCTCAAAACCTTCCTCTTTGCTTCTGCTTTCTTTCCCCTGCTCCCCTGCTGAATTCTGACAGAAACTGCACTGGTTACCTGGCCCCCCTTAATGATCTCAGGCCCAGGCTCCGCCAGTTGCCCACCTGCACTGCCTCCCTGGCAACCCCTGCACCTGGGGACTGTTTTTCTGTATCCCTACAGTACACCCTACCAGCACTTATGTCTGCACTTACCTTGCACTTGCCACCAGCTGGCCGTCTTATTATCTTATTATTCTACTATCCCTTGTACTGCACTTTCCCCTTCCCCCACACACTTTCCCTCTCCCCCTTTCCCATGCACTTGTGCAATCTGAATGACACCTGGCCTAGTAGGATCGCTGTCTGTCTTCCCTTGTTCCCCCTCCCTTGTCACGTCGCGCCTTGAAACACTTGTGTATAGGCGCGTTATAAATGCCATATCATATCATATCATTTCTGAAGGGGAAAGACCATATGCAAATCAGGCTGGGTCCTGGTCCAAAAGGGGAAGTCCAGCCCAATATACTAGGTCATATCCCATCTGCACGAGACCACAAGCAGCACCAGGCATGTTTTGGTGTCATCAGTGAGGCGCAGCTTGGGTCTCTAGGCCCAGCAGGCTCGGAACCCACGTCTGGACATAACTGTGCCACTTGGGGTGACCTATGCAAAACCAAAAGGTAATGGCTAGATGGTTCATGTGGAATGAAACCCAATTTCATTTGTATTATGGAATAGTAGGGCTGCATTCGTGTCATCGTTCAGAAGTGCCCAATCTTAGGTGGAGTAGTTGTTTTCCCAAAGATTGGATAGACACATCACTCATCACTTTCGGGCTAGCTAACTACACATCACTCATCACTTTCGGGCTAGCTAACTACAAATCACTCATCACTTTCGGGCTAGCTAACTACACATCACTCATCACTTTCGGGCTAGCTAACTACACATCACTCATCACTTTCGGGCTAGCTAACTAGAAGATGGATAAGAGGAGGGTAGCTAAATGGGGGTGGGTGTTTGGTTCACGTACTAGGATATCTGTATATAACCCACTACTTTTTAGGGAACTGTCTTCCTTCAACTTGTGAGCGTCCCTTAGAGTTTAAATGTTACTCTCTTTGCAGATCAGCCTGCAGGCGTGCAGGAGAATGCCATCAATAACTACTACTATTAACGTAACCTTACGAATGATCTATTGTTCTCAAGAAAGGGGGGGTGTAAAGCTGGAGGGGAACCTCGGGGTACCCTGAATAGTAAGGGTACCGGTGTGAGCAGATATTGAGTATAGTGTCTGTACCTTAGAAAATCAACAAATCGTAGTACGTTGTGTTTGCTATGTTGTTTATTACTGAGGCTATAGTTTCAGCCGGGGCATTAAACATGTTGCAGTGGAACCAAGGGGTCTGCAACCTGTGGCTCTCCAGATGTTTTGGACTACGATTCCCATGATCCCGCTCTCCGCTGACTATGCTAGCGTAAGGCTAATGTAGCAGCGTACTGCTCTCGAGCGGCACAGGGACCTATTCTACCATTGGCTCTTCATGTCTGCACGTGACTGGAGATTCCGCCTCTAAAAACGGCGCACCAGACTCTGTAATATTCCATACGCCATGCATATTGCACACAGCAAATCTGCTCTCATGTGCGTGCATTATTAAAGATGCCTTACAGACTAACAGCAATTCTAGGTTTCTATTTAGTATCTAACAAGCTGCACACACTTCGACTTTCTATTCCAAATGATGTTTCGATTTATTTTGCAAATTTGAGAATATTGTTTCAAATAAAATGTTTAGATATCATGTTCTCAATAATTAAATAGAGGCTGTAGCTCTGTAGCTTCAGGTTGTCCGCAGAGGTGGTGAGGATCTTAAAATGACTCACCTGTTAGGTGGAAAGCATCCGCCGTCATGTATCCGACGCCTTCCAGGCCTGCTGGCCTTCCGGGGAACCAGCCTGCTATGAAATCTCCCAGTTTCCTAAAAATCCGGCCCACCACTGTTCCCTATATTTTATAATAATAAAAAAAATAATAATAATTTGGCATTTATATAGCGCTACGAACCCTCAGGTATCTGAGCGCTGCTTATTATTACCCACGGTGTGTGGTGCTCATTTATCGACCTCGGAAGGATGAAACGCTGAGTTTGGCGCTGCCGGGATTCGAACCTGCGTTCGCAGGCTCTGCACTGATGTCAAAGCGAGCGCTCTACTCGCTGTGCCACTTGACATGCCTTTCTACTGGGCCTGGGGTCATTTGTGAATATGGCAATCACCCCTATTTCGGGGGGCAGACATGGCCCACAACAGCCCGCCGGCCTGAGAGAAGGCCTTAGCGAGGGCCTGTAGGCCGTTGCCGGCCATGTCAATCCCTGACAAGTGGGTGACATCCATTCACACCCTGGGGTTCATCCAGGGTACAAACGGTTTATTTTAAAATATTTATTGAAAAGGAATTGGACTGCATGCTGTTTGTGTGAGCCCAATCTCCCATAACAAATAAAAACAAGATGACCACCGCAATAACTTTTTCATTTCTATGCCGGCAGAAGCGGGGTGGAGAAGCCCCAGGAACGAAGCACAAATCTCTGGTCCAGCATGTTAGTGGGAAGGGAGGGAGGGGGGTGGGTAAAGGGTGAGGTTTGTTTTTGGGTGAGGGTGAGGGTGGGGATGTGGAGAGGCAACAGGGTGAGGCTCCTTGTTTCCTCCCCAAAATCAACATGGCACCACCCGTGGAAGGGCCTCAGGTGGCTAGTAACAGCAGACGGTACACAGTGTGTTCTCACCCGCTATTCCAGCCACCTGATTGAGTGAGCGCCCTTCCCTGGGTGCGAATATAAATTCATCTTGTCTTTCTATCAAACAGTATCATTGTAGGACTCCCAAGAAGACAAGTAACTGGACTTTGCATTTACAATTGGGTTTCTCACCTGGACAAAGCAAACTGTCACAGGGTTCTTCTTGCATGGATTCTCCTTCGCACGAGAAGGGCGTTGGTGCCAGTGTGCTGTTGCAGTGACGGAATCTCCTCCGATGCCCGATATGCTCCACGTCGGAGAAGCAGGTCTTTGAACAGGTGGACCAGGCCGTCCAGTCGCTCCAGAAGCCAGCTGTCTCTGTGAAGCAGGGGACAGCATCAAGGTGGCACATTAGGGCACACTAAAACCCATCTCACGCTGCGATAAATATCTGTGGGAGGAGCATTCCATCAAGCTACAGGGGTCCCCTTCTGGACAGTGTGCACCACAGGACCTTCAGTGACTGGAGAATCTAACACAAGGACACCTTCCTTAGGCTGCTGATTCTACATTCCATGTTTCTACAATTTAAACGTGCTTCTCATTAGTAGAAGGAATTGGCCTACGTGGATATATCTTTTACCCAGGGGCAAAGAAGGGGAGAGCTTTTTTACAAAGTAAAGGCTACCTGCCAGTGTCGCCGTAGAATCTACATAAATTGGAATAGCCAGTGCCATATGTTCATCATAGGCTCATATCCAACATGGTGCAAGTACCTCGGCACATAATAGCAGTGCCGGGCAAATGCCTAATACGTATACACCAGCCAAAACTGTTGGCTTTGCCCCTTTGTGTTTTTAACAGGATTTCAGTGAAGGATACGCATAGGGCTTATAATTTGAGTGGCCGAATGCAGACCCGGTTAAGACATTTTTATTACACCAGTAGCAGGTGTATATCTCCAATTAAGTAATTAACTCTCAGAAGACTGCTTTGAAAAAACAATGGCGGGCATTTCAAGACCTGATTAAAGCGAGCTGAAAGAGTTTGCATGAGGAGGTATTGTGGGCGGGGAGGGGCAGGAAGTGGGTTGGAATGGCCATAGGGATTAGCATGCCAGAGCCGATACATCCCCATTCCCATTTAGGCCCCATAGGGCTCAATGGGAATGGGGAGGATGGTAGCAGCTGTACGGTTGCTACCATCATGTTATCCTTGTGGGTGCGGGTACGAGCAGAAGTCCTAGTATGGTGGTACGGTAGCAACGGTGCCGGTAGCGATACCGACACCGTTGTTGCCCTACCGCCATACTCCTAATGAGGCCCAAGGTGTCTTTGGGAAATAACCAACCTGGAAAGGTGAAAGGTCTCTCATGGAGCACATCACACAGAGAAGGCCCTGATGAGGCACTGGGTCAGAGTTCATCAGGGAACAAGGGTTGGTAAACCAGTCAGGAAAATGCTAAATGTACAGGGACTCTCACTAAAGGTACAGTTTAGGACATCCACCATCACACACTACCAATGCATAAGCCAGGTAGACCAGCAAGGCCTGTTCAGAACCTATTCCATACTAATTTAATTCACATGCAAAACCAGAGATGTGCCCATGCTGGTTTCTAAAACCTGGCAAGTCACCCGGATAAAGTCTTCAAGCCCCTGCTTGTACAGGGGCATGGCAGTAACACAAGGTCTGACATCACAGCAGCAGCAGGGTGACACCAAAATAGTAGCAGGAGGCCTAGCATTAACCCAATGCTGTGCAGAACAATCAGGTAAACACACAATAGAGTGATGAGGCATTCCACATACCCATGATGCAGGCTGTGTGGCACTGCTGCACATCCCTTTCATCCCCTTGGCACGGCAGGCCCCCATTGGCTGCTGCCGGATTTGAGGGTGATCTGAAAAAGAGATAATGTGCATTAGGACGCCAGGTTCATTGTAATAAGGGGAAACAAGGAAGATTGGTGCTTGCTCTAGACTCTGAGGAAAGCGCCCCCAGTGCCAGAGCCGGACTGTCCTGGAGGTAAATGGGGACAAATGGCCAACAGGCTCCTGTCTCTGAAAGCATGAGTAGCTGGGGCAGGGTCAGTTACAACTTAAGCAAATCTAACATTCAACTCACTCTTCTCCTGCCCCACCACCCTTTCAAAGGCACAAGCCTGCACAGAAGTCTACTCATTACACATGTACCACTCCCTTTCTGCTCCTCAAGTGGTTCAAAAGTTTGAGAAACATTATTCCTGGGACATGCTTAATAATCGATGGGAAAGACTGACTCTCATACACTGAATAACTTAGCTAAAAACACTTGGCCGATGAAAATATTAAAACTTCTCTGTAAACTTGTGTATTTGTGTGACAAATGTACTTTACTAAGCATCTAAACAACTTATAATGCTACCGCTAACCAGTAGGGTAGAGCGCTGATTTCCAAGGCCCAACCCCTTCCCTCTCACTGTTTTACACATAATAGGCCTGTGCGGGTGGTCTATGGGTCTTGGTACACGCGGCCTCCCACTACACCAACCATTATTTGGGCTCTAGCGCCTTCCATACAAAGACCGAACCCCTTTGCACTTTTTATTCTGACTCTCATACACAGTGGGCAAAATAACATTTTCACGATCACCCCAGAAAACGTGTTGGGCGGTGCATAGAGTATTTTTGCAGTGCAAAGTGACTTTGCTCCGCAAAAATACACTGTGGACCGCTCTGTGGATGAGGGTGTTTGTTGGTCACTTTGCACGGCGCTAACAGGTCCATAATTTAGGCCCATTGGGCTTCATTACGAGTTTGGAGGTAGCCATGCCGTCATTACCGGCATGGCTACCTCCAAACTCGTGTCCGGGTCCCGAAAAAAGGGAATTACCGGGCCATTCCGACTTTTGTGGGCCCGGTAGTTCCCATTTTCGGGACCCAGATCCGGTACGTCCCCATTCCCATTTGAACCCCCACAGGGCTCAATGGGAATGGGGAGGATGCTAACAACGGGCCCGTTAATGACGGGCCCATTGTTAGCATCCTGGTCTGCTCACGGGTGCCGGTATGCACGTCTGGCCAGACCAGACGTGCATGCCGCCACCCGCGAGCAAACTCGTAATGTGGCAGCCCGGTATGAACGGTGACGGTACCTTACCGGCACCGTTCATACCGCGGCCGCCAAGGTCGTAATGAGGCCCATTGTCTCTTTAAAGTAGATTTGATATTTGAAATGTGGGTGAGCTGAGGGATACGGTGAAAACAGCCATCTTTCAAAGATGTTCAACAGTCATAGGGCCTCATTACACAGATGGCGGAGAACCATGGCGCTATTAGCGCCATGGTTCATGCCGGTAAAATACCGGCACCGCCTTGGCGGAAAGGGGAATTAGCGCCCCATTCCAAGGTTGGCGGGGCGGTAATTCCCCCTTCCACCATTGCCCTTCCCCATTCCCATTTTTGGCCCATAGGGCTCAATGGGAATGGGGAAGGCGCTAATTACGGTACCGGAAATTGCGGTACCGTAATTAGCTCCCTGGGTCCCTTTGCGGGTTGGTTTTTAACGCCTGCAAAAAGCAGGCGTTAAATCCCCCCACCCGCAAAGGGACCTCGTAGTAAGGCGGTAAGGATTTACCGGTACCGGTATTTTACCGGTACCAGTAAATCCTTACCGCCATCCGTGTAATGAGGCCCATAGTTTCAATTTGCCCTGCTTAGGGCTCAGCAGTGCGGTGTGTCGCTAATCACAATTGAATGGGTAACAATAGGAAGTAGGTTTACTTATGCTGGGCAAAATAAAGTTTGAAAAAACAATCAATGGCAATAGGCATGTCAGAATCAAATGGCAAGTAGAAGATGAGGATAATTGCACTCAACTGCATGATACTCATTTTTATTAACTTTGGATAAAGGAAAGTCCAAGAGCAGTGAACTTCCGGTTGCCTACAGATGTTAGCAACAGATGCATAATCCTACAGAGCCATGGCTGGCGCCAGTATCACATTTTCACTGTTGGACACTAACCCTTTTGCCTCAACACGCAAAAACCCATAGTAATGTGGTGGACTAAGGTAATGGGAAAGTGTCTCCAGCCTTTACAGAACACACAAGCTTTGACAAAGTCAATAGTTTGGGCTTTTGCACAGGCACTGTGTAAGTATTTGTTAGGCATTACCATCACATGCCCAGGTACTCACATATTTTCAAAAGTATTGGAATTCTATATCTAAGTACTGTCATTATCACATGGGCTTTTCATCAAATGGACCGGTACTCACAACATACCTAGGTATTGCCAGAAACATCCCACGTATTTGATTTCCAGCATTGGCATGAATTACCATCAAGTGTCCATTTAACCCTAACATTGATGTATATTTTCATCAAATATCTTGTTGTTCACATCAGCACCAGTCAATGGCATCACATTTCCAGGTACCTCGATTGCCATCAATTGTTCAGGTACTCGCTCCACTGCCAGATGTTGCCATCAAATGGCAACATAGCCACACCATTGACATGGATTCCAATGAAATGTCTGTCTACTTATACGTTTGCCATCCCATGGTCAGTTATGCCCCCTACCTGCTGGCTACTCCATTATGCCAATTTAGGCAGTCTTCTCCTTTATACTTGCAATATAGAGGAGGCAGGCCATATGAATTTTCTTCACAATAGATAGACACTTCTTTGAGGTGATTGGAGCATGAATAAAGAATTTAGATACAGTGTATTAATGGTTCCATGTCATTTCATTGCAGGATGATTTTTCACTGGGTTTTCTACCGCAAATTTTTTAACTAAATAAACCATTGCATTTATTTTTCATTATTTTTGGGGGCTCCTCCCCCCACCCCCCATTCCCTTTCAGTTTTAATCTATTCCCAAACACCCACATACCATATATATATTTTTCTAACACCCCCCAAAAAAATTCGATGGGTTTTGTACTTAAAAAATTTGCGGTAAAAAAACCCATGAAAAAACGTCCCGCGATGAAAGGATGTTGTACCATATTAATATAGAGCTTAGATCCCCTGGGCGCATATGCAGAGAGAAGGCAAACGAGAGAAAAGGAGCACATCACAGACCAAAATGGGAAGAGCATGTTGCACGAGTGCAGCGACAGATGGAGATCCGCGGACTTGATGGACTGTCCCGGGCATGAGTTACTTGTTAACACTTTGCCGACGAATGCAAAAGGATAGTCTTGCCCCACGCTTCCCTGATGCCATTGGGTGCATGTTTTCAGCGAGCAGCAAGGATGTGTGTTCAGAGCAAGGAACTCTGAATAATAGAGTCTGTGTGTTGATTACATTTAACCAACAGCATCTGCCTTTCGGCGAGGACCTCTCTTTATAAAGAGATATTCATTTAAGGAATCAATCAGAAAAGGTGTATGTGCACTTTTAATCTTTCCCTTTTTACAAAAAAATTAAATTAACGCATTGTGATAAGTAGCTTGTGTTCTCCCCTTTACTTTATTTATTTTATTTTGTTGAGCATTTGTTAGGTGCTTACACAACTGAATAGTGTTGCAAAGCGTCACACGGCTAAATGGGAAGGGAACTGGGCCAGAAATAACAATAGCAAAAACAGTAAAATGCAAACATGGTCCTACTAGGCCTTGTGGCATTCAGCATGCAAATGCAGTGAGGAGAAGTGCAGGAGATAGGGGGGGAGGGGGGTAGGAGTGGGCAAGTGCTGGTGGAGGGACCGGGAGGGAAGTGCTAAGGGGAGCCAAAGAGGAGAACCTCAAGCTAAGTGCTAGTGCAGGCGACTCCCAAGGGTGGGAGGCAGATAGGCCAAGCAGGGGCTGGAGCAGGCCAACATTTACAGCGGCAGTGGGGTGATTCGCAGGGAAGGGAAAGAGGTAGAGAACAGCAGAGTTTTGAACAGTTTCCCGAACTTGAGGAGGTCTGGCTCAGGTCTGAGAGGGTCAGGGAGGCTGTTCCAAAGGGAATGTGCCAGCCAAGGGGAGAGAGCTGCCCCCCACTCTCTGCTTAGAGAAGTGTTTGACAGTCAAGGAGTTGGAGTTAGAGGAGAGTAGGGCTCTAGCAGGGAAGTATTTAAGAAGGAAAGGTTGTATGTAGCGCGGTCCCAGGACCCAGAAGGCCTTGTGGATGATACAGAGGGTCTTGAATTTGATCCTTGCAGCCACCGGGAGCCAGTGGAGAGATTTTAGGGCTGGAGAGATACGGTCCATGGGCTTGAGGCCAAGGATAAGTCTTGCAGTCCTATTCTGTATTAGCTGGAGGGGAAAGAGGGAAGTTGAGGGAGGAAGAGGCTGTTGCAGTAGTCCAGCCTGGAGAGGACAAGACCTCTGGAGACATTGGGCCTCATTACGACCCAGGCGGTAAGTTACCGCCTGGCTCGTACCTTTACCACCATGGCGTAAACTACGTTTACGCCATGGTGGTTGGCGGACTTACCGCCCCATTCCGAGGTTGGCGGGGCGGTAAGTCCCCAATCCCCATTTACCCTTCCCCATTCCCATTTTTGCCCCATAGGGCATAATGGGAGTGGGGAAGGCGTTAATTACGCCACCGTAAATTACGGTGGCATAATTAACAACAAGGTCCCTTAGCGCCATGGATTTTAACACCTGCTAAAAGCAGGTGTTAAATCCTCCATGGCGCTAAGGGACCTCGGAATCAGGCGGTAAGGGTCGGCGCTGTTTACGCTGCCGTAAACCCCTTACCGCCTGGGTCGTAATGAGGCCCATTGAGCTTCTGGGGAGAAGGTGAGGAAAGGAAGAATGCCTCTGAGGAGGTTGAGCTGGAAGTGGAAATTCTTAGTAAGATCCATGAAGTGAGGGATGAAGGAGAGAGTGGAGTCGAAGATGACCCTAAGCTTTTTGGCCTCACGGGATGGTGGGGTAGAGGGCCCAAAGATGGCAGTCAGAGGGTAGGAGGAAAAGAGGGTGCAGGTGTCCCAATCAGAAGGATCTCTGTCTAACTGGCATTACGCTAGAGATCGTTGGCTGCACACCATGCCTGAATGGCGGACAGACAGTCAGGGAGGAGAGAGGAGGAGGAGGTACTGTAACAAAGTTTGAAGGAAAGCTGTGCATCACCGTCAGAACACTGGAAATTAGGAAAGAAGGAGAAAATCAGCTGAGCAAGAGGGTCAAGATAGATATTTAAGAGCTATGACAATAGAATAGAGCCCAGGGGGGACGCCACAGGTAGAGAGTGAGGTGGTGGAGAGAGGGTCCAATTGCAACTGGGAAGGATGGTTAGTGAGAAAAGAGGTCAGCAATCCACTGCCCGGACAGTCATGCCAAGGGTGTCACAGAATCGTTTTATGAGGATGGAATCGTTGACCGTGTCAAAGACAGAGGAGAGATCACGGAGAATGAGAACAGAGGGAGAGTTGGAGTCAAGATTTCCGAGCATGGTTTCACGAGTGTTCAAGAGAGCAGCTCCATGCCTCTGGATGCCCAGAATCCAGATTGATGGTCATAAAGACAGCCAACAAGATCAGTGTGTAGGGTCAGTTGCGGGAGGACCAGCTTCTCCAAGAGTTTACCCAGAAGAGGGTAGAGGAAGTAGGGCGATAGTTAGATGGGCAGGAAGAGTCAGCAGACATATTATTTAAGAGAGGGTGCACAAGGGAGTGCTTGAGGGATAGAGGGAAAGAGCCAGTGGTGAATGAGTGGTAACAGAAGCCATCAAGACCCGGGGGGAGAGAGGAGATGTTCTCCCTAATGGTTTTGGAGGAGCAGGGGAGTACCTGTTCGGAGGAAACCTTCATAGAGCGGACCACTTTAAAGACCTCCTCTGGTGCTATGAGCAGGAGCAAGGAGAGTGAGGGGGGTGGAAGGAGAGAAGCCAAGGTGGCCAGGTGGGCAGGTGCGGAAGTGGAGATAAGAGTTGAGGACAGTGAGGGCAAGATGTCCTGGGTTTTTGATGTGAAATGGGAGGCCAGAGCGGTGCAGAGAGCCTGGGAAGGGAGGAGAGAGGTGGAGATTGCAGGTGGATTGGCGATTTCCTTGAAGATTTTGAAAAGTTCATCTGTGTTGTTAGTGACTCCAGAGATGCAGGCTTGGATGTGGGCCCGCTCCTTGGAGCAGTGAGAGAAGCGATATATTACCTTTTGAGCAGGCGGCAGGACAGTTTGTCAGAGGGTAAACCCAAGGTCTGCCACTTCCGTTCAGCAACTCTGCACTTGTGTTTCAGAGATGCTAGATCAGAGTTGTACCAGCTTTTGTTTTTGAAGGCAGGTTTTAGGTGGATCCTCATGACAGGGGCAAGGATTTCAAAGGTGTTAGAGATGGAGAGGTCCAGGTTAGCAAGGACAGAGTCAGAAGGAGAGGCAGTGTTGGGGGTGGGAGGCGGGATGAAGTTGGAGGTGAAAGAAGCGACTGACATTTGCTTCATAGGTCAGATGACAGTGAAGGAGGCTGGCAGGGCCGGGGTGGCTTGGATATAGGGCCAAGTGCAGCCAGATGGGAGGAGAGAAGAGAGTGGTCAGACCAAGTGAGGGTGGTGGTGAACGGATTAGAGATAGGGATGTCACCAGAAATTAGGGTGTCCAGGGTGTGAGCGGCAGAGTGGGTTGGGCCAGAAGGGAGTATAGAGAGAGAGAGGAAGTCACAGAGGACACAGAACTGGGAGGTGGTTTATTCAAGGGAGTCGAGGTGGATGTTGAAGTCACCAAGAAGGAGGAGTTTGGAAGAAGACATTGAGAGGCAGGAGGCGAGGTTGGCCCATTCAGAGAGGAAGAGAGAGATAGGTCAAGGGAGCCTGTAGATAGTGGCAAGAGTGACAGAGAGAATAGATGAGACCCCAAGCTTGCAGACAAGGGATTCAAAGAGAAGTAGGATTGAGTAGGTATGATGGAGGCAGGGACCAACTCAGGGAAGATGAGGGCCACTCCACCTCCAGGCTTGTTGGGTTTGGGTTTGGAAAGGATTTTGTAGCCCTCAGGAAGGAGAGTGTCAAGAGCAGTGACAGAGCTGGCATTGAACCACGTCTCGGTAAGAGTGAGGACATCAAGGTCAAAGGCTTCGAAAAGGTGACAGAGATCAGAAGAGTGTTTGACAGCAGAGCAAGCATTCAGAGTAGCTAAGTGAAGCTGGTTACCACCTTTGGAGGTTTAACGAGGGAGGTACAGCAGCGCGGTACTCCCATCAGTGGTGGTGGAGAGGAGAGGCAGAAGGAGTGGCAGAAGAAGGGGGGAAGTTTATGAGAGAGGGCAGGCGCCGGTCAAGAAGGAGAAGAGTAGATTGAGAACCTTGGCCCATTATAGTACCATTGTGATAGATATTAATGATGCACCTAGAGCATGAGATGTATGCCAGGAGTACTTCCCACTTATTGCCACCATTAATGGGTGAGGAGGAGAAAGGGGAAAGAGCAGAGGCCACATTTGGGGTCCATATGTCAGGGGAGGGGAAAGAGAAGAGGATGTCCGTAATGGTCTGCCTGGAAGTGGCCTTGACATAGGTCTCAGGAATAGGCAGGCCTGGATTAGTGTCCAGAGAGCATTTTTCAGTTTGTTTCTTCCAGACTTCTTGAGAGAGGTAGGATAGGTGATAGAATAGCAGTTAGAATAGATAGGAGAGATAGAGAGTGCCATGGGAGTAGTGGAGGAGAGAGAGAGAGATAAACAGGGGTGCTACACGGTGCACAGGAACTCACCAAGTGGCCTAGCAGCACAGAAGGAGGAGACGTGCAATGGAAGACAATCAGTGCACAGATTTAATAGCACTAAATACATCACAAAAACGAGGATGCACAGATTTAAAAGCACACCTAAATTCAAATTTCCCAAAAAGCACAAAATACAGAACATAATGGAGGATGCACAGATTTAAAAGCACACCTAAATGCGAATTTCCCAAGAAGCACTAAATACAGCACAAAATGGAGGATGCATAGATTTAAAAGCACACCTAAATACGAATTTCCCAAGAAGCACTAAATACAGCACAAAATGGTGGATGCACAGATTTAAAAGCACACCTAAATACGAATTTACCAAATGTGCACTAAATACAGCACAACATGCAGGATGCACAGATTTAAAAGCACAACTAAATGCAAATTTCCCAAGAAGCACTAAATACAGCACAAAATGAAGGATGCACAGATTTAAAAGCACACCTAAATGCAAATTTCCAAAGAAGCGCTACATACAGCACAAAATGGAGGATGCACAGGTGTAGAAAAACACTTAAGAAGGAATTATGAATACGGCACTGACAAGCAGCAGTACTGGAGCAATATCTGAGTTTAAGGCAGATGCACATATCAAGAGGGCAAGAAATGTCAGATTGCAGATAGGCTAGAGGGGAGGGGGTCAAGGTTCAGCAAGCAACCCAGCAGAGGGTTGTAGTTCATGACAGAGCAAACTGGGGTGCTGACCAGTGCAATGTTGAAGCAGTATTTTCATGGCCCCTCTCCATTATTTACTGTTGTTCTGTGTTTATTATTCTGGTTTGTTTGTGCATTTGCAATGGGCGGGCATATATGCAGTTTGTGGGGTAGGGATATTGGGTGTATGGACAGTGTGGGGGCATATGGCCAGTTTGTACATGTGCACAGAGAGTGGGTATATGCACACTGTGCAGGTTTGTCTGCGGTGTGTAGATGTGTGTGCAATGTGTGGGTATATGGACAGAGTGCGAGTATGTGGGCACTGTGGATGTGTTGGTACTGTACAAATAATGTGCAATCTGTGGCTGTATGTGCAGTCTGAGCATGTACTTCCACGGATTATGTGCAGTTCGAGGTGGAATGTGCAGCATGAGTGTCTGGATGCATTGTATATGTGCAGTGTGTGAGTAGTGTGAAGTGCATCGCTAAGTGCACAGTGTGCAGTTTGGGGCACAGTGTGTGGGAAGTGTACTGTAATACAATGGACAGACTGTGAGACCAGTGCACATACGTATTGTAGAACATAGATCTCGAATCCGGTGTCATAACACCATGGCACCTTTGGTAACACACTACATAGAGTATGACCACTCAATAGATGACATCCAGTGGTGGATTGTGGATACTATCTTAAACGCCCCATGTATGAGCTGTGCTGTGGCTATTCAAGAAACAAGATGGATCCATAGATTGGGCACATTGTAAAATGGTCTGAATGAGGCTTCATCTAATTATTTGTGATTCACTGATGAGAACTTTGTGAACATGAAATGTGGGGTCCAGTGCATTGCTTTAAAGTTTACCCCTTTGAACGATGTAAGGGAGCTCTTAAAGGACAGGGTACTAACGCATAAATACATAAGTGTGAGTCCCATTTAGTATTATAGAGACAAAGGTACAAATATGGGGCGCCAGCATTGTATCTATATCTTTTTCATTCTCTTAAGGAAGAATTTGACCCTTCTTATGATAGATAGTCATCAGCCGATATACTAGGTGCATGCTCATTTTATGTTCATGCAGTAGGGCGTGCCTTTTGCAAGTAGCTTACCTGCGATATGACAGATGTGTTACATGACTATGGATTGCTTATGCAGCGAGACACTGCTAGTTCAATCTGCCAGTAGTGCTGGAGCTATGTAATGTGACGGGTTGAGACATATGACCGGGCCACAACATAGCACGCACGGTGTGTGAGCGCATATTTATATCGCTGCCGTGCTCCGTAGTCCGGGATAGCTAGAAGCCGGAACCACATCTGGATTCTTTGCAGAGTTTGAATAGGTAAGTGAACTCTGACATGATAAATTCATGTCCCACTCTGGGACATGAAACCTTGATGTGTGCCCTTTGTAGTATGGAAGGTATGCATACATGTATATCGACACTTTGTAAACGTTTAGTCGTAGACATTCATTTTATGGCATGCTTGGTTTCCAAGTTGCAGGCATTGCATCAATGCTGGTACTTTCAAGACACCAAGAGCGGCGACTCTCGTCGCTCACCGCCTATGTCCTTCCTACAATTTATGGGATCACACAAGACGGACAGAGGTTGAAAAATAAGTGAGGATGAGTAGACTTTGGGTTCTAGTTTGTCCTTTTGACATTCAGGTCTTTCTTTTCCTCTCTTCTCTTTTTGTGCATCTATATGTATATGAATCCTGAAAATAAAAACATAGATTTATTCTCTTCTATTTTCAACCTAGGCCCTGGTCCCCTCAAGTTCACTGTTGAATGCTTGAGAGTGGAGGACATTTTGACGCAGTCTGCTCCCGCATTTAGGTGGTGCAGTGAGACCTTTAACACGACCTAGAATTGATTACAATTTTTCTGACTGGCTCCCAATTTGCCATATTCATTTTCGGTGAGCAATGTATCTTCTGTTTCGAATTCTTTATATGGGTCCATCTTTTTGATTTACTTGGCATCTGATCTTTGCCACAATGCTTGAGCGGGTGATCTTGATGTCTTGTTTCCACGTGGTTTCATTAGTGGTGAAGGTATTGGGGTGGAGGATCTTGCACTTCCATTCCGTGGGTGCACGTGTTTTAGGAAAAAGCATGTATTACTTTAGTACATGCACTTTCTTTGGGTGATGGTTCACAGTGTTTGGTTGTAACCTGATATCTTAATTGATTTGAATTTGGTTTTTTTTGTGAACCTGCATTTTAATTAGTTGTATAATTTCACATCCCAGTGCTCCACATCCTTGGGGTCCTGACAAAGGTGGTTTATCTTTAACACCGCCGAAACGTCCGACATGCACCTGACATACTTTGGATCCAGCATGTATTGCAAAATACGAAGTGATGACTACAAGATTTAAAATTGTGTTGAATTTTCCCTCGTTATATGATTTAAATGTGCACTCTGTAACCTAAGCGGTGAATACATTCAAACCTTTCAGTATAACAGAGATGTTATCTGTAGAAGCACATATTTGTACCCAATGTAAATTGTAAACATTGAGACCTACAACTGCGCCATACTCACCGAGACAATACGCTCACAGAAGATGCTACCATGGACGTAGACCTGGAATGTGTCTATAAGTCTTTTACCGCCCCTTATTTTTCACTTTAGATTAGGGCTAGAGTAGGGTTCTTGGACCTTTTAAGGGGCTGCATGGTTTGAAGCAGTAAAGGATAGTTCATAGTGGTACTATCCTTTTGTCATTTGAGTTCCAAACGACTATGTGTGTTTGTATAATGATGACCTTCAGGTCTTTTTTTATGCCATTTTCATAATTGTATAGTTGTATAATTGTTTCGTTTATTCATGATTCTGATACATTTAATTGTTGATTTATTAAATATGTGTGTTATGGACATTTATTGATTTAAGAGTTCAAGTTGATAAACAGAGATACATGTATGTTTAGGGGAAGTAATTGCCTATATAGAATTTAAATACCTTAATGGTCTCTGAATCAACCTGTAGGGCACACACCTTGCATAAGAGTTCTGTAATGGGCATTATTACTTCCTACATGGCCAGTGTGGCTGATCTCCTGGTGATAAGGCTAGTCTGAGTGGGTATTGCCTACTGTGACCCTGCCTGGGTTTCTAGACCTTGGACTGTGGTAGGAAGACCAGAGGAGAGGGAGTTGGCGAAAGCAGGAGAAGGAAGCACACAGTGGGTGTGACTAACTTCAAATGTTTTTGTGCGTGTGTGTGTGTCACAATTTATGTAGTTTGAGTGAGGGAAAGTGCAGTAAATTATATGTGTATTGCTAAGATGCTGATAACTTAAGATGCACCCTCTAGCTTGCAAATATACTACTACCAGTAAGGTGTAAACAGAGGGGGCGCAGGTGGCTGTGTGATTAGCTCGATATGTGGTCACAAAGTGCAATGTAGTGTGCATCCTGGTTGGATTTAATGTGTTCAAGATTCCCCAATCCACCTAAAAAGTATAGACCCTAGGGTTGCCAAGACATATGCGGTATAGTTATCTGAACCCAAAGAGAATATGTAATAAAGAGGATTGTGGGCAGGGGCCGGGTTATGGTAATAATTAAAGTGACTGGGGCCCAACTGGAGTACTGTACCTATGTGGCCAGTCATGTGTTGGTCAACCTGTGTATATGTGTGTGTTGTGTGTATGTGCATGGGCATTACATGGATGTGTATTCATTGTCTGGGTGTATGTACAGTAAGAGCATGTATGTGAAGTCTGAGCATGCAGTGTGAGGCATGTGCATGTTGTGGGGTGTAATTAAAGACCCCAAACCAACGGAATTGAAGGGCCCACTGAAATAAAGGACCTGCTAGCCTTTATAACAAAACCTTCACACTGAATTTGGGCCTTTTAAGGCAGACTGTGGAGTTTCTGCAAGGAAATGTCATGTGGGAAAGGACTACCTCTCATTACAAAACGAAAAACAGCATTTTAATTCACAGAAGCAGAAGAAATGCAAAGGTCCCTATCACGTGAAAAGCAGGATTTTCAAACACTGACACCAAAATGACTTTGCATGCTAATATAAAGATGTCAGGAAAAAGACAAGGTGTGTGTTGACAAAACGTAACATATACTATGCTTCACATGCAAAATACCGGCAAAAATGTGAAAAGAAAAGCCCACTTTGTTTCCATGAAAATTTTCTGTAGGCCCAAGGCAGACGCTTTTGCTGGTTGTGGGGAAAATTTCATAAAGTACTCGCCCACTGAAAGCTTGGGTTGCATCCCAGATGTTTATAACTGCCATAAAGTGTGGCCTCCTAAGTGATATTAAAAACAAACTTCTCCCAGGCTCGGCATCTCTGAAATCTCATTTCTGTGCAGGGGAGATGGCCTACCCAGTGCATGCCTGGTATGTAGGGGAGAGGTGTGAAAACATGGGCCACAATAAAGGCTGAGCTCTGAAAGAAAATACTGTAAAATTGAAGCTTTCCAGATTGAAATGGTGGTCCCCTTCATATAATAGAACATGATGCCAGATGTCTGCAGTGGGGGATCTCTGTGTTGGCCGGTGCATCACAGATATTTATGATTTGCAGCCTACACTTCAAACATCTAAGAGACTAATAAATAAAATACACTGGTCAAAGGCCAGCCCAGAGTAGCAAATGACCTTGAGACCAGAGAGCTACAATTTGCATAACATGAAGATTTGCTATTAATTTTAAAGGACTATTATCCTTAAGGCATTTTTCTCAGCAACCATAATTCATACTGCTTTCATTTCTGTCTAATTTTTTAGATAATTTCCAGGCAATTTTGGTGAAATAAATGTCATCCAATTGTGACTTGGGGAATTGTAGTGGCCAGCTAAAAGGTGTTCCTGGCTGAGCTGAACATGTCCCAAATTTGATCATTGGCGTGGTGGTGGAGTGTAGAATTAGGAATGTGGGGAGTAAATTGAAGGTTCCTAAACTATTATGCTTTTGTAAAAATGGTTGAAAATTGCCAAATGGCCATGCAACATGGTGCAGACCCAGTTGTTGTTTTATTAAATGCCCCATGGATAACTGAAGCATAATGTATGCACATTATGGCAGTTATTGGTAACTCACGTTTTTGACACATTACTAGATTTCTGCCAAGGTTGACATGAAAACAAAAGGGGATTCCAAATGGCAATTGAAATATGTCTGTTCCAGATTCCTAAACCAATCCTTAGAGAGAGGCTGGACTTGAGAGGAGAGAGAATGGTAACTGTCCAATCCTGGCTATGAGAACTCTTGCAGGAAACTACCTGATATTGAGACCTTGATGGTATCATCATCGGTATATAAAGTGGATGCACTGCAAGAGAAGGGCGAGTGTGGCTGAAAATTACCATCTCACAGCCACAAGGATGCACTGAAGGAAAATCAAAATTGCATCTGGGTGGAGCTGTCTATTGCTAGGGAGGCCTAACAAGCTTACTGGGCCCTATGGTGAAGAGCTGGGACCATCCATGAGAGTGGAGTGACCAGACCCCTTCCCTGTCCTCACAGAGGGTCCTGATATGCAGCTGGCTTTCCTGAATTTGAAACAGAGGTTTTCAATGTAAGTAGAATTGACCCCTTTGAAACCAAAAGGTGGGGGAATCTGCTGGCCTTAAATCCTTTCCCTTTATAGTGGGGGTGGGGGTGGGCAAAACTGTGTAGATCGTTAGCCTATGCAACTTAAAATATTAATGTAATTAATTCCCGTTAGCCGAACAACACAGGGTGATTTTTGTTAAAATTTGAAATGAACAAACCTCATTCCCAGTGTGCACTGAAACCTATAGACTGTCATTTAAATGGGTACTCCTATGGGTCCGGCTTCCCCAACACAGGCCTTTAAGTGGAGGGGGGGTCTGAAAACAAACTGCTAAATCACCCTGTGTTTTTTTTTTTTAAAGGAAATGTGTGGGTGAAATCATAATTGCTATATGCATTTGTTCCAATCTATAAACCAAACTGCTAGCCGTTTAAGTGTGCAAGAATATCAAAATGGCACAGCACTACATATGTAAATTGCTTTTGTTCATTAACAAGTGTTGATTATTTCTGGAAGTGAAATTGGCATAAAGTTTGTTATTTGTGTTTTTCCCAACCAACTTGTGTGATTTATCTGTGCATCCAGAAATGTAATTGTGATCCACAAAGGAGGTGGTGTATGGCTTTTTAGTGTGATCTCCATTATTTTTCATACAAATAAATAAAAATATATTTCCTATAGCACAGCCTGGTTGTTGGCTCCCTGTGGGTACCGGGGAAGGAAGAGATTTGTGTGACTCTATATTAGTCTTCAGTAAGGCAAGCATGAAATGGGTCATTTCATGGGCAAAATGTGTATGGGTGTGCACAATGTATGGGGCTATGTAGAGTGTGTCGTATAGGTGCAGTGTTTTTGTGTCTACATATGGACAATGTCTGGGAAGTGTGAGAGTGTGTGTGGATGTATGTTCATTGTATGAGTGTGCATATTGTTTGGGAGCATGTCTCGGGGGGATAGCTCAGTAGTCAACATGCTCGCCTTGGAAGCAAGACGATACGGAGCACCACAGGTTCAATCCCTGGGTCCGCGCTTAGAAACCTCTGGGTATTAAGCACATTATAAATAACCTATCATATCAGAATTATTATATAAATATGTGTGGCTGCAATAATCCTAATCATTCTCAACCTGCATGCGATATAGATCTGAATGAAATTCAGTCCATATGCCTTTTGATTGAGGTTGCATGCACAAAAGATTACAGAAGTCAGGGCAGCCTCATAAACATTTTGGGAATGTGGCATTTCTTTTTTTATGACCTTTTTATTTGAAACAAAATGTATACAAGACAAATAATAAATGGAACAGAAATTGTGAACAATGTGTGCATTAGAGAAAAAAATAAGATAAATGTAAGCCAAGTATTTGTATGACGTTATTGCATAAAGGAATTCAACATATTTGAATAAGGGTATAAGTATAACAGAACAAAAAGACATTCAAAACAAAACAAGAAAAGAGGAGACAGAACATATGCAACAGGGGGCGGCGAGATGCAGAATCATACATAGATAAATCATGCCCTAAAAGTATTAATGGGGGTTCATGTTAGATAGGAAGCTTATAAAAGACTGTCATTTCAACTGATGCTTAGGTAGTGGACCAGGAGAGGAAGCATTACAAATTGAGTTCCACCCCAGTTTTTAATGGATACGATCCAAATTTTTCCAGTTGGTGGTAACAGTTTGGATTGCAACCAACATGAAAAGGTCAAACAGGTAACAAGTATTCTTGTTTATAGTATCCTGTACAGATGAGCTGCCAAAAATGAGAAATTCAAAACAAGAATCTTGTTGTAGGTTAAAGATACTTTTGATAGTATTCCACACACAATTCCAAAATGGTTTAACATGTTGACATTCCACAAACATATGTTTGGAAGAACCATTAGTATGTAGGCAGCTCCAGCATCTGTCATTGAGCACTACTTTGAAGAGTGATACAGGAGTGATAAAAGCTCTGTGATGAAAAAGGACGAGGGTTTGGAGCAAGCTGGCTGAAGTGGTAACCTTGGAGATATTACTCCATTGTATGGGCCAATGTAGTTGGTTATCTAGTAGCATACAGTCTTGCTGCCAATCAATATGGAGATCCTCCGAAATTTGAGAAGTGGTTCTTTCAAACAGGAATTTGTAAAACATGGAGGCAGTAATGTCAGAGTTTAGCATGTGTAGCAATCTCTGCACATTAGGAATGTTGGAGTTACTCATTAAAACCTCATTGTTTTCCACAATTGCATAGGTAATATTCAAGTATTGCTGAATAAAAGGGACAGGAATATGAAAATGAGAGGGAAATTCATTAAAAGTGATTGGAGCACCTTGTGGAAAAAATTGATTGATAAACTTAATGTATCTAGAGAGCCATGGTTTCCAACAAATAGGTTTTCCATTAATTTGTATTAAAGGATTTAACCAAATATATGGAGAGGTGAACAAAGAGGATTTTGCGATAGAGGGGAACATATCCAATCTAAGGAAATAGGCAGATTGGTGAATACAAGTGTATTTTGTGAATTTGTATTTCCCCTTGAAGAGGTAAAAATCAGCCACGGTTATAGGGGAAACCATAGCTCTCTCTAAGAATACCCAATTGGGTACATTACTTGATTCTACATGGGTAAACCATAGCTGCATCTGCATGGGAATAAAAACCATATGGTATTTTTTGAAATCTGGAAATCCTACTCCACCATATGCACAAGCATTTTTTAAATTTGCTGAGAGAAATTCTCTGTCTCTTTTTTCCCCTTAAGAATTTAGCTAAGCAGGAATATATGAATTTAAAAAAGGAGGGGGGGGGAAAGGAGTCCGCAACATATAAAGAAGATAAAGAACAATGGGGGAAATCATGATTTTAATAGATTCCAAATGGCCCCACCAGGAGAGATACAGGGGGACCAAGAGGTTGTTAAATCTTTAATTCTTGTTATTAGGGCTTCAGAATTTTGTTTAAAGATATCTTTACTGAATGCATATACATGAATGCCCAAGTAGTTTAACCCTTTGGGACACCATTTCATACCTAAAGTTTTAGTGTGATCTTTAGTACAATGTATAGTGAGGGGTAGAATTTCTGATTTGTCGGTCTTGTAGCCGGAAGCTAGTGAGAACTTTGAGATAATATCAAATAGGTGTTATACACTAGAATCAGAATATTTTAAGCGCAGTAGTATATCAACTACATATGTAGCAGTTTTGACATAAATATGCCCACATTGAATTCCAAAAATATTGTCATTCTGTCTTATTGCTTCTAAGAAAGGTTCTAAAGCTAAAATAAAAATAATTGGGGAAAGGGCCAACCCTGACATGTACCTCTAAACAAGGGGAATTAGAGGGACAATTGTCCATTAACAATGACAGCAGTCTTAGGATTGGAATATAAAACTCTAATCATAGAGAGAAACAGGGTACCTATACCATGGCACTTAAAGGCTTCAAACATATAGTCCCATTTTACTCTGTCAAATGCTTTTTCCGCATGCAGAGCTACCACTGCATGGGGATTTTTGGGGTTGTGTATTATATCTAAGACATCAATAAAATACCTGATATTGAAAGAAGATAGCCTGCCCTTAACATATCCAACCTGGTCATGATTAAGTAAGCTAGGTAAGAAGGGAATAAGTTTGTTAGGTAAAATCTTTCTGAATGTTTTACAATCTTTATTGATAAGGGAAATTGGATGATAACTTTGGGGCACTTCAAGATCTTTATTAGGCTTGGTAAAAACAATTAACATTGCCTCCAAGAAGGATCCCTATGCTTTGTTTTCCGTAATGAAATTGGTAAAGAGTTCATTAAGTTTAGCTACTAATAGGTTACAAAAGTGGGCAAAAAAGTCAATAGGGAAGCCATCTGGCCAGGGTCTTTGCCTTTTTTAAGGTCTTTAATGGCCTGGTGTATTTCAGTCAGAGAAATAGGCACATGAAGATCTGCTTTGGGGTATGTAGTATGAGGGATGTGATGAAGAAATTCTTGGATATGAATATTATTCGGAGGGCTTCAGAGGTATATAAGTTAGAATACAATTGAGAGAAGACTTGGGAAATGTCTTTGTCTGAAACTTTCCTGTTGCCTCTGTGATCCTTTATGACTACAACCTTAGATTTTTCTTTTTTAAGTTTAAAATATGATGCAAGGGATTTACTAGACTTATTAGAAAATTGGTAAAACTTTGTGTTATATTTCATCAGGTTAGCGCATGAGTACTGTGAGACAATTTTATTGAATTGCAAGCTTAGCTTTAGAATATCCTTAAGAGTGGAAGGGGAGTTAGTATGTGCATATTGAGATTCAAGGGATTTGAGTTGTATGCAAATATTATATGATTCTTGCTTTAGTTTTTTCTTTTGATTAGCAACAAAGGTTATGATTTAGCCTCTACGAACAGCTTTATAACAGTCCCAATTGTTAATAATGGATGTGTCCTGACTTTCATTTGTGTAATGAAGGGTGTAAACGATGTGTCACTCAAAAGGGTAGCATTAAATCTCTATCTATTGGAGTTTTGGGTGTTCTGTTGAGTTGCAAGTTGGATATATACTGGGGCATGATCTGAAATTGTTATGCATTCTATTTGGGCAGCAAAAAGAAGATAGACCATAGATTTGGCAATTAATATGTAGTCTAATCTCGAGATATGTTTCTGAGGATTGGAGAAGAAAGTTAACTGAATCAGCAGGATGAGTTATACACCGCGCATCAGTAAGAACTAACTCTGATACGCAATTAAGAAATTGTGCACATGATTTGGTGTTCTTGTAGCGTACACTGGATTATCTGTCTAGGAAAGGGTCCATAATCTCATTACAATCCCTGTAAACAATTACATTTTGAGGGTTCCATTGAATAATCTGGTTTCTCAGTTGTCACCAGAAAGAAGGGTCTGAAAATGTGGAACCGTAAATATTCAAAACCATGTACTCAGTGGATTCCACTAAGATCTTAAGTAGTAACCATCTATCTAAATCATCAGATTAATTTGCTATCACTTTGCAGTTAAACATCTTGTTAATATGTCTGATGATACCATTTGTTTTACCATTTGCTGCACTTGAAAACACCTGACCCACCCAGTGACATCTGAGTTTAGCTGATTCCTCGTTTGAGAGATGTGTTTCTTGTATGCATGCAATCAATGGTTTTGTTCTGTTAAATTGAGATAATACTTTTTGTCTCTTCACAGGATTATGCAGTCCTTCAACATTCCAAGAGGTTATATTAAGTGGCATAAATTAAGATAAGTTTAACATAAACAACGGAGAGCTTGAGAAGTGAATAATTATTTATTTTATAATAAGGGTTTTAATAGCATATTTGAAAGAGCAGTTGAGAAATACACCCGTGAAGCACATATATAAAGTTCTGCACAAGGGCTGCAAACATTAAATGAGCGAATCATAAGGGAAGTGGGTAGACAAACATGGTAAACATGGATTTCTGTAGCAACAAAACAGGACAAAGAACTGTAGATAGGAATGTGGCTAACAGGAAATAGCCACAGCAATTCATGTTAGATATACACTGAGAAAGGGATGGAGAGCCAAATGAAACAAGGCGCATCCCTGCCCTACTCCAGTGGGAGGTTAGAGATTCAATGCATGAACCCGTTAGATGTTGTAGTCCTTTTCAAGTGGGTGGTCTTGAAGTGTCCATATCATCCCTTTTGTGATATTGAATAAAGTGTCTTATATCCGCTGTATTCTAGAAGGTTGAGGTATGCACATTAAGGGTGACTTTGAGGAAAGCTGCATAAATTATGCCATATTTTGCATTTAGCTGTCTCAGGGCGGGTCTAAAGGTAAGTAGTTATTTTCTTCTGGCCGCCGTTGCGTTAGAGACATCCTGGGACATAAATATTTTCTTGCCCTCTCAAGACAGCTGTTTTATTGGCTTCACTTTATCCAATATGACAGTTACATGAGTATAATGCAAAAGGGCAAAGATGAAAGTTCTAGGTAAGCCTGTAGAGATTCAGACTGAATTGGCTGGTCCAACTCGATGGGCCATTTGGATATTGAGATGTATTGATGCTGGCAAGTCGAGGAGCTGAGGTAATAAAGCATGTAGTGTTGTCTTTTTCTATTCCTTCCGGAAGGCCAACAATGTGCAACTTATTTTTCTTATTTCTGTTTTCGAGATTCTCTGCTTGTTTTTATAGAGATTTAACAGTGATTTCCAGTGTTACTACTCTACTAGTAATATCTTCAGCATTGCTAAAATGCCTTTCCTCCTCATTTATTCGAGACTCAAAAATAGACCACTTATTGTCAAGCTGCTGCAATTTAGCATTTGTATCTTCCATAAATGGCTTCAGAGCCCTTCTCCCGGACAAAATAGTTTGCATGACAGGGTCTAAAATGTCTTCTTTTAGTTTTGGAGGGTCACTTTTCTGCCTTTTGAGGGTAGTAGGTGAAGGCAAAGATATTTCTTTGGGTTGTCCTTTCTTGGATGACATAATGGACAAGCTGTGCAGATATAAGGGTGTGGTAGTAATATGGCCTATTCTCTTAAAACCAGCAAGAGATCTTTGTAGTATGTTATATTGTTATATTGAGTATGTTGTTTATCCACAGATACAGCCGTATGGTAGTACTTCCAATAATGCAATTTTGTTAATTGTTCTTGAAATAGTACTTTGAAGTTTTATAGTTAGAAGTATGAAGTACTTATTTAGTGGCAATTCTTAAACACATTTTTTTGCTCAGTAATAGATAATTTCCTTCAGAAAAGTCGTCTGTGAGCAGGCACACACCGTTCAGAAAAATGGTCAGAACATTAAATCTCTTAAAAGAGAAGTAAATATCTTCTTGTTTATATATTTGGCCAGTGTTGTGAAGAAAAACAGTAACCAGCGTATAGCACACTTCTCGCGCTGCAGTATCTGGGCAGCTGACAGGAGACGCCGGCTGTATGAGTCAAGGGGCCTCGCGGACATAGGCCCGTTACATGCACGGATCCAGATGTGTCAAAAAGGGCAGGAACAGCCCTCAGGAGATGCACCACGGACCACCAGGGAGACCAACGGCAAGTAAAAGAAACACTGCCAAAAGTTAATTTGGCGTTGCAAGGGTGTATAATGATGAAATGATGACCTATACCTGGCACCTCTTGCCCACCGCATCACTTCCTTCTGCTCCAACTTTCAGTGTTATGCGGTTGACACCCAGCGTTCCTTTCGGCTCCCGTCAGCCACTTCTTCTCCTTCTCTCATTCCAGATTCCAGATTGTCTGACCACGATTCAGGAATGGTGTGTCACCAATGATATCTGCCTTAATGACAGTAATACTGAGATCCTCCTCATTGGAACACCAGTTCCCTCTTTTCCTCTCTCTCTCTCTCTCTCTGGCTGCCCACTCTGGGCCCTCTTCCAGCTCCTACCTTTGAGGCTAAGAACGTTGAGGTCATCTTCAACTCCTCCCTCTCCTTCTCGCCTCACATCTCTGACATCTCTAAGAAGTCAAACTATCAGCTGCACCTACTCAGAGGTATTCTTCCTTTCCTCACTTTCCCCCAGAAAATTACTGTCTCCAGAGCTCTGGTCCTCTCTAGGCTGGACTACTGCAAGAGCCTATTTCTCAATCTTCCTGCCTCTTCCCCATCTGACCTTTACAACCTATCCAGAAGAGGACTGCAAGACTTGTCCTTGACCTCAAGCCCAGGGATCGTGTCTCTCCAACTGTGAAATCTCTTCATTGGCTCCCAGTAGCGGCAAGGATCAAGTTCAAGACCCTCTGGATCGTCCGCAAGGCTTTCTGGGGCCTGGGACCGGACTACTTTCAACCCTCTCTTCCTAAACATCTCCCCTCTCGAGTTCTCTGCTCATCCACTTCCAACTCTCTGAAGGTCAGTTGCTTTTCCGAATAGAGAGTTGAGTGCAGATCTTTATCTTCGGCTAGAGCCTCCCTCTGGAACAGCCTCCCCGCCTCTCTCAAACTTGAGCAGAACCACCTCCGGTTCCGGAAGCAACTCAAGACCTTCCTATTTGTTCTGCTTTCTCTCTTCCTGTCCCCCTCCCCTGCTGATGTCCAGACTGCTCCATGCACTGGTCTCCTAGCTACCCTCTGAACTTGGGCCCAGGCTCCTGCAAGTCCAGTTACACTTAGCACTGCCTCTTGTCTCCCTTAGCACTTGTGCTCTGTATCTGCAACCCTACAGTCCCTTGTCTCTGTTCTTTGTGCCACACGCTGGCTGCACTTTTGAGGTTACCTGCACTTCTACCCCCGGGACTTCTCCCCTTCCACTTCCCCACACTTCCCGAACTGAATGACACAGGGCCTAGTAAGATTGTTGTTTTTGTCCTCCCTATGTTTCCCCCTCCTTTCCTTGTTGCACCTAGAAATACTTGTGTACAGGCGCGTTATAAATGCCATTTCATATCATATCAAAGAAAGCCACCAGAGCGCCGAAAGTGAGGTGGCCACTCCAGTCGGCACCAAATCCATGTTCCCCTCACCCCGTCCCCCCGGAATGTGGCATTTCTGGAAGTAGGCCTAGTAGAAAAATCATTGGCGTCACAGGAACATGTGTTTCAAGTATTCCAGATGCTATTTTTAAAGCATTTCATAAGGGGTGCCATGTGACAATGTCACCTGGAAAAAGTCACCATGTGGGGGACTTTTTTTTCCTGACCCTTAAAATACTTCCCCAAATATTCTGTTGGGAGTGTCATTTTATAATATAAAATCCAATCCTAGAATATTTGGGGAAAGTGTTTGATTTTACTGAGGGTTCTTTTTTTGGGAAATGTAGCCCCCCCCAGGGGCCATTACCCAGGCGACTTTATCCCTGGACACCTTAGAAGGCTGTGTTGCATGCTGGTCACCACTGTCCAATTTTGATAGAACACTGAAATAAGTTGTTAGTTAAAAAGACAAAAGTCAAACAAATTTGGGAACTCTCTCACTAACGCAATTCGACACACTGCGGGATTCTTTGAAAACAAACCTATGTCATTACCAAGAGAGCTGCTAGACGGGTATTGAAACGCAGCATGTTAAATGCATTCTAGTTGTGTCGACTGCTCAATTGTAACTTTTTTAATGCAGTCTTTAATTAAAGGCATTTTAAACAGGTTGTGGAAGATGCAAGCAATTGCCAAATTAGAAAATGTGCGCAGATTACAGCAAAGAAAGTTTGAAATATGGTCCGTTTTCAGCACGTGTTATGATGGCAGCAACCATGACCATGTGGACCCCTTGCTCACTGTGCTCAGAGAGGCACAGCTCCACCTCACCGACGAGGCCCAATAAGGCCTTGAAGGGGGACAGGAGGTTCTCTGTGTTTGGGCCAAAGTTATGGAACCAGTTACCAACTGCCATACGGTCATGCCCATCGCTAGAAGGTTTTAGAAAGGAACTTAAAACCTTTCTATTTAAGTGAACCAAAGAGGTAGGGGCGCGAACAGCGTCTTACCGTTAAAGGTTGAATTATAGTTAACATCTGCGCCCGAATGCAGTTTAGTCTGCTTGGTGCGCACAAGAAATAACTAAAATCAAAATCAAAATCAAGGCTGAAACATGGAGGTGGTTTGCCTGGCATTTCAGTGCTGGACTGCCCTTGTGGGCGGGACAAAGACTGATATGCAAATTAATATTCCTCCTTTGTGAAAAGTATAGTGAGCTAAAAGCGATGGCTGCGGACTCTCACAGTGGGTAAAAACCACAGAACAGGTTATCATGCCATGTTCTTTCGAGAGAGGGGTGCCTGCTACCTTTTTTGCATTTTTGTAAGGAACTTGAGGTTGGTCACCCAAAGTTACCTGGGGGAACCCAGACGTGGACCCCTTGCTCAATGTGCTCAGAAAGGCACAGCTCCACCTCACTGATGAGGCCCAACAAGGCTGAAACACGGGTATGAGGTTGCTGTTGGTACTCTTGTACAAAGGAGGGTTGCCTGGCATTTCGGTGCTGGACTGCGCTTGTGGGTGGGACAAAGACTGATATGCAAATGGATATTCCTCCTTTGTGAAAAGTATAGTGAGCTAAAAGCGATGGCTGCGGACTCTCACAGTGGGTAAAAACCACAGAACGGGTTATCATGCCATGTTCTTTCGAGAGAACTGGTACTTTTTTTGCATGATTTAAAAGGGTCCTCCTTTAAACCGTGAAGGACATTCTTGCAATGATATTAAAACATAGAAATGTGTCATTTAGCAAATAGGCATGCGGCACTCTGGCAGAGAGGGGAAATCACAGCGAGAAACGTGGCGTCATTTTAGGCGGCATGTACAACAACGGTTAGGCCTGGGACACATATCAAAACTGAGCGGCAGAGTTCACATAAGTGCTGTCACCACACAAGGCAAGGACCAAATGGAGGTAAAATGCACCTTCCGCGCAGGAGACACTCAGGGGTGGACTGAGAACCAAAAGAGGCTCGGGAAATCATTTTCAAAGTGGCCCCATAGTGCACATTGTCAGCAAGCCCAACTCTTTTCCTATGAGAACATTTGGAAATAAAATAGGTTAACACACACAATAGGCCAGGCGTGCAGAGGCCGACTGGGACATCTCCAGAGATCCCTATATGGCAGTCCACCCTTGGCTGGTGTCCTCTCTTTCGTATCTCGCTACTCCGAGACTTGTTTCATTTGTACAGATCCAGGCAGCAAATCAGCAACCAAGTTTCAAAGAAAATTAAACAAGAAAAGTAGGTACTTGTAGCTCTCCTGCATACCGTGTGGCTTTTGTGTGGGCATAGGAGGTACTTCTATAAAGTTACTATACATCCTGGGCAGACAATGACACTGGAAAACGATGTGAATTATTTATTTATTTATTTATTGGACATTCATATGGCGCTTATACTACAAGATAGTCTTTTAAAGCGCCTGAACTTACCTGGACTTATGGTGTCAGTGGATGCACAAGAGCATAACGGATTGTTTTGTCAATACCTTTTTTTAACAGGGATTCAGCACAAAGAAGAGATATAAATCAAGCAGCTGAAGCACATTTGGGTAAGGCATAGTTATTGCACTAGTAGACATTTACAGCTGCACTTGAGCGATTCACTTTCAGCAGACTGTTTAGAAATAACCCTGGCAGGCCCAATGTTGATGTTCCTGCTTGATAGAGCTAGCTCAAAGAGATAATAATAATTTTGCATTTATATAGCGCTACGAACCCTCGGGTATCTGAGCGCTGCTTATTATTACCCACGGTGTGTGGTGCTCATGTATTAACATCGGAATAGTTTGGCCCTGCCGGGATTCACACCTGCGCCAGCAGGCTCTGCACAGATGTCAAAGCCAGCGCTCTACTCGCTGTGCTATTGGACCGGCTATCAGATCCCAGGAGGATGTTTTTAAGATGGGGAGGGGCAGGTCCTGGGTGGAAATGGCCATAGGGACTAGCATGGGGAGGAGTTCTGCAGCCAAAAAAAAAACACCCACATGCTATGTGTCGTGCTTCACATGTCATCTCCCTCCTAGCTGTACTCCAATGCAATAGTTTTAGCTTATTGGTAAATAGCCAAAACCAAAAATTATGTAGCACAAGACAATTGTCTTACAGTTTAAGGCTTTGAGGCAAAATGCAGTCTGTGAAGATGTACGCTCTAGTGTTTTTTTTTTTTGTTTTTTTGTTTTTTTAACACAAAGTGAAAGGGTTTTTCTGCAAGAGGGTGCTCTATGCTAAACAGAAACACTTCCAACATAACTAGTTTGTTAAAAAGTGGCGTTACTGGTTACATCTGAGCTTACTTCTGATTCAGGGTGGAACATAATCGCGGCCATCCATTAAGGGGGAATTTGAATACGTCCAATATGCCCAGTGCCGACAAGCAGCGAAAAACTAACATGGCCGCATTTCAGCAAGGCAAATTGCACACCTTCAAATATGAACATGAGAAATGTTGAGTTGTGTTTCATGTTGTTATCGTCCTTTAAGAGCCCATTTGTACTAGGGCGAGGGACTCATATTATGGAAGTGCCCATTGCAACCTTTGACCCTTGCAGTACTAAAAGATAAGGCCCAAAGAATGTATCATATTAACCAGCAAATGTGGTTGTATTTCAACTCGTAGAGCTACGTTTTGAAAATCATTGATATTTACAATGTTAGGTACGGGTTAGTGTTTGACCACCGCACAGATGAATGTATAAATATAAAGCAAAATTCTGCGAAAGGCGACTATTGTGGTATGATTGGAAAACAAAGTTATAGTCCTACATGAGGAGGAACAGTTGAGAACATTATTTAGCATTTCCAAAACATAGTTCAGTTACAAAAACCAAAAGATTAAAGATTATAGGACATAATGAAGCCTATATATCTCATGCTAAATTGTTTATATCATAGGATATGTGTATATGTTAAAAGGAAATTGTAACATAGTGGCTGGGGAACTATTATCAGTCTCCCCATTTAGATGCTAGAGGAACCGGCCCAGGAAATCCCCTGTCCCAAGAACGGAAGACCCAGCCATTTGACAAGTTCACTGTCTTTATTAGCAATTAAAATGATAGGGATCGCAACCAGAACAATGCAATCTTCTCCAAGTGCTCTCGCTCTCCAGGCGCCTGTCATCCTATTTTGTTAATTAGTGACATCTCAAGAACAACATTACATCCCAAAAACCTAACAGGGTAGGGAATTGGTTAGTGAGGTGAACTACATATGTAATCTATAAGGGATTAGTATGATCACTGGTTAAGACATATCTGGTGGGTCCTCTTGAGACCGCCTCTATGTGTTACACATGCAAAGGTAAAGGTTAGTATAAGGATGGTGGGCCGGTGCAACACCGTGTATGCTTAGTGTGGAAGATGTTAAGGGATTGGACAGAAAGGGTCTTCTCAGCCTTGGAGCTGTGCACAGTTACCAGGCCAAGTACAGCTATTCCAGGTAGTGGGAATGTCCCCGAAGGTGCTGCATGCTCCCAATAAGTTACCATCTCTGATCTCCTAGGCCCTGAAACAGAACATTCAGCTTTATACCTGTATAACTATTGTATCCGTCTACCTTTTTTTCAATGGGAACAGCTTTTTCTGTCTGCCACGAATGAAAAGGTTCTGTCTCGTAGATTCAGGTCACGGGTGTAGGGACCACAAAATGGAGCTCTCTTTCTTGTAATTACGATGATTTTTGGCTTGTATTCCTCAGAGGTGCCCAATCTCCTCTGCTGACTAGAAAGCGATCCTTTCCTACTTATCCTTGGTGAGGCTGCGCACATTGTTTGCGCTGGAAGCTTTGTCTGCATGCTTCAGCAGGATCAGTCTGTCAGACTTTTCCCTGTGTTCTGAAGTTCGTCTTGCTTTCCCCATTCACTCCAATGTACCAATGGCTTCCATCTTTATTCGCATGGCCATCCATGTTAGTTGCAATTAAGCATTGGCAAGCTGTTCATATGTATTCATAGGAATCTATTGAAGTTCGTCTTGCTTTCCCCATTCACTCAAGTGTACCTATGGCTTCCATCTTTATTCGCATGGCTATCCATGTTAGTTGCAATTAAGCATTGGCAAGCTGTTCATATGTATTCATAGGAATCTATTGAAGTTCGTCTTGCTTTCCCCTTTCACTCAAGTGTACCTATGGCTTCCATCTTTATTCGCATGGCTATCCATGTTAGTTGCAATTAAGCATTGGCAAGCTGTTCATATATATTCGTAGGCGTCTATAAATTTCCATGCAGCAAAAGGTATACGTGTGTGAGTCCTCTAACTATGTGATTCATAAGCATTTGCTTTGTGTCTATCAGCTATAAACTGAAGTGTTTGTGTAGCTTTGTGAAGGGATGCCTGTGTGCTTCATGTCTAACAAATCTATATGATGATGTCAGTCGTGACGTCATCAGCGTTCTTCGAGTTTTCAGTCAGTCGACTTGTTCAATTGATGACAGCTGTATATCTTCCATACTCTCATCCGGGTATGGTCGGAATGGTTTTCGGAGTAAGTAGCGCAATCTCACACCTGCGATACATCAGTCACAGGGAGGAAGGGCCCAGAAGCGATGCACACCTCTCATTTCTTTGTCGCCGGGCTGAGAGTGGGATGGTTGTAACATCGACCACGTTTGGGTCTCCCTCTTCAAAATAATTATATTGCCTGGTGAAATAGCAATGTCATGACTCAAAACTCCTAAATAGATATCATGAAAAATGTAAATTAGCAAGTGAGAGCATTATTTCATAATCTGAGTTGTTCGTATTCACTATTGTGAACAATATGATTTATGCTGAAAATGATAAACTGCCTGGTAAAAACAATGTTCTAAATATTGAACTATTTATGTGAGATTATATAATGTGCCTATTTCTTATTAAAACCGTTTTATTAACTGAATTCCATACAGCATTCTGCTGGCTGAAACCAAATGGATGTTTTCACTGTCGAAATCGCATACAACATAGAAGGGTACTGTTTTTGAGTGAACAACACACTTGTATATAATGAGGAGTGCCACCACTGAGAGGCCCTGACCCTTCTCTGACCTTGCGCCCCCACTGTTCTTCTGCAGCTCATTGCAACTTTGAAAAAGCAGATATCAGTTTCATTTTACCGTGCAAGGTGCTGCGTCAAGCGGCTACATTCTTACAATGCACTACGGTTTCTGTTAACATTATTATTTTTGATGCAGCTCCCTCCATATATCCCTGCTCAGAGCACTGATATTCCAAAATTATATTTCTGTTCTCTCATTTTGTGGTGCATTTGATATTTTTCAGAGCTTCAAAGTGCGTTTGTTTCCCACTTTCTCTGAAGGCTACATGTTTTAAAGTGGACCTTAACTTTTACAGGAGTTTTCACACAGAGAAAAGCAGGAGATTGCTGGATGTGCTTGTGTAGTTTGATTTTGCCCATTACTGGGTTCGCAAGAGCAGGGGCCCTTTAGGAAAGAGAAATACACCAGCTTTACTTAGGTAAAATAGCTGCATGGAGAGGGAACATTGCATATATATGTGACAAGGCCAGTATTGTGGCCTTGTCAAGAGGGGATGGGGACCCGTCTCAGCCTGGAGTGGGAGGCCTCCCAGAGACAATCTTACCACTGAGGAGGATGGTGGCAGTTGAGAGGGTCCCATGTCCTGACCCGCCCTCCCGCACTTGTGCCAATTTGCTTATGGGCAGTACACCTTTGTCTCACACCATAACTCTTAAGCAAGATGCTGGCCAGTGTCTGTGTTTTTTCTAGGAACAACATACCAGGCCTGTGAAGCAGTAAGAACCAACAGAGAAAACGCTTTCATGCGGCACCACACACTGCACACTGTCCGCATGGTGAAGTCAGAGACCGAAACTCAACCAAGTGAGAGCAACCCTACAGTGACTCCCATCAACCACAGTATGACGCTTGAAACAGAGAGCAAGTGGGAAGAGAGAGAGAGAGAGGTGGCGGGATGGAAATGCACCTATGTGGCGGTGAGGCCAACCACTCTACGCTCCCCAGAAACAACCACAAATACTATGGAGCTGCAGCCAAAGCCCTAGACCACCAAAGACCAAACACAGGTGTGCAGAGCCTGACATAGACTGCTCCTACTGCAGGGGAACCTAGGCCGGGCCCCACTAATAGGAACTTGGACGGTGGACTATCCGGTACTTCATCACCATTCTGCAGCATCTGATTGTAACACATCAAGGTTAGGGAAGGCAGAACAAGATAGGTCATGGATAGTCGGCCAATGGCAGGAGGAGGGGAAGCACAAAGAGGGTGATAAGAAGCAGGAAGGTGTGTGCTGTTCATGTGAAGTCAGAGGAGGAGGTGGGAAACAAATAGACCAGCAGCAGGAAGAAAGGGGAAACACAGTGTGGAGCGGACATGATGTCTGGAGAAGGTGAGGTATTGGTTTGTGAGTGCAAGGGTACTGCTTTGTGCGTGTGCATGAGAGAGTAACGAGTGAGGTAAAGAAACAAAGTGCAGGGTCTGTATGGGAAGTGAATGTGTAAGTGAAAGAAGGGTGTCCGAGTAGTAGTTTGGAAGGAGTGGTACGATTGGTGAGGAGGAGGAGGAAGGAGTAGTAGTTTGGTGAAGAGTGGGAGTAGACGAGCCGAGAAGGGGGAGTAGTGATGTGGAGGAGGCAGCAGTAGAGTGGATAGTAGGGAAGTTATGTCATGGTGAAGGTAGTAACCTCAAAGGGTGGAGGCAAGGCCTAGAAGGAGCGAGAGACATCAAAGGGACAGAGGAGGAGAAGGAAGAGAATAGAGATTGGTGGAGTTGAAGCAGGAGAGCAGTGGGAGGTAGAGTTAGGGAAAGGAAAACATGGGCGTCATAGCAAATAGATTGAGTGGGGTTGAGTCTCTGTAAAGCACAATTCCAGGCACCCCTAGAAGACTACTATTTGGATAGAGTAGGGACAGTTTAAGGAGGTCCCAGAGGGAGTTTAGATAAAGAAGGCATTCTGCCTTCAGGTCTTCACTTGTAGCTCAAGTAAGAACTTAGACAACAGGGGTAACTAATTAATATCTACTATCATGAGGTAAGGAAGTCTCAGAGAGTTGGAGCATTTTTTGAGCCATCTGTGACCTATCATTTGGGACGTTCCCCAACAGACCTGTTCCTCTGAAGCACCTTTAGGGCTGGAATAGTGTCCCCGTCTCTGGCAATTGGGTGACGAAGCACACTCTAGTGGAAAGCTTCCATGTGAGGACATATCCCACTGAAGGCTAAAACATGTACTTCTTATTCACCACACACACCTGATGGGCCCATTGCAAAACTTTCTTTAAGGGAATTTATGATGACTGTGCTCGAAACATCTTTGTGTCACTTTAAAAGGTCTGTGGGCATGGTTGAATGTCATGCCCCAGGCAAAGTAACCACTGAACTAGGTCACGTGCCATCGTCTGTGGCTCATGGGCCTTAATTTGTGGAAAGTGACCCTGGGGCAGGCTGCAGGCCTTGACCAATGTTCTACTTTGGCGACTTGATAAAACCTGAGGAAAAGTGCCCACTGTCTGTGATTGAAGACCTTAGCTAGTGACCCACTGACCTTCAATGGGGGTAGCGTGGGCACTGGACATGGTCTTAACCAGGTGTAGTGGCCTCTCTGGGTAACTTCGACCATGCCCTGGACAAAGTGGTCTCTGTCAATAGCAGCAGGCCATGGATGGTCCATGGACCACAGACCCGCAGTGGGTTAAACTGGCCACTGGACCTGCTCACAGCCCAGGCCAAGTGGCCACTTTGGTTGGCTTAGTGGGCCTGGTGAAAGGCCATGCCCAGTCAAATTGGCCACCAGCAAAGGCCATGGTCATTGTCCCACAGCCATGGTGTGAATTCAGGACTGGGGGAGGCTGCAATGCCCAATGACTACTTTGCGTGGCTTGGTTGGGCCTGCCCCAGGTAAAGTGGCCACTGCCCTAAAGACCCACAATAGGGCTAAAATGGGTGGCAGGCCGAGCCACTGAGTCTAGCCCAGTGGCCACATTGGGTGGCTTTAACAATGCCATACATAAAGTGGCCAATGGTCATGATTGCAGGCCAGGACCAGAGACTCACAATGGTTATGAATTACCTACTGGGCGTGGCGGCAGGCCATAGCTTTGTGGCAAAGCGCGGCTCTTGGAAGCAAGACCACGCTGAGTAACTACAGGTTCAAATCCCAGATCCGCACTTGAAAAAAAACAAAAAAAACAAAAAACGAGCGGGTTATAAATAACCTGCACTTCCACAAAATTCAATGAAACTAGCGCATAGATAGCTACGGGTTATGTCCGTTGCAAATAAATGCAAAATAAATAAATAAATAGACAACAACCACTTAAAATGGCTTGGTGTCAGGGAAATGGCCGAGGACCACGCACCAGCCTAAGAGGCCATGGACCTGCAATGGGGTGAAAGTTGTCCTGGGCCTGACGTATGCCTGACATGCTCCAGGCAAAGTATCTGCTGGGCAGGGCAAGTGCCTGGTGGCAGTGGTCCAAGTCCACGGAAAATAGTAGTGGCACTATATTCCCTGCTGGCCTGCCCCCACTCCTGCCAAGCCCCCTCCCACACACAATACAAAACCCCAAACAAACAGACCTTCTGTTTAGGGGAAATGTTCAGTGCAGTGCACTGAAGGGCAAGTTAACACTTCTTCCTCGACTTTTACTTTAAAAGTAAACCTTTCCGGAACAGTTGCTTTTTTAAAATAAAAGCATAGGAACAGAACATCGCTCCTAAACGCTCCCACCCACTTCGACCACTGCTTGGTGGGTACTGCATATATGATGTCCCGGTGAGTACTGCATTATTGATGATAACGCAGCATTATGATGGAGTTGTCCGAAGAAAAACCTATGAGATTCAGTGGAAAAACGTGTTTGAAGGAGTGCAGCAATTAAAGCAAAACCTTTACCCTAAAGCAACCATAACTGAGCCACCACCATCGTAACACAAAGCGAATGCCCCCACCGCCATCCACTGCTCATTATGCTACATGTACATAGCAAAACGTTCAGATGCAAATGCAAAAGAAAGCTTTATAGCTTGTTTAAATTTCATATGAGGTACAGGCAAAACAACCCATTTTATCGCTAGGGACAACGCAAAAAAAATAAACACCCCTACAAGTGAATCGAACTTTTTTTTAAACTGCTCATTGCACATAAACAAGCATTGACAAAGTCAACAGTTTTGGTTTGTGTACAGGTATTAGACAGGCAATGGTCGTACACAGCTATCCTATGCCCAGGTACTACTCACACCATTTTCCAGCTGTTGCCTACTAATGGCCAGGTAGTAGTACCATTATGCCAGTGCCTGGCGAATCCCTCTCTCATGCCTACCCAGAAGCCCACACTCTTGAGTTTGTCAATGCTTCTTTTCCTAAGATTTCTGCTCTCCATGGGGCGGTACATCACATGGGCCAGAAAAGGTGGGACTGGACTTAATGTACCACTGCATTATGATTCACTTTAGTTTTTCCGCATTGTGTGTCGTAGCTCCGTACCTAAATCTCTCCTGCAGGCCTGTCCCGCAGCTCCGGTCGCAGGGGGTCCACGGTGACCAGGCTGACCAACCACAGTTCACAGGACACGACGTCTCATCACAGGTCACTTTTCCATTAGCACACAGGCTGTAAAAGGTTCAAATAGAAGTTATCACCTGTCATACATGACTCTATGAAAGAAGGGGGGAGGATGGCCTGGGATAGGACCATGGTCTCTTTAATGCGTCACGTGTGTGGGCCCGCTGTGCAATTCCCAACCAGTCGGGAAGGAGGGAGAGCAAGAACGCCTGAGTAACATGGACAAATAACGACCGCCAGACCCATTGCAATCGCCCATTAAGATACCATAACATTTCTGACACACAGATCCTGCAAGGTCTTCAGCTTTACCATTTGCTCTCAGAGTACCAATGCACCCATCTATGTCTAGTTTGCTCCAGTCTGCATACATCCAGCCCGCTGTGGACACTCAGAGCCTGCATAGTCTCCAGCTATACCCCTGCTCTGTCCGTTCTACTTATCCCGGGTGTACCAGGCTCATCCAGTCTGCCAATTTCCCGTCTACTCTTCATACACAGACCCAACATGGTCTCCAGGTTTGCACTTGCTTTCTCTGGGCTATTGCACCTCTGTTTTTTTTAGCAGACCGCATCGCTTCAATGTGCAAAGCCTCAACCATTTCTGCTGTGGGGTGTTGTATGCGTTCCCTGCTCCCTGATTCTATACATACTTTCTATAGCACTTCACAGACTCCCCCGTTGTTATTTTGTGATGTCTAGTTCTAGGGGTACTATGCTGCTGAAAAGAGCACCTGCTGGTATCGAGTTACAACCCATGTCAATTTAAGTGAATATATCATATGCACCATCCATCCTTCCCCCGATGCACACACATTTGTTTTGAACTCCTTCAGCCTCTTCTCATAGGACACATAGCTCAAATGACGTCCCATGTGCATTTGCCACACCTGGGCCATCTGTTAGTCTTTATCACTCTGCAGTGAGGCCTCCACAGTGGGACAGAATTCTTTAGATGAGGCCTCCACAGTGGGACATATTTCTTTAGATGAGGCCTCCACAGTGGGACAGAATCCTTTAGATGAGGCCTCCAGAGTGGGACATATTTCTTTAGATGAGGCCTCCAGAGTGGGACATATTTCTTTAGATGAGGCCTCCACAGTGGGACATATTTCTTTAGATGAGGCCTCCACAGTGGGACATATTTCTTTAGATGAGGCCTCTACAGTGGGACAGAATCCTTTAGATGAGGCCTCCAGAGTGGGACATATTTCTTTAGATGAGGCCTCCAGAGTGGGACATATTTCTTTAGATGAGGCCTCCACAGTGGGACATATTTCTTTAGATGAGGCCTCCACAGTGGGACAGAATCCTTTAGATGAGGCCTCCACAGTGGGACAGAATTCTTTAGATGAGGCCTCCACAGTGGGACATATTTCTTTAGATGAGGCCTCCACAGTGGGACATATTTCTTTAGATGAGGCCTCCACAGTGGGACAGAATCCTTTAGATGAGGCCTCCAGAGTGGGACATATTTCTTTAGATGAGGCCTCCAGAGTGGGACATATTTCTTTAGATGAGGCCTCCACAGTGGGACATATTTCTTTAGATGAGGCCTCCACAGTGGGACAGAATCCTTTAGATGAGGCCTCCAGAGTGGGACGTATTTCTTTAGATGAGGCCTCCACAGTGGGACATATTTCTTTAGATGAGGCCTCCACAGTGGGACATATTTCTTTAGATGAGGCCTCCACAGTGGGACAGAATCCTTTAGATGAGGCCTCCAGAGTGGGACATATTTCTTTAGATGAGGCCTCCACAGTGGGACATATTTCTTTAGATGAGGCCTCCACAGTGGGATGCTATCTAGTGATAATGTTGCTGTGCAAATGGCACCAGGTGGCGACATTTGCCTAAAAATGCACCCCCCAGACAAACACTTAACATATTCTAGGATTGGAGGTAATAATATATAATCATACCCCTCCTAGAATATTTGGGGAAAGAATTTTAGGGGGCAGGAACAAAAAGTCACCTACCTGCTGACTTTTATACGGCGACATTATCATATGGAAGCCTGTGGGACACAGTACTTTAGATGAGGCCTCAACAGTGGGACACAGTACTTTAGATGAGGCCTCAACAGGGATGTGCATAGTGTAACAGCTGTCCCCGGTTTTACTGCTCCTTCTGCACTCAACCTCCCCCTGCTGTACTCAGGGCTTTGGGGCAGAGTCTGGGCTGAAATGTGTCTGGCTCGTTGCCAGTCACAGCCCATGAAAGGTAAAGCCTCTGGGATAAGGTAGGCACGCATCTAGAACCGGAAGTGCATTCTGCTTCCTATTGATTGGCATCCCGCACCTCCCACTGGAGCCAAGGCACTCACCAGCGACTGCAGTTGTCCCTGTCAAAGGTCTCCCCGGGGAGCCTCCACTCCTGGTTCTGGTAGCAGAGGCACTGGCTGATGTTGGCACATCCTCTTTCCTGCATGTACAGGCCCGGGGGACAGCGGCATCCTGCAAAATCAACAGAGAGAAGTATGGATCAGTGCAAGTAGGGAATTTAATACCTAGAATGTGTTGGCAGGCAAGACATAGAAACACCGAACCGACACGCCAGACCCAGATCCTGGATAGGTCCTACTTCACCTTGCCCCAGAAAAGCTTGGTCTATCCCCAGGCTCCTCAGATCAACATGAGTATGGATCAGTGCAAGTAGGGAATTTAATACCTAGAATGTGTTGGCAGGCAAGACATAGAAACACTGAACCGACACGCCAGACCCAGATCCTGGATAGGTCCTACTTCACCTTGCCCCAGAAAAGCTTGGTCTATCCCCAGGCTCCTCAGATCAACATAAACTGGATCCACCTACACACTATGAGGTGTGCATTGGCCCCAACACCTCCTGGGGAGTGGCAAGGATCTTGTCCAAGTATACTGTCGTTTTGCCGACAGGCCTTCCTTCGAAGTAATTTACTTTGAAGGAATTATGCTGAGAAAACACACCAAATAATATAGGGAGTTGGGGCTGAAAGGGGTAGCGAGGGACTTGGGTTAGGGGGACTAGTATAGGGAAAGTGGGAAATTGGGGGGAAACCCCCACATTTTATAAAAAAATGTGATGAGTTTGTTTGGCATAATTCCTTCAAAGTAAATTACTTTGAAGGAATTAATGTCGATAAAACGAGATGGAATCCTTGTCACATGCCGGTCAAGGGCTGTCTGGCCCACTGGGAGATGTCTTGATATCACCGGGTGTCGAAAAGGCTAGCACGGTCAGATATGCCTGGCATGCAACTGTTTCTCCCCAGCCCTTTTAGATTTGGAGAAACTGAAGGATATCTGGATGTGTCCCGATGTCACTATAGTCTTGTGATTTTAGCGTTCAGTAACCTAAAACCAGTTTTCTCCTCAAACCAGCCAAACATAGGGCCTCATTACAACCCTGGTGGTAGCCGTGCCTGTAAAACAGGAATGGCTGCCGCCGTAGTTGCATTTATTCCGGCGCCCAAAAATGGGCAATTACCGGGTCATTACGGCCTTGCCGGACCCGGTATTTGGCCATTCCTGGGTGCCGGAACAAATTCTTCCCCATTCCCATTTGAGCCCCATAGGGCCTGTGCATCCGAAATGCTGAGCTCAGACCTGGCGGAATGAAAGGCACCCGCGAGCACAACTCGGAAGTTGCCGGGTCCGGCTACAACAGTACTGGTAAGCTTACCGGTACCGTTGTATCCGGACCGGCAAGCTCGTAATGAGGCCCACTGTTTTACCCTCATGCACCTGGACTGGTGCTTTTGGAAGATGGAGTTACCCTGATTGCAGGAAGGTTGAGAATCGATATATGTTAGGGCTCAAGGACCTGACAGAAGAATGCACACAAATGGCTCATGATTGATGTGTTAAAGGGGGCAGCAACCATGACATCAGAACAAAACAAGCATTGACAAATCAAATAGTTTTGGCTATAGTATAGTACAGGCATCATCCAGGTACCGACTCCATATCCAGGTTTTGTCATGAAAAGCAATTTAGAATATCTTGCGCATATTTGAATAGCCATTTGCACCTGGGGAAGGGCGCTCAGCCAATCAGGTGGCTGGAACAGTAGCATGAATAGACATTCTCTACTTGCTGTCCCAGCCACTCGAGGCCCTTCCCCGGGTGGCGCCATTTCTTTGTTTTGTTAATGTGGGGAGGCAACAGAGAGACTCTCTCTGTTGCCTCCACACCCCACTCCCACTAAAATTCCCTGATCACCATTCCCACCCCCCTCCATCCCCACTTACCCCCGGGACCACAAATGCACTCCTCCTGTCTCCCAGCCACTGCCATGAACATGGAAAATTGACTTAGTCCCTTTTTCATGTTATCAGAGGACATTTTTTTTCTATTTTTTTTGTTTGCTTTTTCCATCGGGAGATTGGCTGCGTAAGCCGCGCAAATCTCCAGAGGAAAAATAATGAATGCCATTTGCACCCCCGATGAACCCCAGGGTGTGAATGCCTTTTTATGCCCACTCAGGAGGGCGGACATGGTCGGTAAGCAGCCCACAGTCCGAGCTGAGCTCGGCTTGGCAGGCCGTTACCGGCCATGTCCACCTTCCTAAGCCGACATGAAAGCCACATGATGCATACATTGTAAATAAAGGTGAAATTGGCTTGGCCACTTCATCTCCATTGACCTTATCATCTTAATCTTATGAATTTGTTGAAAATGTCTTATCATAAAGCCCTGGTACTAGCACCATTGGCATCTAATGCTCAGGTAGGAACACCCCTGCTAAGGATATGCCCATTGGCATGATGGACCCAGGTTACATTTTGCTTAATTAAAAACAAAAGTGTTGGTTCCATTATGCCCATTTAGCACAGTAAGTTCAGAAGCTGTCATGCCTATATAGTACCCCAGTGACATACTCTATTATGCCTAGTTGGAACAGCGGCGACAGACACAACTTTGACAAGTTAATACACCAATACCAACTGCAGGGCCAGATACCAACATGTCCACTTAGCATAAAATGGCCAGATTCTCTCCTGCCCAGTTGCCACAACAGCGTAAAATGTCATTGTGCCAGGTGAGGACATTTACGCTGAGTTCATTATGGTAAGTTAGCACAGAATGTCCATGTTTTACAACATTGAATATGCAAGAATGAGAAACAAGGAGTGGCAGAAGCAAAGCGTGCATGTAGAATAGTATTTCCACATTGCATAGGTTTGTGGTCGCTGCATAGAGTCAGGGAACCCTCCCTATTTGGAAGCTCCATCGGCATCACAAAGCAGTATCATCGATGCTCTCCTCTGCCCTCTCATGCGTTTCCATCCCCCTACAAAGCAACCTGCTGCACAAACACACCGCACACATATGAAAGATGTATTTAGATAGCATTAATCACGTTACATTGTTTGGTCACATTGAAAAGACGGATGATTTCAAATGTAAAATAGCACTCAATGACAGATGTTGGCGTTGCCTACATTCTCAGGGCTCCTTTAAACATATGTTCATAGAATGCCAGCATGTCAAACCGTTTTGGAACTCTGTATGGAATGCTACCAAATGTATCTTGAACCTTGCACAAGATTGTTGGATTGAATTGCTTGTCTTTGGTAGGTCCTTTCTACGTGACACTATTAATAAGAATACCTGTTATTTGTTTGATCTTTGTATGCTGATTGCAATCCAAACTGTCACTGCCAACTGGAGAAATGTAGACAGTATTAATTACAAAATATGCTGGAACTCTATTTGTAATATCCACCGGATGGAAAGTTGCAATGCCTCCTCTATGGGTCTACCACGTAAACATCAATTGAAATGGCAGTCCTTTCTCTGTTTCCTATCTAATATGAATTCCAATTAATATTCTATGAGCATAACTATTTCATGTATGATTCTGCATCGCCCCTACCCCCTCATCCTCCTCTCCCCCTTGTACATGTCCTGTGCTCTCGGTTTGTTTTGTCTTGTATGTCTTTCTGTTGTTCGTGATACTCACCCCCTTATTCAAAAGTTCTAAATTCCTTCATGCAATACTCGGCTTACACTCACCAGATGTTTCGATTCTCTAATGCATACTCTGTGTACAAGTTCTATACCTTAAATAATTTCCTGCATTTATTATATGCCTTGTATATCTGTTGTTTCAAATAAAAACGTTTAAACAAAAAAAAAAAGATCGATGAGAAAGGAATATTGAAAACATGGAAGAGACACATGGATCGGGTGGCTGCTGGAAAGCAAAGAAAAGGGAATGCAAAACAAAATAGTAAACAAAAGAAAAGGAATTGAAAGTGTGTACACATCTTAGATAGTTTCAGGTTTTCTTAGACATAAGCAGGAATTCTCAGATTGTGTATATTTTGGGATGGTGCCTGGTGGCCCCATGGCATGTGTGATGCCTTCAGACATTCAGACTTGAAGGCCCATATATTAAATGGTGTCAATGAAACTGCAAGTCCTGCCTTCAGACATTCAGACTTGAAGGCCCATATATTAAATGGTGTCAATGAAACTGCAAGTCCCAGCATGCAATGTGTAAAGCTAGAAATGCCAGAAAGCATCACACAGAATTATTTAGCAAACATGGACAGGCCACAAAAGCTGGTGTGTAGTTTCAGTAGCAACAATTCGTGCAACCCCGGATATTGCAGCACAAAAAGTCCCTTTGGAATGCAAAAAATGAAATGAAATATTTTATGTATATTGCGCTCGTACACAAGTGTTAATGCAAAACCTCCAAAGTCAAGAAATTGATGGTTTCTTTGTAGATTTGCATACAAACAAAGCAACAACTGTGAGGTAGGTGAACTATGTTTCGTAGGTGCACTATGTTTCAGAAAACAAGCCCAGTTCATGCTGGACTAATAATCTGATGTGTTCTTTCAGCTGCACAATTCCAATATTCAATGACGAAGATTTTGCTCAATGGAAAAGGCGTCTTCCTTCGGCTTAATGGCACCTTCCTTCGGCTTAATGAAAAAAGCGCCTTCCTTCTGCTTAACGGAAAAGGCGCCTTCCTTCGGCTTAATGGAAACGACACCTTCAGTCGGTTTAGTGAAAAAGGTGCCTTCCTTCGGCTTAATGGAAAAGGCGCCTTCCTTCGGCTTAATGGAAAAGGTGCCTTCCTTCGGCTTAACGGAAGAGGCACCTTCCTTCGGCTTACTGGAAAAGGCGCCTTCTTTCGGCTTAATTAAAAAGGCGCCTTCCTTCGGCTTAATGGAAAAGGCGCCTTCCTTCGGCTTCATGGAAAAGAGGCCTTCCTTCGGCTTAATGGAAAAGGCACCTTCCTTCGGCTTAATGGAAAAGGCACCTTCCTTTGGTTTAGTAAAAAAGTTACCTTCCTTTGGCTTAATTTAAAAAGCACTTTCCTTCAGCTTATTGGAAAAGGCACTATCTACCGACTTAATGAAAAAGGCATGTTCCTTCGGCTTAGTGGAAAAGGCACCTTCCTTTGGCTTAATGGAAAAGGCACCTTCGTTTCGGCTTAATGGAAAAATCACCTTCCTTTGGCTTAATGGACAAAGGCACTTTCTTCAGCTAAATGGAAAAGGCACCTTTGTTCTGCCTGATGGAAAAGGCATCCTCTATCAGCTTAATGTAAAAAGCACTTTCCTTCGGCTTATTGGAAAAGGCACTATCTACCGACTTAATGAAAAAGGCACGTTCCTTCGGCTTAGTGGAAAAGGCCCCGTCTATCGGCTTAAAGGAAAAAGCACCTTCCTTCTCCTTAATGGAAAGGGCTCCTTTCTTCGGCTTAATGGAAAAGGTTCCTTCTATCAGCTTAATGGAAAAGGCGCCTTCCTTCGGCTTAATGGAAATGGCACCTACCTTCGGCTTAATGGAAAAAGCACCTTCATTGAGCTTAATGGAAAAGGCGCTTTCATCGGCTTAATGGAAATGGCGCCTTCCTTAGGCTAAATGGAAAAGGTGCCTTCCATCGTCTTAATGAAAAAGGACCCTTCTATTGGCTTGATGGAAAAGGCATCCTCTATTTTGTATTCTGGCATTTCCTCCTCTCATACTTGTTGTCAATTATACTTTCAGCAGTTTGGTTTTCAGTTATTGGGCCTTGGGGGAGGAGTGATCATAGGTGGTGGTAGGCAAGGAGTAGCAAGAGGATGTATCTAATCAGGATATGTTATTTCATTCAGGGGTTGCCCCACACTGTGGTGATAATCCCTCCTACCAAGTGAGGATGTAATATATCTATTTAACCAAAAGAAGGGACACATACATAATTACTAACACAACATGTTACCCTCAGAACTCAGAAACACTACCAACAGTCGCTTAGCAAATATGGGCTGTGTGTAATATGATTAATAACATGTACAAGCCATTTACTAAAATGTCATATTTTAATTCATTTACTTATTCATTGCACAAGTATCAAAAAACATTAAAAAACACATATACACCACATAAAAGTATACAATGTTAAAAGTAGTTTTTCCACCACTCAGAATCAAGTTCACAAATGCTTGAGACACTCCGCAGTAGCGACTTAATTTCTCTTGCTTCCTACTGCGTACAAAATAGCCCAACTTATATAAGTTTCTGTCCTTGTTGTTGTCAATAACTGGACATTCTTCAGGGGCAGAAATGTTTCTTGTGCTTTCTGTAGGCTTCTCTATTCTTTCCTCTGTGGTCTCGGTTCCTATAACTTGGTCATAGAAACCGGTTGTCTCACTCTTGAGGAAGATTGCTATTTCTTTCATGAAACCCAACCATAACCAGAACCAATGCGGATCACTTGTTAGAATTCGCCCCATCCATGGTTCTTGATACAAGCCATCTGTATAATTCTAGCAGGACCTAGGACCCCCAATCTTCAGGTCAAGTTCAGTTTCAAAAGGTCAATTTCCACTTAATGGGTAAGTAGGGATCCAACACCTAGCCTCTAATAAAAGGACAGCGTGCCTGTGATGTTCCTCCAATCAGCTGATCTGCACCTCAAGCATTTGTGAACTTGATTCTGAGTGGTGGAAAAACTACTTTTAACATTGTATACTTTTATGTGGTGTATATGTGTTTTTTAATGTTTTTTGATACTTGTGCAATGAATAAGTACATTAATTAAAATATGATATTTTAGTAAATGGCTTGTACATGTTATTAATCATATTACACACAGCCCATATTTGCTAAGCAGCTGTTGGTAGTGTTTCTGAGTTCTGAGGGTAACATGCTGTGTTAGTAATTATGTATGTGTCCCTTCTTTTGGTTAAATAGATATATCTAATCAGGATATACCTGGTGCTGCAATGCTAGGCTTAATGGAAAGGGCTTAATGGAAATTAGCGGCACAATGCATCAGGGGCGTAATGGAAAAGGCGCCTTACTTCAGCCTAATGAAAAAGGCACCTCCATTCGTCTTAATGGGAAAGGTGCCTTCCTTCGGCTTAATGGAAAAGATGCCTTCCATTGACTTAATAGAAAAGGCAACTTCTTTTGGTTTAATGGAAATGGCACCTTCCTTCGGTTTAATGGAAAAGGCGCCTTCCTTAGGCTTAATGGAAAAGGCACCTTCTATCGGGTTAATGGAAAAGGCACCTTCTATCGGGTTAATGGAAAATGCATCTTCTATCGGGTTAATGGAAAAGGCATTCTCTATTTTGTTTTCCGGCATTTCCTCCTCTCATACTTGTAGTCAATTTCACTTTCAGTATCATTGCATCTTTCAATTCATATAAGCGGCGAAAGAAATCAGCTTCAGGATCGTACACAGTGTACAAGCCTCTGGCTCGCTGGATAAGCTTCCAGCTCTGGCTGCAGCTGGCAGGGGAGAGGGAGACTACTATGAAATCCAACACATATGGGCTCAAAGGGAGGTAAGGAACATAGAGCAGGGCAAGGGTGGTGGGTGACAGAGGGGAATGGCATTCGTTTTTAGGATGGGGGAGGAGTGTTCATAGGTGGTGGTAGACAAAGAGTGGCAGGAAGATGTATCTAATCAGGATATACCTGGAGCTGCCATGTTACGGTCAGGTGCAGCTTCAGTGACAGGAAGATTTATCTAATCAGGATATACCTGGAGCTGCCATATTAGGGTCAGGCACATCTTGCTTGGAGGAATGTTCAATAAGAAGGAATCAGCCAACCAAAATACTTTTATAAACACATACGTAGCTGAAAACTCACACAAGAGGCATATTTTGACCACAAGTGGTTGGCCACCTATCCTCCAAAACTAAAAAGTGATAAAGATTAATATGTATTGAGAGAACAGGAACTGTACTACAGGACACACAGAGGTTGCCTACAGATGCGTTCAGGGGAGGAAGGGCAGAAACTCCCCAAACATATTCCTGATTGACTGTATAAGAACATTCTGGAATGTGTAAACTAATTCATTAACTGCATATCAATGTTGTTTGGTTTTCCTTGGTTCTTTTAACTGTTCAATTTATAAAAGTTAATGAGCATTTTCAACATGGGTTTATGGTAATACCTTGTCTGTTAACTCTGGGATATGATATTTTAGTATAAAGAACGCACTGCAGAAAGCTCCATGAGCAATGTCACACGTACACAATGGGAACAATGTACAAAGGTCAAAGTTATTATAGACACCCTGTCGTTTTAATCTGTATATGTCTGATATAGGATATAATTTGCTCCCTCTGGCCTTTGCCTCCCCTAAACTGTCAAATTTAAAGGTCACGTGAATAAGCTACATAGAAGACTTTTTAATGTTTGACTGTATGGAATGTGGTCTTCTGTATCTATTGAATGCTTTTGAGAACTTTGCATGATTAAATAATCTGGTGATTAATTCCAAAAAAAACAAAGACCATGCAATGTGCTTTATAAAAGAAGGGTACAGCATAACGATGGAAAGTTGATGCAGAAACATTGGAATTGGTTGACAAATTTTATACATTTAGGCTTTACTATTTTATCAAAACCCCATAAATCTGGGTGACTGGTTGAAGGCTCGTGCTGTCATCCGCCACCCAACTTGGCGGCTGTATCCACGTTGGCGGCTCCGAGTCGGGAAGCCGAGCGGATAGTTCCATTACGTTTCTTTCCCCCAGCGCATTGGCCGCTCTAGAGGTTTTCCAACATGGCTTCCTCGCTACTTTGGGTCAGACGCTAGTATTTTCACTTTTGGCCTCGCGGGCCGCCCCTCTTGCTTTCTCTTGTCCGCCCCCCTTGCGGACTGTTTCTCTCTCAGTCTCTTCCGTCCTCCTCTCTCTTTTTCCTTGCTTACCCTTTCTCTCTGTGTTTTCTCTCCTGAGCTGCTAGCGGATTTCTCCCACATCCGCCTCCTCCTCCTTCCTTCAGTCTGCGGTTCCTCGCTCGGCTGCTTCCGGCCCAGCTCCATTCTCCGCAGGCGAGGTTCGCTGGTTACGTCCTCCAGCGGTATTGCATTTGCTTTGGAGCTCCATCTGGTACCGATCCCGCTACTGCCTGCACACTTCAGTTACTTACCTCCAAGGACTCTGTATCCAGCGGGGATTGGTGGAACGTTCAATCTGCTGTTCTTCTCGACGAAGGGTTTTTTCTGCCTGTTAAGGCTTTTTCCCTTCACTACTTGTCTAATCGCGGGAAGGGAGCCACAGGACCGCTGTTTACCAGCATTCACTGTGGCTGCCCCCGAGATAAATACACTGCACACAAGAAGGAGAAGGATTACCTGTCGCACAGACTTCGACACCTGGATGACTTGGAATCAGGTGAGGAGAGTGGGGAGGAACAGGAGTTGGAAAACCATTGTAAACATGACAGATTGCAACGCCAACCTGAAAAAATGTCGGCGGAAGAGCAAATTCAAGAACTGTGGAAAGCTATCCAAGGAATGTCTCAAGAGCTGCAAACAGTCAAGGCAGAAAACGTTGTCCTGAAACAGATGAGCTCAACTCAGTAACCTCCATCTCCAGAACATCCGGTAATGGCTCTCTCTGCAGGAAAGTTCGATGGAACCCCTAAATAAGTCAAAGAATTTTTGGAGGCCTGTATAGTATACTTCACTTTCAGGCCCCGCTTGTTTTCCACCGATCAAACTAAGATCGGGTTTATGATTTCCAATATGACCGGCAATGCCCTGGCATGGGTTACTCCGCTGGTGACCGGTGCCAACCCTATCTTGCATGATTTTGCAGGGTTTCAGACCTTGTTGAAACAGACCTTTGAAAGATCGGAGTTGACTTATACTGCCTGTGAAGATCTGTTAGATATTCAACAAGGGTCATCTGATGTCCTGTCATATATTTTAGAATTCAAGACGTTGGCATCGGGTGCTGGGTAGTCAGAACAGTCACAATATGACATATTCCGGCGAGGCCTCAGAGAGGAAATTAAGGATGAACTTGCCAGAGCGACCAGACCGCCTTCTTTCTCGGACTTGCTTTCTGCCGCTCTACAAATTGAGTATCGTATACAAGAACGGCGTTTGGAACGACGTAAACAGAGAACTACAGTTCATCTAGCCGATCCTGCAATTTCCTCTACAGCCCCCTCCTCCTCTTCCCACACTCAGGATCAGCCCATGCAAATCGGATCCACAAGAGGACCCTTATCGGCGGCTGAAAGAAGAAGAAGGAAAGAGAAGGGCCTATGTGCCTATTGTGGCTCAGACCAACACCTCCTCAAAGAATACACTGAACTTCCACAGAAACGACAGGGAAACGGTCTCCCACGGCGCCAGTAGGGACTTGGTTCCGAGGGGCTCCTGGTCCATCATTCAGTCCCTACGTTTCTCTCTCGATTTCAGCCCCTTCTATTCCAGAGGATTCCAGGCTTATGGTCCTTCCGGTACTCATTGATGTCTACGGCAAGGCGGTCGAATGCTTAGCACTCTTAGATTGCAGTGCCGCAGGGAACTTTGTAGACACTGTATGGATCAAACAGATGGGTCTTCGCAGATTGCCTCGCAATGAAGATCAGAAGGTGGAGGGAGTTGACGGTTCTCCGCTTTTTTCAGGGCCAATTACTCATACTACCGAAGAACTTTCAATTACCATTTTTCAGCACTCTGAGGTTATTAAGTTCGACATAATATGAGCTGCTCACTTTCCGGTTATTCTCGGCATCACATGGCTCAGAAGACATAACCCACACATAAACTAGGCGGAGAACCAATTGAACTTTTGTTCCTCATACTGCAAACTCCATTGCTTCCCTAATTGTGGGGATCCTCAGAACATGACTGTGTTGACCAAGCAGTTGACCGGGGTACACGCCCTACCCTTATACTGCTCTCCCTACCATGAGGTGTTCATTGAAAGAAAACCAGCGTCTCTACCTCCCCATAGGCTGGAGGACTGCACCATAGACCTAGAACCCAACACTTTGGTTCCTTTCTGCAGAATGTTTGCCTTAACACAAGCGGAAAGAGGAGTTCTGAGAGACTATTTGGACGTCAATATGCAGAACGGGCTCATCCACCCTTCTAAGTCCCCTTTTGGTGCTTCTTTGTTCTTCATAAAAAAAGGGACTCTACTGAATTACGTCCCTGTATTGACTACCGAGGCCTCAACAAAGTTACAATTCGAGATCGGTACCCCATGCCATTGATTCACAAGATCATCGAGGCAGTGCAAGGGGAACGTTGGTTCACCAAATTAGATCTCAGGAATGCTTACCATTTATTACGGATAGCCGAAGGGGACGAATGGAAGACAGCTTTCCGCACTCTGTTCCGTTTATATGAGTACATGGTCATGTCCTTTGGCTTGGTGAATGCCCCTGCAGCGTTCCAATGGTTCATGGACCGGATGTTCTCAGATCTGTTGTCAGTCTCGGTAATCATCTACCTGGACGACATCCTTATTTTCTCTGCCGACCTAGAGGTACATAAAACACATGTCCAACAAGTACTGGAAAGGCTTAACTACAATCAGCTCCTCGTCAAACCAGAGAAGTGTGTGTTCGCCGCATCTTCAGTTCCCTATTTGGGATATCAGCTTTCTGAAGAAGGCATCTCCATGGATCCCGGTAAGGTGGCAGCTATCTTGGACTGGCCTTCTCCGTCTTCGGTCAAAGAAGTTCAAAGGTTTCTCGGTCTCTCAAATTTTTACCGCACTTTCATCCCGAACTTTTCTGATAACGTTCTTCCCATAACTCGTCTGCTCAAGAAAGAGAACAATCCCTTTCGTTGGACCAAAGAAGCAGAACATCGTCTAAAGAACCTCTTCTGTTCTGCTCCCATTCTTCGCCACCCTGACCAGATCAAGCAATTTAATGTGGAGACAGACGCTTCTGCCATGGCTATTGGAGCAGTTCTTCTGCAACAGTTTGAAGGTCGGGAGCATCCCATAGGTTATCTATCTAAAACGTTGTCTCCCAGCCAACTTAACTACCCGGTACTGGAGAAGGAGTTATTGGCTATAAAACAAGCATGTGAGAGCTGGCGACATCTACTGATGGGAGCTAGACATACAGTTATCATCAGAACGGATCATAAGAATCTTAAAGTCCTGCAAAACATGGAATGCATCAACTCCAGAAAAGCCCGATGGGTGTACTTCTTTGCCCAAAACGATCTGCAGATCACTTACCTGCCCGGTACCAACAATACGTTAGCAGATGCCCTTTCTCTAAAGGATTGCAGGTATGAGGAGAAGACACAAGCCCCTGAGCCTATGTTCCGCAGAAATAAGATTCTGGGCCTATTAAATACTTTTCTTCAGGACGTACGGGCTGGGGTATCTGCGGAAGGTCTAGGTCCCCAATCCAACGGAAAGACACCCTATACTGAAAAGGAAGGTTTATTATATCTCAACCATAGGCTGTATATTCCCTCTGGTTCCTTACGTCCAAAGGTCATTAGTTGGTGCCATGACACACTCACTGCAGGCCATCGTGGTAAGCACAACACCTCCGAATTGGTTGCTCGATCTTTTTTTTGGCCAGAACTTAAGAGGTATGTGGAGGACTATATACGAAGTTGCCCAGTTTGTGCCATGGCTAAACCCCTTTCTGGCAAGCCTTTGGGTGTTCTCATCCAACCGGAAGCTCCCACACGTCCTTGGGGTTTGGTATCTACGGATTTCATTGTTGACCTTCCGGTATCCGATTCCTGTACATGTATTATGGTGACCGTGGACACCATGACTAAATTGGCTCATTTCTCCTCTTTACCTGGTCTGCCTACCGCTATCGAGATGGCTGAGGTATTTGCCCGAGATAATTTTCGACTCCATGGCCTTCCAGACAAAATCATATCTGATCGAGGCAGCCAATTCATCTCCAAGTTTTGAAAGGCTCTTTGCTCTCATCTGGGTATGGAACCTGCCTTATCCTCTGGCTTTCACCCACAAACTAATGGTCAGACTGAGCGTCTGAACGCCACTTTGGAGCAATACCTTAGATGTTACAGCAATCGGCTCCAGGACAATTGGGTCTCTCTGCTCCCCACGGCTGAGTTCACTTATAACCACTCTTCACATGCTGCCATTGGTTTGTCCCCTTTCTTCTGCACTTACGAAGTGCACCCTCGTTCCTTCCTTCCTCTCATACCGTTGCCTACAAACTCCCCGACGGCTGAAGAAGTCCTGCAGTCTATATCTGATGCACACGTTACCGCCAGACGGTGCTTGGAGGAGAGCCGCCGGTACAATAAGAGTCAAGCAGATAAGCATCGTAGACCTTGCCCTGATTGGAAGGAAGGGGACAAAGTATGGTTATCCACCAGATTCTAACCACTATGGGTTCACCCTTCTAAGATCTCTCCTCGTTTTCTGGGTCCCTTTCTCATTCTTTCCAAGGTCAATCCTGTCTCCTTTCGGCTTGAATTGCCCTCTTACCTGAGCCGCATTCATCCTGTTTTTCATGCCTCTCTTCTCAAACCTTTTTTCCCTGATTTCCACCAGAGACCCGCCCCCGATCAGCCCTTCCTCCAGGGGAATCTCTCAGATGAATATGAGGTCTCTGCTTTGCGAGATTCTCGATATTATCGTGGGAGATTGGAATACTTAGTGTCTTGGAAGGGGTACCCGAGGTCAGAGGACTCCTGGGAACCTGCTTCTAACATCACCGCTCCCAGGTTACTGGCTCGTTTTCATGCTCTCTTCCCTCATAAGCCCGGGGTTTTGCACTCTGGAGGGGGGCATACTGTGATCCGCTGCCCAACTTGGCGGCTGTATCCGTGTTGGCGGCTCCGAGTCGGGAAGCCAAGCGGATAGTTCCATTACGTTTCTTTCCCCCAGCGCATTGGCCGCTCTAGAGGTTTTCCAACATGGCGACCGCTGGGAGGTACTTAACATCCCCTCCCCCAGCAGTCGCCGCGTTGCAACCCCCTAGCTGCGCTTCCTCGCTACTTTGGGTCAAATGCTAGTATTTTCACTTTCGGCCTCGCGGGTCGCCCCTCTTGCTTTCTCTTGTCTGCCCCCCTTGCGGACTGTTTCTCTCTCATTCTCTTCCATCCTCCTCTCTCTTTTTCCTTGCTTACCCTTTCTCTCTGTGTTTTCTCTCCTGAGCTGCTAGCGGATTTCTCCCGCATCCGCCTCCTCCTCCGTCCTTCCGTCTGCAGTTCCTCGCTCGCCCGCTTCAGCCCAGCTCCATTCTCCGCAGGCGAGGTTCGCTGGTTATGTCCTCCAGCGGTATTGCATTTGCTTCGGAGCTCCATCTGGTACCGATCCCGCTACTGCTACACACTTCAGTTACTTACCTCCAAGGACTCCGTATCCAGCGGGGATCGGTGGAACGTTCAATCTGCTGTTCTTCTCGACGAAGGGTTTTTTCTGCCTGTTAAGGCTTTTTCCCTTCACTACTTGTCTAATCGCGGGAAGGGAGCCACAGGACTGCTGTTTACCAGCATTCACTGTGGCTTCCCCCCGAGATAGATACACTGCACACAAGAAGGAGAAGGATTACCTGTCGCACAGACTTCGACACCTGAAAGACTTGGAATCAGGTGAGGAGAGTGGGGAGGAACAGGAGTTGGAGGACCATTGTAAACAGGACACGTGCTGTGACGATGTCGAATAAATGAGGTCGGGTGTACTTGTAAATTTGGTAAAAAGGCTTTTTATTGCTAATATTTTTATTCTAAAAACGGAGAGGAGTTTTGGAAAGCATGCTTAGCGGGTCGCACTACCTCATTAGGATTATCAGTTGTCAGATTTATTGATAGCCTACAACTAGACAGTAATGTTTTATTGTGATTCATTGTATGTCTTATGTCTTATGAAATTTCCTGTATAATGATAAAATGTCTTGATGAAATGTATTAGGTATTTTTATGATTGAATGTTCATGTGTGGAATTTGATCATTTGTAAAAGTGATATTTGTATACATTTTCTTTTTTTTATTTGGAATCTTTTTTATATGTAAGGGTAAAAGGTTACTTGTTTAACTGTATAACCAATGAAATATCTATATACATATATATATATATATATATATATATATATATATATATATATATATATATATATATATATATATATTTAGAAGAAATGTATTAGTACACTTTAACAAATTATATACCAAAGTGCATGTATTGTTTCTAGATAATCTCTGTCACCAAATGTTGTTTAATTAGGAACTTTTAAAAACAATTATGGATAACCATAGTAAAAGAATTTTCTACAAAAAAGCTATGATTATGGTACAGCGGTATAATTAAACCAACAATAGTACTAACAACAGCATATTTAGTTAAATAATATTTAAATAATATAAGGTCACAGAACTCAAAGGTGTCTTGCAATATCCTTTTTATGTATGGTAGGGGCATTTTATTCCTTATAACACATTTCCACACACTGTCATTCCCTTAAATACTTTGTCACTTACATAACATAATCTAAGAGATCTTCCATTTGCTGATCCACATAATCAATATAGAATCTGTTTGGATTTAAAAACTCAAACATGCAGCTCCTAATATGTAGCAGAAAAATAGCTCAAGCAGTTTAATAGAAATGTATGGAGAAAAACGTGCATTTTGTGCTTTAAGATAAGGAATAACCTGCAGATTCCTGCAGATTCCTGCTCACATGAGTTCAACTCCAGCAGTGCACGAAATAAACATTCTCTTATAAACAGTTCCTTGTCAGTTACCGGCTGAAATGCATCACAGGAAACTATTAGGCAAGCAAGGAATTTGAAAAGCTTTTCATTGCTTCAATCAAGCGCTGCAGTGACAGCTGGAATTCTCTCTGCTGGCATCACAGCTAAAGGATTATAAATGATTACGCTTCAGTTGTGATGTCACAAGTAGAATCTAATAAGAACATTATTCTAAGGCTATTATACAGCTATTGCAAGATGCCATGTGTTTGTAGAGAGGCAGATGTACACGTCATTTATAGAGCCCTCCTCCTCACCTCCATCATACTGGAAGAACAACAAGGCATGGCATCATCCCAATACAACATTGAAGGTATGACAGACTTTATACACTCATATCGAATGTACCCTCGAACTGATGCAGTAGACATGAGCCTGCAGACACCACTGGCTATAAGTAAAGTCTGGCAGATGTAAAGTGACACCATTAAAGAGAGAAGATACGTGGATGCACTAAACTCGATGTATGAATATCTAAAGAATTGACAATGAAGTAAACAAATATGCTAATATGAAGAAAAACCATATATACTAAGAAGATAAGTGACAACAGATGTACTAAATGTATATATGCAGAAAAGCAAGGTAGATGAGGCATAAAAAAGCCTGCTAAAGTAGGAAATAGATTGCGTACAAACCAGCCATGCTAAGAAAATGGATGTTGGCATCGTATAATAGTAAGCGAGAATCCTCGAGAAGCGAAACCAAGGCTGTCATGCTGACAGGCACTGGAATACAAATTCATGGAAGAACAAATGGTATTTGCTTGGCTCAGGATCAAGGAAGCCGCAGCAAGAGCAACTATATGGCTCGAAAGGAGTCGAAGAGGATAAGCTATGTACAAGAGAACAGTTGTAAATACCAAGTATTGTTCAATTAAAGATGCAGAAAGCACATGCAGAATGGAGCAACCAAGTCTCCAGAGGCCAAGGGAGTAATAGCACCCAATACAATTGAATCAAATAACATTAAATAGAAGGGCAAAATTGACAAAATTATGGTCTCCTTACATGTGATTGAGGACCGAAAAACAAGGCCTATTCATAAAGCTCCAGATGAAGTTAGCAATATACCTTTACTCCCTTTAAAGTTCTGAGGAAGAGAACAGTCAGCACCGTCAACTACAAAGAAGAAGCCTTGGCCTAGGGTCTAACTGATGAGAGATGGTAGGCTAATTAGCTAAGAAAGGCAGTTGTGTGACTGCGTTACTTTGCACATGGGTTCCATTGCTTAGGAGTTGCTAACAAGATGAATGTTCATGGTTGGTAAGAGAGCGCCAACCAATCATTTGGGTCTATGTAATGGCGGATCATGCATTGTTGGACGGGCCCATCTGCTGCTGGTATTACGTTACTATCTGTATTTTACATAGTTAGAGGTGGTTCAAGGCGTGCCTACCAGATAAGAGGCATCAAATGAGGATACCAACAGTTACACAAACTATATGTATACATTCCCCTTAACCAATCACTCCACCGAGTAGGTTTTTACTGTTAGCCATGTAGGATGACGTCATAGCTGACGTATGACAAGGCAGAACACCTTTTGTGTAACCGAAATGCATTGAGAGTGTGTGAGCTATAATCTGTTTGTTCACCAGGTTTCCCTACTTTATTTAACTGATAATAAAGTAGTATTCTGCCATATTCCTTGAGTCTGTCCAGTTATTTGGTCCTGAAATCATTTATTGTGGTAATCCCATTCAACTCTTGGAATGGTCCAGGTGCTATTGCATATATTATATCATAATAATTTCACCAGTATCTTAAGCAAATGTCTTCCACATAAAAATACATGTTAATTTATGCATTTATTTATTTATTTATTTCATTGGTAAAGCGCGCACAAACCCTCAGCCATCAGAGTGCTGTGAAACCAGTTACATGGGGCCCGAAGACGGTGAGGCTTAAAATTATGAAGAGCCTGAGGGCAAGGAAGACAACATTCGTGCAATAGCAAGCAGATTACACTGTAGTTGACATAAACAGATTATTTGAACAGCCAAGTTTTAAAGGCTTTGCAGAAGGCCCAGAAGGAACATTCTGCTCTAAGAGCAGGTGGGAGGGAATTCCACTGCTTAGCTGCCATAACTGGAAAGTTTGAGCTCCGTGCTTTCACACGTTTGAATTTAGGTTGCACAAGCCTGTCAGAGTAAGGGGTTCTAGTGGGCCTGGATGGCTGAGACTTAGTGAGTTTTTGTGATAAGTATGGTGGGGCTGACTTGGAGATGCATTTGTGGGTGATTGAGAGTGTCTTGAAAGAGATTCTTTCTTTAATGGGGAGCCAATGGACCGCTCTGAGGGCAGTTGAGATGTGCTGGCAGCGTGGAATATTAAGCACAGTGCAAAGGGCATGTTTTTGGATAGTCTGGAGTTTCTTTGATTACGGGATGAGGTGCGGCAGCTCATTAAAAATTTGAGATTTTGTTTCCATTGTGTGTGCAACACCAGGCTCAAATCAAATGAACACGCAGATGGACGGCGTCCATCCACTTTTTATAGAGGGCGGACGCCACCCCCCACCGTTATTTAGAGGCAGTGTGTAAAATGAGAAACATTTGACTGTCTTTTTTGGAATTTGTGACTTGATGCTGACCTCATGACTCAAACCACAGTTACCACATGCAAAAAACTAAAGGTGAAATGCCACATTTCAGGACTGCAGGTTCCAGGGAAAACATTTTAATTGATTTTTTAAGCAATAGGCCCTGAGCATGGGGGGCATTAACACTTCAGGTAATGCCCGGGGGGCCCATAGGTACCTGAAGTGGTAATGCCCGCGACACGAGGGGCCTATATGCTATTATTACCCCGGCCCATATGAACAGCGTTTCAGTCATTGAAAAAAATAGAAAAATTCAAACAAAATAAATGCCTGCCACGGAAACGGGAGAAGGAACTACACGTAGTCCCTTCTCTCTTTCCATGGTGGCCATTAAAAAATTATAAACAAAAAAATGGCCGCCATGGAAAGGAGAGAAGGTCTTATTCCTTTCCATGATGGCCTGTCGCAGATCGGGGCGGATGCGCTGGGGCCACAAGTGTTCCCAGCATGTCTGTTCCCGAAAAGGACAGAAAAGAAGGTAAGTGGGGGTTGGGAGGGAATTCTGTGGATGGCGGGTGGTGGGACGGATAGACTTACCTCATTCCCGGTGAGGGGAGATGGCAGCCACCAGCTCTGAGGAAGCTTAGGGCGGTGGGCTTTCCGTCTGGTAACGCCTGCCTTCTGAGCCTCCCCCTTGGCTGGGGGGCTGCCACACCCCCCTCGCTGGGTAATAATGGAGTTTAAAACATCTACAACTTGTAAGAGTTTCAAAACACAGGTAGAAGAAAATAGCCTCGCTTGGTTTTTTGTGTCTGTTGATTTTGTGAAAGGCAAATGCCATTCACCCTGGGCAATTTGAATGGTTATGTAAAGCCAATGGAATGAAATGTGCATACTTGACATTCATATGCTAATTTCTGGTGATGTCACATCCCATTGCGTATGTTAATGAGTCCCCCCACTTTTGTTTTTAGGATTTGTCCCCTGGTTCCTGCAAAGCATGGTGCAAGTCCTTATGTACACGGATGCCAGCAGCTATATCAGAGCGAATGTAAAAGTAAATCTTACTTGGCAGTGAGTGCAGCCCTATTTTAAAGAAGTGCCTTTGTGATCACCAAGATGAATAAAGACGCGGGAGTATTAGCCGTCGGAGCCGGAGCCGACCCCCATTCTTCAGATACAGATACAGGAAGGGGCCCATGTGATCCCAGAACCAAATTCGTGCAATGATCATAGTCCATCTTTTCTCAGTGAAATGAAAGACATCACACTGCACAAGTAAAACCATGTTTTCTTGCACTCATATGCCTCTCCGATACCCACCTTCGATGCAGTCACCACTGCAGGTGTTCTCTGCATTTAAGTCCCGGCAGGTCTGGGGGCAAAGGTCCACCTGTCCGCTGGCGCAGTCCTCCGCGTGCACGAAAACCATCCCAGGGGGACAATCTAAGTGAGATGTGGATGAAAAGGGTGGGAAACAGAGGTGAGGGTATAAAAGCAAAGTAATCCACACCCCACCCCTCAAAGCCAATACGACTGCCCAAAATTAAACAAGCATTGGCAAAGCCAATAAGTCTGATTTTTAATGCCACAAAGGGCCTCATAATCCCAGGTATGGAAAACCTATGTGAGGGACAGTCTAATATGCCCGTGTACTGTCATCATAAATGATCTGGTACTGCAATAATGGGCTTCGTGCAGCTATAGAAAGCCACCTAAAGCCAGCACTGTCTCATATGGCAGAACTAGCCATCAAATGAGACATGGACCCTCATATGCCAGCTAGGGACAGACTCATGAGCTGAGGGGCTCCTACAATAGGTCAATCCAAGGACACCAAGCAATCCCAGAATGCATGCTCCTTCACTACTGCCACTAGTACGGAGGCCAGCAGGAGCACATGCATTAGAATGTATTCGACTTCACTAGGTACAGAGATGCCCACAAGACTACATCCCCCCGAACTACACAGTTCCCTACGGTATCAGGTAATATTGTCCCCTTATTTAATGTCGCCATACATATAGTCGCCGGGAAACGGCATAGGTGACATTATATAAGGAGACAAAATATGGGGTAAATGGGAGCAGGTTTGCAGGGGTGTTCCCCATTCCATTTAAAAAAAAAAAAGCTTCCATATGATAACGTCGCTGCAAAGAAACAGCACAATTCTTGTACGGCAACATTTTTGCGGGGACATTAACACATGGAACCGATCCCTACAGAGTGCATGTGCCACAGTGCACTCTCCTAAGGACAAGTGCAGAGGCAATAGTGGCGTGACTATAAGACCATACGTCCAGAGACTGTATGTCCTAGCATGCTATAATGCTTTACTCTCACAGATGTCCCAAGAGTGCATGTCCCAGAATCATGTACCCCTAATTAGCTAAATGTACCAGGATGCACTTGCCTCAGTCTCTGCAAATTTCACCCACAGGAGTATATTGCCTCAGCCTGTGCACATTTCCCCACAGGACTATATCTTCCAGAATGGATTATACCTCATTTAGTAGAGGTTTCCTCAAAGGATTACATTTTCCAGAAGAAAGAACACTGTTTCACTTACCAAAAATGCAGACTGTGGGCCTCATTACAAGGTCGGCGTTAACCCCCCGGTGCCGCCGACCTCGTAACACTGTTCCGCCACCTCAGATCCCCGTGCCTCCGTACCACAGAGTTTCCATGAAAACCATGGCTGGAGGAGCCGGTGCTCCCAGCACGAGGCATTCTCATAGTCTGGTGCTCCAGAAAGGTTGCCAGTACGTTGCTACCGGCACCCTTTATTCCGAACCGCCAGGCCCCATGGGCCTGATTCATGACATTTTTAGCACAGTGAAAAGTGACTTTGCACTGCCAACAAACACCTATATTTACAGAGTGGTAGACTTTGCACCACATTTGCACTGTTCTAAAAGTTCCATGAATCGGGCCCGTAATTTTCCCCAGGGCCTGTTGTTGGTTTCACATACTAGCTTCTGGCTTGAGAAGGCACAGTTTGTGGACCTACATTTTAAACAATGTTGGAACGTTTATAAAGAAGTATTTGTGGAATATTAGCGCAAGGGTATGTCTGTGGGATGAGCACATTTTGAGGAAGGAGTATCTCCAATTCCAGCTGTAAAGGAATCCATTTTGTAGTGGCCGGTCTACACTACAAGCCCATCTAATCTGACACTACATGATTTTACCGCCAGACTGACGAAAGTAGACCTATTCACAAAATAATTCATTGATTCAGTTTCGATTTACATATATGTTTACATGTCAATGTATGATAACCACACATTGCTGGGGTTTCATTCCAATCGCTGCATTCCGCCGGGCGCTATTGGGAAAAGAAACAGTTGGTGGGTCCATTCCTTTACATTGAATTGACTCTTTATGAGTTGGTTCGACATTCAGCCGGGCACATTTGCCATGACTCGAGTGCCTTGAGCTGAGCAGTGTCATGTGACTGCCTCTGCCCAACCATGGCCATCCTTTCAGAGACCAGTTTCTTTGGGATTCTCCCATTTTTTCTATAGTTCAAAGATTCCCTGGAATGCTCCCAGAAAGGGGATGCCTTTGATAAAATATACTTTCCATATGTGTGTGGTCCGGGCTTAATCTATCTCTGCTGTCCCCGCACACCTCACAAACCTGTGTACCCCATGCCGGGCCTCCACAAACCTTGGCCCTCTTCAGATGAATGGGCTACAACTCCTTCACTATTGTCCAAAACCTCTGTAGAGTCAAACGTCGGCTGCCCCCACCCTATGGAAGCGGGTACTCCTATGCAGACTTGACAGTGCTACACTGTTCTCAGGTGCTTGCCAGTTTATTCTGTTTCTCACCTTTGTATTAACCATTTTGATTATATCATCTGCCACTTTTTGCTCTGCAATCACATTTATAAGCATTCTGCTACAGCCCATGTCCTAGAAAAAGCCCCCAAACCTATTTACTTCACCTCATGCCTCAGTGTTCTGCAGTGGGCGCTCAGTTACTCAGAATGCACCCTGCGTACATACCGTAGGTTGTATTTCTTGTCATTAGTCTGCTGTTGGGCTAGAGACAGTTTAATGTGCAAGATTCTTTCCTCTAAACCTTAAGGATGACCTATTTGCAGTGTCCCCTCTCTTCACACCTGTGCAGTGTGGTGTGTAGTGAGACATCAATCCCCAGCCCGTTGAAATTCCCACATGTTTTCTATCCCGCCTCCCTTGACCCATTCCCTACGTGGTATAAAGTGAGGCAGGGGATGTCAAGCCCATGACCATATAGCAGGAGGGAACACCTCACCTCGCGAGTCTCCGCAGGGCTGGAGGTTGCAGGGTTCTGTCTGGATTGCATCCCCGGGGCAGGGAAGCCCCCCGTTCTTTGGAGGTGGGTCTTCACAGCTTCGGCTCCGGCTTCTCACCCCTCCGCTGCACTCTGCATCGCATGCAGACCACGCACTCCAGGGAGTCCAGGCGCCATTGCCTAGAAGAAACATTGGAGATTGTATGAGCTACCTCGTGGACCACGGGCGTCGCACTGTGCTATTCATCGTTTTATCTTCTCACTATTCGCGCAACACTGTGCTCTCTGTAGTATTGCCTTTGGATTGTGCTCTTCATACCGTGGAAGTACTCCGCCGTTCCCAAGGAACCTTTGGTGCTGTACTACTTACACTGAGATGTTTATACCTTTCTCTTTGTTTTTTTTGCTTTTCCTACTGTGCCCTTTAACAGCTTTCTTTATACCCTGCTCATCATCTTATACTGGGGCATTCATACTGTCCCCATACTAGGTATTGCATAATATGCCATTTATACAGTGCTCTTCTACTCTACTATAGGTACTGTCCTCTTGATACTTCAGGCTGTGCCTGGCATACTGTGCTTGTACTGTCTTCTTGAAACTGAGCTATAATGTGGCACTCTTTTATAGTATGTGAAAGCTAATACATTTCTCATCAAGCAGTATACTTCACCCCTTGCCCTTTACACTATGTTGTTCATATTGCTGTGCTTGTCGTGTGTCTTTAAGTACTGTGCTGTTTATGCTGTGCTCTGTGTAGTTTGCTGTTTGTGTGGGCTACTTCTTCCTACACTGATCACACTGTGCTGTTCACAGTAGCCCCTTGGCACTGTCTATGTGCTATGCCTTTCATACAGTGCATGATATATTTCTTTAGGGTTGTATAAAGCACTACATGCCACTTGTGGGCATCCTAGCACTTGGGGTGGGTATTCCTAAATGAGGCCAAGAATTTCTGGTACTTGATACATTGTCAGAAGCAGTAAGAGGTTGTTGTCTGGTGCTGAATACTGGCCACCTGGACTGTTTGCAAAGCTGATGTGAGGTGTACCCAAGGAAATGCCTGTCTTGGGCCATCCACATGGTCTTAGGTGTGCCCATAGTCTTATTTTCATAGTGTACTCTTTATAACGTGTTCTTAATAGTGTGATCATCGGAGTGCACGCCATATTGTGCTCTTTATTCCTTCCCTTGTACACTGTGCTCTTGCCATGTTCTTCATACTTTACTGCTCACACTGTGCTGTGTATATTGCATTATTCTTAAATCATGTGTGTTGCGGCTGAAAAGGAACGTAGCCCCTTTAAGAAGGAAGGACTGCAGGGGAAGGGGCGGGAGGAGGGAGGAAGTGGACGAGCAAGTAGAGAAACAGGGCTTTTGATGTAAAGAATAAAGGAGAGTTGAAGTGACCAATGAAGTGTCCCTGTCTTGTGTTAAGGGGAGGAAAGGGGCACAACAACTGGCGATGAGGCAACACAGGCCACGCCGTGAACAATCAGTTACCATCACCAGAATGCGCAGAAAGTGCAGACTGGAGGGGGAGTCACCGCCCATCAAAGAAGAATGACAACGCTGGTGGGGATGGCCAGACCAGGAAGGAAGCACCCGCGGAGGATCTGCAGACTGTCCAGCGTGTGAGGAGACCCACGCTGCCAATGGTGAACTGGCAAGAAGACACTGACCCAACCACCCAAGCTACCAACGAGGACGAAGATCCACAAAAATCAACGCTGCTGCATGACGGCCAGGAGCAGGAGAGAGCCCAAGCAACGGACAGGAGGAGCTGGCAAAGGAGGCCGTAGTGAAGTAGGAGGAGGCACCGGTCATCACACGACAGCAGTAAGGAGGCCTGCTACAGAGACTGGAGGGAGGCAGCAATATTCACCAACTGGGCCCCACACAACGCGCATGCGCACGCCAACAAAAGGCGCATGAGACGTGATCATCATAATTCAGAAACAGCCCGAGTACACACAGCGCCCACTTGACCACCAGAGAAGTGACTTTTGCAAAAGCACCCAAAGGGACAACCGATCCCTAAACCAAGCCCACCCTGCAACTGAGAAAATAAACAGAAGAAGGCAATGTGCACACAGGTCGTGAGGCAACAGTACACTGGCATACTGACTGCACCACCACAGGAGAGACCTCACCGACCACGTGACCAAGCTTTCATAAGCAAAGACAACAACACCCGAGAATGTCAGAAGGAGCACAGGCAGCCATGGGAGCTGCATCCCAAGCCGCTATCGGGACAGGACCAGTATCCAGAGCGGCGTTCCTGCGACGCCTCAACCAATTTACACTACAACTGCACCACGACAAAGGTCAGAGATGGGAAGAATGGATGGAGGAGTTTGAGGACTTTATGAGGGCCATAGGTGACCAAGACTCATCCAGCAAAACAGACATTTTTGCAAATCTGGCGGGGAAAGAGATCAAAGGAATCATGAAGACAATACTGGCACAAGAATAGAACACCTACCAACGCCTAATCGCCTCCATCAACAGGAAACTAATAATCCTCCCCAACAGGGACTGTGGGAGGTACACATTCAATCAGTGTGCACATCTACCACATGAAACAATGGGAGAATTCATCCTCTGACTTAAAAAAAAAGAAAATGACCTACTGTGACTTTGCCAACTTCAATGACGATGAAGCAATCAGACTCAGGTTAATAGAGGGTTGCACCTCATCGCAGATTAGGAAACACCTACTAAAAAAAAACTGCCACAACAAGAAATCGTCGACCTAGCAAGAATATATGAAAGGGTGGACGTTCAAGCAGCAGCCATAGAGAACCCAAAGAAGGGTGAGACTGTAGCAGCGGTGCTCACCGGACTCCAAGGAGGCCCCTATTACACAGGGTGGCCAGGAAGACAAGAACCCTGGAGTCTACACCACGGGCCCCAAGGAGAGAGACAATGGATTTGAATTTCCACACAGGGGCCAATGCCCAGCCATAGGGCAGATGGGTATGAGGTGTGGCCAAGACAATCACTTCCAAACGATGTGCAGGGAAAAATCACCCCTGCTAGCTGCCTACAGGCTGCTACCGCTGTCCAACACCGCCAGGAGACCCGAACAGCTGAGAGGGCCCAGTCATTACCCATACCAGGACAGAGATATTCCAAAAGCACCCCAACAAAGACATGCACCGTCCAGCCAAGCTCAACAGGGATTCATCAGAGCAGTCTAAGGCCTCAACCTTGAAGAACCTGCGAGGTATTCTGATGCGTATGATTACACACCCGACCTGTCAATGGACCCAGCTTTTGAGCAAGGCCCCAATCAAGAATGGGGCAGAAATGCATACTCAACACCATACTACCCCACGACCCATATGAGAACCCGCCACCAAATGAAGGGCCTCATCAAGCTGACGACCAACACTGCAGTGACACGTCAGATGAGAGCACAGCACTAAAAGTAGCAGTCCAGATAGGTAACCTGCACAACCAGTTCGTCGTCAACATCATGAACGAGGGCACATATAACGCTATAGCGCGGGCCAACCTGCTATTTCTATCTCAAGCTCACATATTCCAGTGGGGAGCAGCCCACCTACTCCAATCCAAGGGTCAATTTCGATAAGACTTGCCGCACAGAGGACGAAGAATACCATCCATGTCATCCACATCCCGACAACGGGGCAGTGCCTCCTCAGTTATCAATCCGCCTAGCACTGATGGACATCAAATATGACCTGTCTGAGGTCATACAAGGAATACCACCAGAAGCTCACATCCCATCAGGAGCTCACATCTTGAGCTCAATCTCCTGCCATGAGATGGACATTGAAGGGTTCAAATCCACATTTACAAAACTATTTGACGGGGTCGGCATGATAAAGACACTGTTATATTCCTCCACATTGACCCAAGTGTTAGTCGGCTTCCACCTACAAGCACAAATCACGCATGATCTGCAACTACTCCTCGACAATGATATCATCGTGAGAGTGGAAGGCCCCAAACCACGGGTGTCCCTGCTGGTGGTTGTATCAAAGGACAACGGCCGCCTACGACTCTGCTAAGACATGCGCATCCCAAACACTTCAATCCAGAGGGAAAGACACAGAGGACCCAACATTGGAGACATGCTGTTGAGACTCAACCAAGCATCTGCTTCTCCAAACTAAACCCAAACCAAGGGTATGACCATCTGGTATTTGGCCCCACCTCCAGACCCATCACCACTTTCGCAACCCACGAAGGACTATTCAGATGTAAGAGGCTCAACTTCGGGATCTCCTCGGCCTCAGGAATATTTCAGGAGATGATTCCCAGGCTGATATCCCCGATAAGCAATGCCTTTAACTATAGCGACAACATCCTGATCTTTGGCGTCACTCAGGAACAACACGATACTGCACTGAGAAAGGTATGCAGCATCCTCCACAAGGCCGGACTCACCCCCAACGGCCCGAAATGCACCATCAACAAACAAAGCCTGCGTTTCTTTGGCCACGTCTTCTCAGACCAAGAGATCCCCGCCGACCCCGACAAAATCAGTGCCATTGTCAAACAAGCTGCTCCCACCGGGGGGGACCGAATTGCGATCATTCCTAGGGAAACCGGCTACTGTGCTCGCTACCTGCCAAACTATGCCACCCTCAAAGACCCACTCTGGAGGCTCCTCAAGAAAGATGCCCCATTCGAATGGGATGCGTGCTGCCAAGAAGCTTTCAGCACCATCAGGGAGGAACTCGCCAACAACCGTCAAGTCACATACTTCAATACGGAGTGGAGCACGGAACTCACTGTTGACGCCAGCCCGGTCAGCTTGGGCACCATGTACGCCCAGACAGACCCTAAGGAACCCGACGAGAGTGCAATAGTTGTGAGCAGGCGTACTGACAAGCTGAACGAGAAAGCCTCGCCCCAGTGTGGGCATGTGAGAAGTTCCACCACTTCATAATTGGCAGACAGCTCACACTCATCACAGACCACCAGGCACTACTCTCCCTATTTGTGCTGTTCCAGTTTGTGAAATAACATGAAAGGAAGACTGATTAGTGAGTGGTTGTTGCTGAGTGAGCACATTGGGAATTAGGTCTCTTGACGGTATGATGTCACCATCTATTCACTGGTGCTCTTCTCCAAGATGGCGCCAAGAATCACATGCTATGGTCAAGATCCAGTGAGACAGGCATAAATGGCCCGATCAATGAATGGCACAGAAAATGACTGGAGGTCGACGTTTATGTCAAAGACAATAGCGTGGGTCATTAACATACTCTACACCGTAAAAGAGGCTCTGTAACCTGAAGAACTGGTGGAGACCTGGCACAATTTCCATTTCTTGGAAAGGTGTTGTTAGAGACCGCTGCTGCCTGCAGTGCCTGCAGTCGAGGTTACGATGCACACTTGCATCCACCACGCTCTGGTGCAGTGTGTGCTAGAGAGCCACAAACTAGGCCAGTCGAGTCCATGCCGTGAGACACAGGCGAGATATCCAGTGAGTGTCATCATTTACTTTTTGCAGTCTTTCTTTTATGTCTAATCCCTTGCGAGTTCCATATCTTACCATTCTATATTTTAGCCCTAGTATTATGTTCTTATTTTATTTATGTTTAGTCCCCAAATATGTGTCCTATGTCTGGTATCCAGCTACCCACTTGCCTGACCACACCCCTACACCTTCAAATACCTGCACATTTGCCTGGTTTCAACATGCTTTTCTCTGTTTCCTTTCCTCGGTTCCTTCTCGCTTCTTCATTTTCTGTTATTTTTTCTCTACCTCTCCTCTCTCTCCGTTTCCTCCATCTCTCTCTCTCTCTTTATGTCACATCTTCTCTCCCCATCTCTCCTTTCCCTTTGACACTTTTCTGCGTGTTCTATTAGCTTTTACCTTCAGTCTTTTTTCCTGACGTATTTCTACTAAATATACTTTATGTTGTGCTGGATCCCGCTGTTATCATCCCATTCTGTCTCTTGTACTCTCTCGTTTTGCAAACACCCACTTTGTGTTGTTCTCCTCCTCTTCCTCTCTTCCCATCCTCCCTTACACTCTGCCTCACATCGTCACGCGCTCTCTATGTGCCTTCCCTTCTCTCCTCAAACAGATTCTCCAACCTGCCTTACTTCAGACCATCTGTTCACCCTTCCAAGACTATGATGTCTTAGTTCACCTGGACAGGCTCGAATGAAACACGTGCGGCTGTCAAACTCAGCGCCTTCACATTGACCGCCTGGAAGCCGCTGTCGTAGCACATCTCTCCTCCGGAAAATAACCCCTAGCCCGCAGGACTGGCTGCATGCACTCCAAGTTGTCCATGCCGAGAGGATACAGTCCACTGCAAACAAAAGATAAAGATGATTGGCAGAGAGCAGGGTTACAACTTTGCTGAGGCTAGCAAGTCTAGAGAGAACATGGGCGTTTCCTGCTTGCCCAGTAACTCAGTACGATTAGTAGGTCTACCAGAGATTCAGTCACGTGTCTAAGCGGCATCTGAAAGGCCAGCAGGGTGTAAAGAGTTAATATTTGTACATTTACATATTTCCCAACATCTCACTTCTCCTAAAATGCTAGATTCCCTCCATCGGTAAGAAATCTCTGGGTGCACCTACCACAGTTGGCCTCATCTGACCCATCCTGGCAGTCCTGTTGCAGGTCGCATTTCTTATAGTAGGGCAGGCACTCCCCCGTACCACAGCGAAACTGCTTGGTGGAGCAGCTGCTTGGGCTGAGGGTGGAACCAATCCATGGAGAGAGAGTTGCAGTATGGACCACAATGGAAGGCGTACTTCCTGCGAGAACAGGAGTGAGAAGTCATTATTAGGCTTCATAATCGATTGTCACAAACTCACAATATGTGTTGGCAAGCAGAAAGGCAGACATATCACGGTCTTTTTGAAAGGTTGGGGGGAGAGCTTAGGGACAACGTAGAGCAACACAGGTTTGAATCCTTGTCCCATGCTTAGAGTCTGGTCTCCGGTATTAAGCGTGTTATAAAAGATGAATTCCTTAATTGAAGTAGAGGGCAAGGCAAACAAATACATCTGGAAACTATAAGGACAATTTGCGATCCAAGAAAAAGGATGGCTGTACACTTAACAGAGTGTCATTGGTGACAAGACAGGAACCCTAAAGGTTGTAGTCATGTTATTCATGCACACCTCACATGTGGCGCTCATCTGTGTCAGAGTTGGCTACCTTGTTTAGCAGGTCGCAGACATTTTATTTTGCAGGAAAATATCTCAATTTACCCACAGAGATCTCAAAGCACATCTGCTACTCCAATGTCTCTCAAACACACGCAGACTGGTAAGGGGGGAAACTATGTGGCTTGCTAAGTGTTCCCGGACTCTGGTGCATAGCTCAGCCAAGCCTGACATGCATCTGACTACCCAGAAGCATATACACCTTTCACAGGCATCAGCCTCAACCAAAAACCCAATAGGACCATTTTCTTCTGCAAGTACAAACACTAGGCAAACCACCAGCGACCAGGTCCAACATTATTGGGCTTGACCAAAGGCCTTCTAGGTTACTACTAAGGATGGTTGGGGGCAATTTAGGCCCTCTGACCTACCGCAGTGCTGCTCATCCGATCCATCGATGCAGTCCTCCTGGCCATCACAGACAAAGGCGGCATCAACACAGCCAAAAACCTGGCACGCGAACTGGCCCTGGCTGCAGACTGTGCCAGGTAATAGGGGCAGGCTTGTCCAGGCGGTGGTGCTTATCCCTGCAGCAAACATAGAAACACATTTCAGTTTTCATGGGAGAAAACTAGCCTTACTAAATGCTCGTGGTTAAACCTAAAATGGTTACTTCACCTCATACAAGACAGAAATACATTCATTTTTCTTGAGGTTTGTGCAAAAGTGGATTTCATCCCATTCCGATTACCAATGCTTGGTACACCCCACAAAAATCCCTTAACATATTAATCACCCAAAATGCACTCTGCCTTCTGCAAAACTAAGAGCAATTATGTGAACATGTTTGTATAATAACTTACCAGGGGCCTGCAACCTCTGGCTCTCCAGATGTTTTGCACGGCAACTCCCATCAACTCTAGCCAGGATAGACAGTGGTGAAGGATCATGGGAGCTGTAGTCCAAAACATCTGGAGAACCACAGGTCGAATCCCCTTGACGCAGGCCAATTTCAGAGAGCCCTCGTTAATCTCAGTGGGACAGTGGGCTGAAACAGAGAACCTGGGAAAAGGTGGCAAGGGGGGGACATCTTGCTGAGAGCTGCACGTCACGTGGTAGACGTACCTCTTGGGAACAATCGCTCCCTCAGCTGGGATTAAATAGCAGGAGAAGCAGAAAAAGACAGGCAGTTTGTGCAGGCCTCTTCTTCCAATGCCCAAAATCTAATGAACTAAGGTCGAACGAGAGATTAATCTGGAAAAGAAATCCACAAAAACAGAAATGTGGAAATAGCGTGGCATGCCAGAACTTCATGAGATGAATGCACTTCACTCTGAATATTGAGAATACATTCTCATACTGAAGGGTATAGGAAGATCTGCCTTAAACAGAGGGGAAATGGCCTCAGCAGTGCAAGGATGGCAGTACTATTCAAGACACCATAGTCATTGATAGCAGCGATGAGTGAACAAAAATCACAACTGCCAATCCATTAACACCATAGGGTTAGTATCAAACAATCATAATGACTATACCTAAAGCGTTAAGCCCTATGTTCTGGGTGGTCTTGCTGGTAATGGCCTGCTGCCCTGAGCCAAGGTACGGCAGAGCAAAGTACATGCGCACCAGTGAGGGCATAGCGCTATATACTAAAAGAGATGTTCCCTTTGAAGAATGGGCACACACGGTGCGCTACTCATTCATTAAAGTGAACCTAAACCATTCTAAGATGGCCACCGTGGAAAAGCGAGCAAGACTTGGGTGCAAGTCCCATCTCGCAGTCCATCGGCTTTCGCGGGAGATGGAGGACAGTGTGGCTGGCGAGAATGAGACAGGGCAATCAGGAAAGGCAAGCGAGGGAGGGAGGAATGGGGGATGGAGGGATGAGGGAAGGGAGCAGGAGATACCACACTAGAACCCACGTGCAATCAGCTGTCTTGGAATAGAGGATTGTGGGGGGATTCCGCATGCCATTCTAGGATGATGATTGGTTGGCACTCCCATGCCGGGTGCGAATAGTTGTTATTTATTAAGAATAGTTCTTATTATTAACCATCACAATGATACTAATTTCATAAACTTCAGAAGAAGGGAAAGGTGACTAAAAAATCAAACCTCTGACCTGCAGGCCTCTGGGCTCCCATTGCACAAAACCCATATAAACAACGCAAACAATACTTGTAATGTGTTATATTATCTAATTTTGGGGATGATAAATGCCCAATTCAAATGTCTCATGCACTTCAGTCATTCTGCAGCTTTCTACACAGCAGAACATGAAGACATGGAACATTCTTGAAAAAGTCCCAGGAGAGGGATACAGCTTGGAGGACAAAAGAGTTCCCTTGTTGCCACCTCCCCTAGCAACCACTCAGAGCTGCTTCCATACAGTGATTGGTCCGTCCCTCCCAGGCTGGCCTAGTGTCAATGAGATGCGTTCACAAACCATGTGTTCTTTCTTCTTTCGTGCTCTTTGTTGGTTATATTGCATGGCTTACTTGTAAGTTTATCAAGGGATTACCATGGACCAATTAGTAGAGCCATTCCTTTTTTGTGGGGTAATCTTGGAACTGATGTCAGCTCATCAATGGAACCAACAGGTGGACCCACGCCTGTGCTGACCCTTGTGATATGATATGATATGATATGATGGGTTACTTATAAGACGCTTATTACCCATAGGTTTCTAAGCGCGGACCCGGGGTCAAACCTGCGTTGCTCTGTGTCGTGTTGCTTCCAAGGCGAGCGCGTTGCCCCTGAGCTATCCTCCCGACACAGTGCAGTAAAGGAGGATGGGTGGCTCATATGTGGTGCCTCTGGAGAAGGTCTGAGTAATCTGCATGTTGCCAACATTCAGAGGAATCTAGCAGACCAAAAATAGAGTCTGGAGAAGTAGAGGCAGGCAAATATTACCAGTCAGTATTAAAATCAACCCTCATGGTGTCAGCAGATCGCAAAAGGAACAACGTAGTTGTGGTGTTAAGCCATTAACAATGTGTGCACTGAATTAACTGCACTACTGTGTTGGGATGAATGGATAATGCCTTCTTACCAGTGGGCGGTGTGGCAAGTCCGGGTATGCCTGATGGGTAGCTGCCGGTGTAAATTCCAGGGGCTCCCGTAACAGGATGCCTTGCATCGCCGCTGCTAGTCGTTGCCCCGAAGGCAGATGTGATGCGAGCCATTCGCGGAGTGGTGCCTCCCAACATCCTAGTGACGGTTGAGGGAGTTGTTGTTCTGATTCCTAAGGAAGACCCTGGAGACAATCCAGCAAGACCTGGGCTCCCAGAGGAGCCATCACCGTGGCCGGCAGTAACTCCCGGCTCGCCTCGCTCATCAGGCTTCTCTGGGATCCGCACCCCCGGCCTCCCACTGACACCAGACTCCTCTTGCACTCCTGGTTCTCCCGGAACTCCTGCTGTGGTTCCTGTGGATGCTCCCCGCCCAGGCTTTGCAGTTGCAATTCCTGGGGTCCCTGTGGGTTTTGATGCCGGACCGAGTCCAGGTTCTCCAGTCTCCACTGAGGTCCTTGTAGCGGGGCCAAGTGGCGGTCTCTCTGCAGGTGTTGTCCCGAGCAGAGGTTTTGACCAACGCTCGTTTTCTACAGGATAAAAGAAAATCAAGCAATAGTTACAAAATGCAGGTCAACTTGGGACAACGGCTACAAATGGCTACAAATTTGATGGGTGAGGGTAAAGAAAGAAAAACTGCAGGAGGAAACATACAAAAACTGACTCTAAAATGCTGACTGTGCTTTTATGTGTCGGCATTTTAGAGTATGCCGACTTCCATTACTGCACCCAAGTGGAGCGGGGGCTGCGGGGGTGCCCCCGCTCTGTGTGGTTTCAATAATGGGAGTTGGGGTTTGCTGTGGTATCCCCCTGCTTACCATTGCGGTAAGCGGGAAACAGGAAAAAGAAAAACATAATTGTAAAAAGGACCCTGCGGCGTCAGCACTGCCCCACGTAAGTGGGAGAAACTGACGTCGCAGAGGGATTCAGAAACGCGCACAGATGTGTGCCACGGTAAAAGTAACTGGGGTGGAGGTTGGAGTATTGTGGACGGAAAAGTGAGCCGTACCGTAATTGGCGTCAACATTTTCGTCTGCGGTTATGGGCGACGCAGTGATGATATAGATTCCTGTCGGATAGGGAACTGAAAAGGGCATGCTTGGCACTCTAAATGCCTAACATGTTGGGGCCTCTGTGTCTGCTTAAATGCATAATTGGATAGTACATCTTCTACTTCTATGCTTTAGACAAGATAAAGACAAAGAGAAAACAGATTTCTGGAAGTTGTTCATTAGGCAATAATATAACCCCTATGGGATGAAGCAGAATATACATTTCTTGTCAATGGACCTCCAGAAGCACCCCTCACTCTTTGCATACGCCATTAACATTATTATTATCATAAACATTGGTCCACTCCAAAAGCACCTGATGTACCAGTGAGATGGGCAATGGATACCCAAAGGAGTAGGTATATGATAGACCTATTTACATATGCCTGGTATGCGTAGGTTCAAGTCAGAGAGGGTCCACAAGCCTTAAAGCAGCCCATCTATGTAGTGCATGTGCCTGCCTGCCATAACATTGCCAAATCTAGCTTGTTCTGCCTTTTCTCTAACAATTCAATGTCTCACATCTATCCTAGGAGTTCTGAATGTTGTTGCTGTATATGCCTCCACCGCGACTGCTGGGCGGTAGATGCCTGATGAAGGTCTTCATAAAAAGTGGCCTTCATGGCGATTCGGGTTCTCTTAGTCTGTAGCTCACACTCGCTCATAACGTTTGGAAAGCCTCTTCCTGGACCAGTCCGATCCGAAACACTGCACTAAAGATGCTGCAGCATTAGAAGCTAGAATGTGGAGCCCCCACCTCCCTTCAAGTGGCAATAACATAATGGCACTGACGCCGGCATAAGCACATGATGGAAGCAGGGGATCGGGGTTGAAAGCCTGAGATGGAAATGTTCAAGGGAGAAAAGACCGAAGACACCCCCGAAGCCTCCGCCACCAAATGGGGGATTTGGTCGAGGTTTTCTGCCGTTGAGTATTTTCGAACGGCCGAAATTCGGCCAAATCTCCCATTCAGTCTTTTAATCTCTGTCTTCTTGGCCGATTCCATGTCTGTGCGTGACTTGTGAAGGAGAGAGCGCTGGGGACTAAGAGTTCTTGTATTACAATGAAGGCCCTTTTTTTTATCATTCTTACAAGCAGATGCTCTCCCGCCTTCCAAAATTGTTGGGCCAGAGCACAGAGAAATCATTCACTGGGATGGAGGTGACAACACATTAGTCTCAAGTAAAAAGAGTAGACAGTACCTTCTGGAAAACAAAGCATCCCATCCGGCGGAGACAACTAGGGACTAGTGCTTACAGAGACATGGGCGGAGCCCATGTGACCGCCCTTCAGATCTCAGTGATGTGTGCATGTCTTTGGAAAGCTACCCATGCTGCCTGAGATCTTGTGGAAAGGGCATGTAGTCCCTCAGGAACAGGAAGTGTATGCCCTTGAAGGCAATAACCAATCCACCTGCCAGTGGAGGACTGTGCTGCTTTGTATCTAGGTGAAACTCTACCTGGCGTGCAAAATGCACCTATTCTGTTTAAAAAATCTCAAAAGCCTAGCCACATTCAAATTGGACACAGCATCTTTTGCTGATAAGTCATGTGGCCTCAGATAAAAAAAACAGTAATTAAATGTCCTGGTTGTGATGAAAATCAGACAGCGATTTAAGAAGTAAGGAAGGTAGGAAGTGTCAGTAAGAAAACTGCATAAGGCTCTCTACAGGTGAGAACCTGCAACTCACTCACCCTCTTGCCAGAAAGTGAACATAGGAAAGCAGTCTCCCAGCAGAGCGGGTCAAGGTCACACAGAGTATTAGGCTTGAAAGACCCCCTCACAAGGGAATCAAGAACCAAATACAGATTGCAGAAGGGGGTTGGGGTTATTTTCCAGGGGTATAAAGGTGAATCACCCCATCATAGTGGCGCTCCATGTCATAATTGAGCAAGGTGGTGACATTGTCACCCCTGCTTATGTAGGTTGCAGTGGCCATGAGATATAGCAGGGTTTACAAAGATCCATCTTGATGGCAGTGCTGGCCGAACATAAGAGCCATGGCACTGGGCCTTATTACAAGTTTGGTGGTAATTCAACAGTAAATCCACAGAATTACAGCGAAGCATGTCCACCGTTACGGCCACTCTGTCCCGTGTATTTCCCACCCGATTATGAGTGGTGGAAGGGTGGTGTCAATCCCTATTTATGAATTCCAAAGCACTGTGAGAACTATTTTAATTGATTATTTATAACACGCTTAATACCCAGAGGTTTCTAAGCGCGGACCCGGGGATCGAACCTGTGTTACTCCGCATCGTCTTGCTTCCAAGGCAAGCACATTGCCCTTGAGCTATCCTCCCGAGAAGTGATGCCAGTGTGGTATTCACACCAAGTTCTTACCTTAAAGTGGAGGATTTGCCTACATCATGCTGCCTCCAAATGCCCAGTGCCGGAGTTGGACTGCCACGCGGAACAAAGAGCGAGATTGGGTGCTGCCAACATTTTCAATTGAAACACTACTGCTGTGTTTTCCTTGTAGAACTGAAGAAACTTCCTTGCTGAACATGATGTCCTTCAGCTGTGGAACATTTATGTGGCACACTTCGCCTTGTGCAGACCACAGGGCATGCACTTGTAGGATGCCACAGTGTTGGTGCGAGATATTGGGGATGCAAGGGCTGATTGCCTTCAAAATATAGAGAACTGCTCCTTAAGAAGATTGTTAATGATTCCGCTGTCTACACCTGTGTATTCCTTGCATTTGGAAACAGCTATCATGTATTTTACACATACAATATATGTAAAGCCAATGTAAACTTGGGCCTCGTTATGGGCCGGTGAACACAGCTCCTTAACAAAAGACCTAATTGAATGGCTCGAGTCGCGGGACCAAGTAGGTGGATGGTGTCCGCCCACTTATTCGACAGGGTGTTGCCGCCCCCCCTGTATTTGTAAGGAAGTGTAAAAAAAAAAACACATTTGCTTATTTGTCCATGGCTAGGAACCGAGCCCAGCTTGCGCTATGGGGATACATGACACTCTGCCACAACACCATAGAAATAGCACAGCGGGGACTGCTACAATGTGGTGTATTGACATTAGCCGAAAAAAGGATCATCCTGATTCATGGAATTTTTGCGCTGAAAAACAGGGATTTGTGCGCCATTCTGCCCGCAAATCCCCATTTGTTAAACAGGGATTTGCGGGCAGAATGGCGCACAAATCTCTGTTTTTCGGCACAAATAATTCCATGAATTAGCCCCAATGTCTTTTGTTAAAGATTTTTCATCCTAAAAGGTGCGTACCTTTTAAATTTAGCTGGCAATGTAATCATAAAAAATGTTCTCTTGGCAAATGCTTTATTTTGTTGGTGTAATTTCCCAGTCGTGAAAGAAAATTTGAATGGAAGTTGCATATTTCATTTTGGGATTTGTTGTTTAGGGAAGCATTGACACTGACACAATGGAAACAATTAGTAAAACCTTTATTGATGATCTTGAGGTTGGAGAAACTCCTAGTCTGCCCTATAACTAAAATGGGAGTAGTCTTGACAATCAAATGATAAAAACAGTCTTAGTGGAGTATGTCAAATAAAAATGGCCTATACTAACAAAATCGAATGCCTGCCCTATCTCTTGTACAAAAAAGTGTAAAAAGAAGAAAATGTATGCAAAAGGAAAAGTTAGTGTTCAAATGATAATGTGGCTGAACCAGCTCTCCTCCCTAGGTTAGGCCTCACGAGGTAAGGTGACCCTTGTAGGCAGGATGACACACTCTGGCTCAGCTTCCAACACAGTTCATAGTGCACAACCGTGGATCGAGGCCCACCTGGCCTTCCACGTTTGAAGTTCCTTTCTCTGGCTTTCACAAATAATGTTTCAATGACAATGTTCACAAAGGCCCACCTCTGCCAGGCTCAGACCTTTCACCACACAGTTCTTGTAGGTCCCCCTCTGCCGGGCCAGACCTCTCACGATAAAGTTCACACAAAGTTGCAATGGGGGCTCCCTTCTCCAAGCTTAAATATCTGGGAGGATAGCTCAGGGGCAATGTGCTCGCTTTGGAAGCAAGATGACTCAGAGCAACACAGGTTCGATCTCCAGGTCTGTGCTTAGAAACCTCTGGATATTAAGCGCGTTATAAATAACCAATTACAATTAATATACATCGGGTCTCTCTCAATCGGGCTCTGACCACTTTTGGATGTCTAAGTCTTTTGAATAAATGTAGTTTTCTTTACAGACCACTGCAGGACCACTACGATTCAACAATCACAATTTACTTTCAATCTTGCTGTTGGTTCGCCCTCTAGCTTCAAACAATGCACCTTTCACTGAGACTTTCGAATGGGCTACTTCCTTTCAGCAGACCACTCTGTTACTTAGTACTGCTTATCTTGCAGTTGTATTTCACTTTAAACTTCATTCACGGGTCTGCCTTTCTCTGCGTTTCATCCACACATGTGCAGCCTTCACTTGTGATATGATGTTGCTACTTCATTCACTTTAACACACACCCGTCTCTCAGGTTGCTTGCCAATTCACCGGCTTTGTGCACTTCTTTCTCGTTTTCCAATTTTCAAGTCAAGTTTAGTACCACAGGCTTGACCTCACCTCCCCAACTCTGCCGTTTACCCGCAAGGGTTGATGGTGTCCTTGAAACACAATGCAATTTTCACTTGTGAGATCTGGCCTTCTCCACGCATGTTTTGTGGCGTGTTGGAGTCAATAACCTAGCAAAGCCTTGGGTTGTTTTTGGCCTGCTGCTCTCATTCCTTGATCTGTTGCTCTTCTCCAGTAGGTGTGCCGTTGTCCTGGAAGTTCTGCCCGCTCTCGTGTTCAGCCTTGCTCAGAGTGTGTCTTAGGTGTTGCCTTTTATTCATGTGAGGAGAGCTAATTGTTATCAGGTGTATGCACTTCGGGTAAAGAGCCTGACTTTGCCTGACCCGATTAACGGGACATGTCCAGTACGATGTGAGAGAATTAGTCTGGTTACTCTCAGTCACCCTCTTCCTTGGCCCAGTGTTTGTGTAAAAAGAGGGGGGGGGTTGGGACTTTGGGAAATCCTAAAAAACAGGGTGTGGTAGATGAACAAAAAAGGGGAGAATACCGTATCTCACCATCGGCTATCTCACCCCCACTTCTCAAAGACCCCTCACCCAGGTGAACGTCCCACACGGGTCCACCGCCAGGAGCTGGATCTAAAAGCAAAGGCTGTGTCCTGGCCACCGGAGGACAAGTCCCTGAGGACTAGTGAGTGAGATACCCTTTGGTTTCTCACATACCCTTACCCTATGTGAGGTGGATAGGTTTCTTCCTCTGTGAAGTTCTCTAGTCTGAGGACTCTGGAGAGAACAAGAGGAAACTCCATCCAGGGACTCTGGCATATCCACATCATTTCTCTCTGGCTGTGCTGGTAGGGTCTGGATGTTAACCTTAGTTCACTATGAGAAGCCCATGAACTGGGATTGAGGAGATTTGACGTAGCTAATGTCGTTATGAGGCTCTGTTTCCATCCATTCCCACACCAGGGAAGTCTGGGAATATAAATCAGACTGCCATTGATCTTGTGGCATAAATGCTCTGGATGAGGAAGGAGGCTCTTGAAGAAGGCCGGAGAATTCTGGAAAGTCTCTTCCGGAAGTCCAGGGATAATGGCTGTTGATATTAGTTGGGAGTTTCCCCTGTTGTTAATGTACACCGGTACTCAGGGATAGATTTTGTTATCTCCATGTACACAGGTGACTCTAAACATGGTTGCATGTTTTAGATCTGCTGAAGCAACCAAATCGGCTCTTATGGCTGTTTGTTTACTGCCAGAATCAACTAAGGCTTTTACTATCCTCCCATTCACCAGCCTCTTTTCCTTTGCAGATGGGGAGCAGGTGCAAGTGGATCTTGGTCACCTGGCCTAAGCCCCGCCCAGCTGGTGCCTTCCTGGTTGCTGCTCTTTTTCCCTACTTAAGGAGCTCTCCGGCCTCCTTTTCTTTGCTGATACATTCTGGTTTCACCATCCCCGTCTTGTGGCCAATGCTGGATTTGACTTTTATGCCCTTCATTGATTCACGGTGCGACACCCTTCCTCGTGGTGGCCCTGAATCATGCTGTTCCCATCTTCATCTTGTATCCTGGCTTGCAACATTATGTGTTACTACGGACTTCTGCAATTGCATTCGCTCTCCCCTCTTGCTTATCCACTCTTTTTGACTGCTTACTCTCTGGTCTCTCCTCCTTTCCCTTCTCCCTTTTCCTATCTCCTCCCCTTACTGTCTGCTATGCACTTACTCTATCAGAATTGTCCCTGGACCTAGTATGATAGCAACCTTATCTGTCTCCTCTCCCCTCCCCTTACTTGTCCCCCTCCCTCCGGCACTATCTGAAATGTCATCAGGCATAGTACGATAGTCGCTTGTTTTGTTCCTCCCCTCATTTCTGCACCCCTCTCCCTCACCTTTTGTTTCTCTGCGGCTCTACCAGAAATGTCATCAGGCCTAGTGCGGTAGTCGCCTGTCTGTTTCCATTTCCATCCCACTCTCCCCCTCCCTTCCTTATCTATAGCTTACCACTTGCACTATCTGAAATGTTGTCAAGCTGAGTACGATAGTTCATTTCACATCCTTACTGTTCATGGCCTGTAAGAATGTCATTGTATTTTCCCTTGTTCCCTCCCTTGCCTTGAAGCGCTTTGAAACGCATTGTGTATAGGCGCTATATAAATAAACTATCATAACTATCATATCATATCATAACAGTTTGGGCTTTTGTGTAGGCATGGAAAAGGCAGTTACCATGCACCTCTGTGGTTGTATTAACTGGACATTAAATGTAGCAGCAGCAACATGGACCTGGGCATCTAACAGCAGTGCCTGGCAAATGCCTAATACTTATACACCAGCCAGAACTGTTGTCTTAGCCAATACTTGTTTTTAAAAGGCCTTCAGTGAAGGATACAAATAGTGCTTATAAGCAGACCTGGTTAAGACATGTTTAGTACAACAGTAGCATGTTTACAGCTCCAATTAAGCCATGGGGGGAGGGGTGGCATTATAACTTTTGCGGTGTGGGAAAAGTGTTGATAAAAGTGGCAGTAACTGCCAGTAATTGTAGGTGCAAGTTTGCCGGTGGGGGCACTGCTTTAACTTCAGCCAACAGCTGGAGCTGGAGGTAAATCAGGCCCCCACCAGCAAAAAACAGCCGTTAATACCAGCACAGGTAAGACCGGTGCCGTTTATACCGGCATTCCCCTGCAGTCCTATGGAACTCCATGGAAAGGTGATTTACCAGCCTTTCTGCCACCTGGAATATCCTGGTAAACTGGAATATTAGGCCACGGAAACAGTAGGTCAGTTTGCCAGTATCCTGCTAGACTTACCGGCGGGATACCGGCAAAAGTACAATGACCCACATTAACTCGCACAAGACTACTTTGAGAAAACACTGGCAGGCACCTGGAGCGGAAGGTTTGATGGAAAGGCGTGATTAAAGGGAGCTCAAAGTTCCCATGAGGAGCTGGTTTGGGTGGGGAGGGGCAGGAACTGGGTGGGGATTTTCCATATGAATTAGCATGGCTATGGGCTGTCAATGGTTGGGTAAATAAACAAACAACACCTACAAGCTGTGGGTCGCTCCTCATATGCCATTTCGCCCTATCTGCACTCTAATGCAATAGTTTTGGCTTCTACGTGGAGCTTTTGCAACCTCAAAGTCCAAACTTAAAAGCAGGGAGATAAAAAACAATGGAAAAGACATAATAAAACCTTACAAATATAAAAAAAATATATTTATAAAACAAAAAAATAAAATACTGGTGAAAAATACAAACAATGCACAAACAAAAAAACCTATGACAAGCAATTATTGAGAAAGGAAGAATAAGTCAATATAACATGAAATCCACCCTCACACCATATTACTAGAATGAGGACTAAAATAAACAAATGCAGAGACTTGCGGACTTTAACATGAGGTAAGACCAGCCGAAAACTTTACCCGTGGCTTGTGGACAATCCCTAACATTTTCAGATGCCACTCAGAATTCTGTGCACCTGATGAAGGTTCAGGCATGCCCCACGTGACCCTGCCCCGCCTTGCCGACGTTTAGGAGCACTGGCCTCAATGAAGTTAATAGACGAGGCAGACCAGTTTAATATGTTGATCTACCTGGCCTGGCAGTACAAAAGGCCATAGAGGCGCAGAGAGATGACTCACCTCCCCCTCCTTCCTTGCCTGGGGTTGTTGGGTATATCAGGGTGACCGTTTTATCCACAGACTTGGCTTCGCTGCTCTCATTGGCTGTTCGTGGAAACAGAGTCCCTCCCGCAGTCACCGCAGAGGGGTGCGTGCTCACCGAAGGAATAGTGCCTTCAAAGAACAGAGAAGCCACATATTAGCTGCATGATAATGTCAGACGAAACATGGCAGTAGCTTTACTTTGGGGTGGGTACGTCCTCATGTGGCATTATCTTGCAGTCACTTACAGTCCCCACGTACCCCTTACTCACTGCTGTATGACCCCCCACATTTGATGGCTGGTCTGTCTCACATGTCTTCCTTCTCTCCATTAGATTATCTCAACCTGTGTAAACTGTTCCTGCCTCCTGGTCTTACTTGAATCGTCCCCAACAGGGTTACAGCATCTTCCAATCACAAGCCAACTTCTCGGTAGGATAGCTCAGGGGCAACGTGCTCGTCTTGGAAGTAGGGCAACGCGGAGCAACACAGGTTCAATCCCCGGATCCACGCTTAGGAGCGTCTGGGTATTAAGCGTGTTATAAATAACCAATTACAATGCTACTCTGTACTGTGACCAGGCTGGCATCACAGCCGCAGGAACGAAGGATTGAGTTATCCTACAGCCTTACCGCATGTAGGGGGGTGCAAAAATTACTTTGGGAGGGAAGGACTGGAAGCGAAATGGAGGCACAAGTGGCCGTGAAACCCTTTTGAAGAGCCCTGAAATCTTCCTTTCCCTTGTATTTCTATCACACCATGCCCAGCACTGAGTCACTCTTGGACCCATGGTTACTTTGTTTGGAAAGACTGTGTTTCGGCACAGTGCTCCTTATGGGTTGGCACTCCCTATGGCATTAAAAGACCTCTGGATTCACAAAGGATCCACTTTCCTCCAGGAAGGTTAAAATGGATGTTAGGCAGAATTATATGCAGTACCCTTTGGGAACACCACACACAATTAAGACTACAACTGACAGTACAAATTCACCTTTGGTACAAGCCTGTACTACACAGTAAAGCGGTACCGATGGCTGAGCAGCCAGACCTATCTCAAGAGTAGAGTGAGCAGTATCAATAGTTACACAAAGGGCAGCAATTGCTATGATTCAAACAAACAGTGACTCTAAGTTTTTGAGTAAAAGAATATACATTTATTTACAAACCATTTATTAAACATTTCAGTATTATCAAGCAATTGAAAAATCACAATCTTAATACACCACACCACACCCAATAGATTCTGGACAAGTTAGGCTCAAAATGAAGTGTGAGCAAAATGGCACTCCAGTAATTCAAAAGGGAAGGAAAGACAAAGTTAGACAGAAATTGAGCAGCGCAAGTAAGTAAGCAGGGCAATCTAGAAAAAGGAAATACAGTGAGGAAATCAAATTAAAGGGGACCTGACCCAAAGTCAATGGACCAAAGTCTTTGCAGAAGATCATACAGTTCAGAGTAGTTTGCGGTTAAGTCTTTTCCAAGAGTTCAGAACGAAGTTGGTTGGACGAAAAGTTACTTTAAAGACTAGAGAAGGACAAGCCCTCGGTTTGGCGAAAGATTTCACACACTTTCACCGCGGCTGGTCGAAACAAACAACCGGGTTAGCACAGTACCTTAAAAGCAGAAGAATGCTGTAGCTGAGGCAGACGTTCTTGGCAGATCAAGCAAGCTCGCTGTTCCTGAAGCGACTGTCGGACTGACACGAAGGAGGAAGACTGGAGGGTACTGCACTGCTCAGGGAAGAAACCAGCAGCGTAGCAAAACGACCAGGACTTTAAGTGGGCCGGGGCCTGCCGGGGCTGGGCCCCGGCAGGCTCCGAAATTTCGTTTTGAGGCGGGGCCCTGCCGGGGCCCACTAATCTCCCCTGGCAGCCCCGGCCACAACACAAAAAAGGCATTTTTTTCTACAGCTTGAAGCTCTCGCTCGTGTGCGAGAGCTTCAGGCTTCAGAAAAAAATGCCTTTCAGCCATAATGGTGGCGCCGCACCTGCGAGGCATCCCTTTAAACAAGTGATGCACGTGGGCCGGCGCCACCATTATGGAGAAAACGTGAGGCCACTGGAAGCAGAGGCCCGCTTTCTAAATACTGAAGCTCCCGCGGATTCGCGGGAGTTTCAGTATTTAGGAAAAAGGCCTCTGCTGGCAGTGGCCTCAGCCTCAATGGTGACGCTGCCCCTCCCCAGCTGGCGAGGGGCAGCACCACCATTAAGGCTGAATAGGCGAGGCGCTGTCCCCTGCCAGGCAAGGCTAAACAAAATAAATGCAGAGATCAGCACCCTCTCCCCAATAGGGGAGAGGGTGCTAATCTCTACAAAAGGCTGCCTGGCAGGGGTGCCAGTAGCCCATTGAGCCGGGGCTCGTCAAGGGGGCGTGGCCTAATGGGCCATCAAGACCCCCGTTGTTAGGCCACGCCCCCTCGATGAGCCCCGGCTCGATTTGTAGTGCCACTTAAGGCACTGAAAACGACGAATAAAAGGTGCGCTCCTTAAAACCCAAGCAGGGTCCGTTCCTCCTGGCTATTCGGTTCACTGTAGATCTGTACAGCAAATTCGACCCGAGGAGGGAGGCCTGGCTTGCAGTTTGGCAAACTGGTTGGTCCCACCAGCTCATGGGGAGAAGATTCCTTGCAGATCTTCCCTGTCAACGAAGTTTAGAGATTTAGCCGGTCAAGTGGCACAGTGAGTAGAGCGCTAGCTTTGATATCTGTGCAGAGCTGGCTAACGCAGGTTCGAATCCCGGCAGGGCCAAACTCATCCTTCCGAGGTCGATAAAATGAGCACCACACACCGTGGGTAATAATAAGCAGTGCTCAGATAACTGAGGGTTCGTAGTGCTATATAAATGCAAAATTATTATTATTATTATTCGGACCTGCAGCAGGGCTTCACAGGAAGGTTCAGTCGTGGTAAGGGTCCTCTGCTTCCAGCTTCTCTTCGGTTCGCTCATTCCAGTGTTGACTCTGCCTTTCCAGCCCCAGAGACCTTCTTCTTATGCAGTTTCCCCCCATTCATACAGCCTGGCTGTCAATCACACAGCAGGGTGGCTTTCCCGCCAGGAGAGTCACCACAGCCAATCATACCAGAGTGTAATATGGGTCTCCAAGGAGACCTTGTGCAAGGAGTCTCAAACTCCTCCCTCACATCCTGTCCCCCTCAGACATTCAGGTGCCTAAGCAGGGCTTCTGTGCCGAAGCCCGCCAAAGGTCGACGAACAATGTAATCAAACTTGGTTTGGCGCGCAGAGAAGAACACGAGAAAGACTTTTACAAAAAGAAATGGTGAATAAACCCAGCCAATAAAAAATCTATATGGACCAGCAGGTTTAAGTTCGAGACTACTAAGATAGCCTAAAACTACCAGGGCTATTTAAGATAATCGCGGTAGTAAAAATAGGGTAGTTAGCACTGCCACCAGCCAAATCTTAATGAAAAGGGAACGAAACAATGTTCCATGAGAAACAGACAAAAAGGGATAAATATTAACCCTTTCCAGAACTCTATGTAAAATAGTTTGTACTGGGTCTGTGAGATTAAAAAGACTAATAAAGTCAATGGCAACTTTACATGTTTCTGGGAGACAGTAGTCAGTCCCAGAAAATGGAGTTGGAGTTGGGAATTCTGAAAAAGAAAACCCTGTGTCACTGCACTGAAGGTGCTGTGTAACACACAGTAAAAAGATGATGCCTCCACAGTCTATGAACACAAGAAAATGTTAAACACACACAGCAAAACACATGTAAGAGTGTGAAAAAAGGCTCACACTCTTACCAGGTGAAAAAAATAAATCCCAGAAATCCAGCAAAGCTGCTGAGGGACTCAGTAGGTAATGGAAATTAGCCATTCTGGAGAATTCCCCCTAACAATGGACACTTCAAACATCCTTCATCAATTCACTTTCTTAAAGGTTGAAAATATATCAACTCAGGGCGCGACTCCTCTGAGCTCCCTAGTGTTTGCGAGACAGTCTGGGAAATGTCTCTTCATTTACATCTCTCTCCCAGACCCATCACCATTAAAAGGTGTCTTTCCGTCAGACTTAACCCCTTGACTGCCAGGCTATTATTCAAGTCTATGCAAAAAGGACAAACATTCAGCCAAATCTGATCTCTGTGAAGGCTTTTAAAGACATCTGGCTGCTTCTCCTATGAGCACTTCTTATGAGGTCATTCAGGGTGGAGTGCTCACAGTAAAAACAAGTGGTCATTTAAATGCCACCTATTGTTACTGGCCTCTACATTATGGCCTACCATGCATTAGCCATTGGAATACTCTAGGCAGTAAATCCTGCCTCATATGTATTTATTTATTTATTTATTACATTTATATAGTGCGCACAAACTCTCAGGCCTCCGGGCGCTTGGTACCGGTTACATGTAGACCGCAGGCAGTTGTGCTTACATTGTGTTGTGATGTGCTTGTCTCTGCATGTGAAAGCTGGTGATGTCATGTGGAGTGTTGCCTTGTGAATGTCGGAATGTTTACCCAAGGATTCCACACCCACCCAGTTACAGCTCCCCAGCCTGGGTGATGGGAGCCAGTGTTATGTCCTGTCCACTTATGTATATAACTTCATGTAACTGTGACTTAAGTACTTTTAATAAACATATAAGTAATCCCAAAAAGCCTGGAAGTCAATTTATAACATTGGCGACGAGGATGGCCCCGTCTGTGTAATTGGGGATAGGGCCCCACCAGAGTATGTGTAGGTAGCACTTCCGCTTGTGTCATTTGGTAGCGCCCTGCCAGAGTATTTGGAGGTGGTGCCTCTGCCAGAAAACTTGGAGGTAGCGCCTCCACCTGAGTAATTGGAGGTAGCACTTCCGCCAGTGTGATTGGAGGTAGTGCCTCCGCAAGAGTATTTTGAGGTAGCATGTAGCACCTCTGCTAGAGTATTTGGAGGTAGCGTATACACCAGTGCGATTGCAGATATCACCCCAGATGCTTGAAGGTGAGGGTGGGTGTGTAGGGTTATTGGCGTACAGAAGTAGGGAGAGTGTCCCTCAGAATTGATATTCCCCATGCTGGTGATGGATGTGGAAAGGAGGGGAATATGCTGTGGTGTGCTTGTCCGTGCGTGTCGACGTTTGAGAAGAAGGGAGAATTGTTGTGTCTATTTGATGTATCTGTGTGGGTGCAGTGTGAATCAGTAAAGGAAGGAGATGTGTTATATCGTGCCTGAGTGTGTTTGTAATGTTTATCAGTAAAGGAAGGAGATGTGTTGTGATGTGCTTGTCTCTGCATGTGAAAGCTGGTGATGTCATGTGGAGTGTTGCCTTGTGAATGTCGGAATGTTTACCCAAGGATTCCACACCCACCCAGTTAGAGCTCCCCAGCCTGGGTGATGGGAGCCAGTGTTATGTCCTGTCCACTTAAGTATATAACTTCATGTAACTGTGACTTAAGCACTTGTAATAAACGTATAAGTAATCCCAAGAAACCTGGAAGTCACTTTATAACACATATATTTGACTCAAACGTTTCACGCCAACCAACAGCTGGTGGTACGACTTAAAAAGTCTGCTGAGGCTTTTAGGAGTTTTTTGATGTAGTGAAATGATGCCTATGCGCTTCCCTTTTGTTATCGGAAAATACATCTCGGCATGCCTATTCCCAAATGGACCACACCCCTTTGCAATTGAATGCAGAGAAGGGAATATTAAAGTTCCATGCTTTGTTGAAAATTGTGCAACAGGGATATGATCTGCTATTGTGCATAATCCATTTGAATTCACAAAATGACGGTAAAAAAAGATTACACAAAAATGTCCAATAAAATACCACATGCAGCATTTGTAAATATCTGCATCAATTCGCGCCATTGATGCCGTAAACATATAACGATGAAGAGGTCAATGAACCACCACGTCTGGTAAAAAGTCATTCTAAAAAGAATAGTAAAGGGAAAAGTTGTAAAAAGAATCCGCCCAGCTAATAATGTCCAAAAGTATCTCTCTGCGAGAACCTTTGAGAGCAGAACTTCACCGCATCTGCTTCTGCTCTATTTCGGGGGCAGAGAGGGCAACAGAAGGTTTGTGTGATATGTAGACTTTTAAAAATTCATCTTCCATTCAAAAGAAAACCTGAACTACTTAGAGGACAAAATATCAGAAGATAACCAAGAAAACAGAGCCAGAGAAAAGGCCCAGACCAAGAGAATGCATCACGTCTAGGAAGGTTTCTTCCCTGGCGGACGCTCACAACAGGTGAGAGCTCTGCACCATGGTTGCGGCACTCCAAAAGAGCCTCCCCCTCTGCCTGTCCATTTGAGTTAGGAGATTAGAACTAGGAACGGCCAACAGGCCCCAAATCACCAATCCTTTTTATAGCATATCCCTTCTGTGGCCCTTAACTCACATGTTTGAGAGTCGCCACCCGCATGCCAACTGTTTCTGACTGTATTTAGAATACACTATAAAACCACATTCTCCACCTCAGTGATCACATTCCCTTTTTCATGAAGCTTGGCAAAATCAGGGGGTATGGCACACAGAGACTCACCCATGAGGCAGCCAAGCACCTCCGCCCTCAGGTGCATTCTCCGGTGATGAGCCACGGGCAGGATACGCAGGTAACGGGTGAGTAATGGGCGCCGAAGGTCCCTTCTCGCGGGCGTGTTACTGTCTTCATTGGCATCAAAGATCTGGAAGACGAAAGAAAAAGGATAAGCCCTTGCAGGTGCCAGCAGATCAGCTGCCATGATTGCTGGCGCTACGGCTCATTACGCCGAACCAGGTGGATGAACCATTGGGAACTTTGGAACACGCCTGACAACCTGGTGAAGCTTGTAGAGAAATCAAAGAGGATTGCCTGCACACATGTGTGTAGATAAAGTCTGATTAACAAATATCTTGAAGTTCTGTAGGAGCAATCGATGTGAGTGCGGCTGAGGACAAGGCCACTTGTTAAGGATTCTGGAAGTTTCCATGAGACCACCGATGCTTTGATTTTATGATAATTCAAAAGGTGTTTCGCAGTGTAAATATTTTAGGCCCTAAAATATGGGGTGTTGTTAAGTCTGGGAAGGATCCGGGCCTACGCTAATGTTGGCACTGCCGGTAGTCGGGGCTAGCTAGAGTTTTGATTGTAGCTCCTGAGCTTCTATCCGGGGCTACAGCCAAAAGACCCAGGGCTATAGACCCCTCCCCCCCGAGACCCACCCTAGCGATGCCTCTGTTTTAGGGTTTCAGGCAAAGTCAAAAACTACCCAAAAGAGTTGGAAAAAACATTTATATTAGGATAATTTGTTATACCAGAGTTGTGGTTAACCTATTTAAATCAATACAAGTGAGTAGTGTAATCTCATATACAATGGTTACAAATCACATATAGTGACTGTTGTACTACATGTTCAGCAGTGAGTCGTATCAACAAATGTACTCCATGTGTTGTCAGGACTCACTCCTGGACGCGTGTACAGAGTCAGTCCACTCTCAGGCCCTTGATATGGCCGATCCGGCTGGAGTGAGTTCAATCGTATGTCAACGTATGCCTGACATGTGACTGTTTGTGCAATAGCTGCACTGGACCTTGCTCGATGTGGAATTCCTCACACACAATGCACAGGCTCCCACCTCACGCAAAGCATTCTTACTACTGGGGCTCCGACCGCCTACAGCAGGCGGTGCATTCACACACAATTTTGCAGACCACTCTCCAATCTTTTCCGCAAACTTTGACAGGCAGTTTAATTTAGGAGATCTAAGCCAGTGCCAAAATAATCCCAAACTTTCTCATATATGGCCTCTAATCTGATGTCCTGAAAATGTACACTTCATGCAAAATTACTGCCAGGCCTACTGATATGATAGGTTATTTATAACGCGCTTAAAGCGTAGAGGTTTCTTAGGGTGGACCCGGGTATCAAACCTGTGCGGCTCTGTGTTGTCTTGCTTCCAAGGCGAGCACTTTCCGCTGAGCTATCCTCCCAAGACTAACAAGGAAGGTCAGATTATTGATGCTCCACCAGTGGATGGATCCCTTTTCATATTGACATCCTTTCTGACACTTTATCTGATTAGTTGCACTTTTGTTCTTCCAACCCTACCCTGCATTGTGTGCTACTCCTGAAACCCCTTTTCAGTTTTTCCCCAAACCTCAATGGAGGAACCAATCAAGAAAGGAATTGGTTCATGCACTAGTTTGATCTCCTGTCCCTGTAATGGAAGCCACACACCACCAGGAGCCTATTGCAGGTTAACTCTGTGGATTATTACTGGACTAGTCCTCCTTACAGAGAAACGGTGGCCCGATACATACAATTATTTTTACTCATCATTATCTGAGACCATTTGAAACAATGACTTTAAAATCCAATAAAAAATGACAGATAAATCCCCTAAAAAATACTGTTTTAAATTTGTATTTATTTTTATTTTTATTGAGCATTTGTATAGTTTCTATACATTTAAAAGTGTTTCCAGGCACCACAAAATAAAAAGAGGGGGTGGGGGCAGGGGAGAAAATAACAGTAAATGGTCCTACTAGGCCATGTGACATTCGGATTGTGCAAGTGCAATAACTAAGTGCAGAAGGGGGTTAGGATGAAGAAGTCTGCGGGGAAGGGGCAAGGGGCTGGACAAGTGCGGGGAAGGCCTCAAGAGGGCAGGTGCACAGGGAAGATGGAAGGGGGATAAAATAGTACAAGGTGGGGTCAAACCAGACTCAGTATGCTAGTCTGGGAACGGTACTCGAGGGCAAGTGCTGGTAAGGGGTTAGGGGGGGACTGGTCAAAGGAGGGCCCCGTTAAGGCCCATGAGGGATCCAGGCAACCAGACATAGAGACAGGTGGACATAGCAGGGGAGGTGTAGGGGGATGGAGGAGTAGAAAAGGAAAGTCTTGAGAAGGGAGGAAAGAGGCAGATTAAGGAGGAGGCTGTTACAGTTATCCAACCTGGAGAGAACCAGAGTGCTGGAGACATTGAGTTTCTGGGGGAAGGTGATGAAAGGGAGAATGCCTCTGGGGAGGTGAAGCTGAAAGTGTGATTTCTTCACAAGGTCAGCAATGTGGGGTCTGAAGGAGAGAGAGGAGTCGAAGATGGCGTCCAAGTTTTTGCCTCACATGAGGGTGAGGAGGCTCAAGGAGGGCGGCCAGAGGGTAGGAGGAAAGGACAGGGCAGGAGTCCCAATTAAAAGGATCTTGGTCTTAATGGCATTAAGGCAGAGATCATTAGAAGTGCACCATGCCTGGATAGCAGTCAGGGAGTCAGGAATGAGAGAGGAGGGAGAGGAGGAGAGCAGGAGGAGGGAAGCATAAAGGAGAGCTGTGTGTCGTTAGCATAGCATTGAAAATGAGGCGAGAAAGTACAATAAGGTGGGCAAGAAGGGCAAGGAAAATGTTGAAGAGCCATGGCGAGAGTATAGAGCCCTGAGGGATGCCGCAGGTGGAGAATGAGATAGCGGAGAGAAACGGGCACAGTTGCACTTCGGAGGGCCTATTTGAAAGGAAGGAGGTCAGCCAATCCAGTTCCCGCTCTGTGATGCCAAAGGTGCCATGAAGCCGATTTATGAGGATGGAATGACTGACTGTGTCAAAGGTGGAGCACAGATCGTGGAGGATGAGAATGGAAGGAGAGTTGGAATCGAGGTTTGAGAGCAAATCATCACAGGTGCTCAGGTGGGCCATTTCTGTGCCTCTGGCTGCTCTAAAGCCAGACTGGTGGTTCACGGAGACAGCCAATAGATTCAATGTGGTGGATTAGTTGAGAGATGACCAACTTCTCCAAGAGTTTGCCCAAGAAAGGACTAGTAGCCGGGCAGGAAGGGTCCGCAGATGGCTTTTTTTAGGAGGGGGAGCACAATAGAGTGCTTGAGGGGAGAAGGAAAGGAGCCAGTGGCAAAAGAGTGGTTACAGAACTCAGCCAAGGAAGAAGCAAGAGAGGCAATATTGTCCTTTCTAGTTCTAGAGGAACAGGCGAGCACCTGTTTGGATGAGACTTTCCTAGAGCAGACTGTCCTAGTGATCTCATCCAGTTCAAAGGGAGAGAAGGAGGAGAGTAGGGTTGAAGGATAGAGGGAGGCCTGGGTAGAGGGGGAGGCATTATGGGGGGAGAAGAGAGAGAGAGAGAGAGAGAGAGGATAGGCTGTCCTGAGTTTTGATAGTAAAATGGGTGGCCAAGTCTGTGCAGAGGGCCTGGGAAGGAAGAGGAGAAGTGAAGACAGAAGTAGGATTGAAAGTTCCTTGCAGATTTTGAAAAGTTTGGTGTGTTGTTTGTGGCCCCAGAGATGCAGGCTTGGATGTGGGCCCATTTCCTGGAATGGAGGTAGGGTCAGTATTGCCTTTGGAGCAGACGGCAGGCTAGTTTGTCAGAGGATGTACTAGAGGCAAACCATTTTCGTTCATAATATTTTGTTTACAAATAAAATTATAGATGAATTCAGGATGCTGACTGCAAATGAAAACAAGGTCCAGCCATCTCAATCTCTTGTCATTGTTAAAGGTACTTACTTTAACAACAAAAGCATAAAGAATTTGCCATTTCTGAATTAGGTTCAAGCTATTGCACTTGACCAGCTAAAGCAGGAGTTTCAGGATGATTAATCCTAAATTAGATCATGATACTGTACTCTATCTGAAACAATTGTAAACTCTGTAGAGCAATAGCCAGATGCCGGGACCTCCGGGAGTCATTCGTGCCCCATTAATGTTTAAATGATCAGCCTCCCATCCCGCAATTGTGATGGAGACTTTATTGATCATCAATGGTGCTTTAACGTCAGGGGTGATGCATAAAGATCTGAAGTTGTCATTAGTCAACCCTTGCTCAGGTTCCATGAATTAATTCAGCGTTGACACACAGAAAAAGAACATCTGTCTTGAGAAAATCACCCAAAACCTGGCTTTGCATCAGACCGAAACTGACAAACATTCACAACACCCTTCAAGCCCAAACCAAATACAAGCATACAGGCCAGTCTCGACCAACAGCCAGCCCATACTCATGCCAAAAGGTCTGCAGGAATAAATCAGACAAAAGTACATGCAACACTAAAGTGGATATTTTATAACATAAGCATCATTACCAGTACCCGGAAGACCCTATGGAACAATGAATGAGCAGAACACCTCTGGAACCTCGACAAACAGAGCCGGGGTGCTCTCACCAAAATATGCCATATGGACAAGTAGGAGCACCCCAATCAAGAAACCCGGGAGATCAGTACCAGTCAGGTCAGTCTACCATGCCCTTGCCACAAAACAAAACCCAAGGACCAATAATTCTGTATCGAGGTGCACAACACCATGAAGAAAAAAGCCAATCACAGGTCTACAATAGATTGGCACCCAGTCGGTTGAGTATAGTTTTACGTCCCAATGACAGGGGTCTTCACTAATCAAAAATCACATCTCAGACTTTCAGTCAAATGACCTCACCCTCTACTGTTTATGATCTTACACTACTCACAGAGACCATCCCAAACAGGCCAGACCTTTGCCTACTAATACTACATTCATGTTCACAGACCAATGGCACACATGGTATTATAGTAGCTCTTGTACACGCATAACCATGCCAGCGGCTAACCTGGTCATACAGCCCTGTCATTTAAAGAGATCTTGTGTTCACCTATCTGATTGAAATACACGCACAGGTGGCACTGCCTCACACCACATTGAACCATACTGGTACCCAGGACTCAGGTACTTTCGGTGCACTCGTGAACACGTTAGGTTTTGCATCTGTCTTCCTTCTATCCCACAAACAGCGGCTTTGGACTCCCCCCTCTGGAATCTCTGGCTTGGTTGACTGAAATGTTTCTTTTATTTGTCTGATTTTGTTGTTGTCCGTCTTGTCTCTGCGCTTCTATGCCTATGGGCGTGGTTCCAGCGCGTTACAAATACATTAAATGAAATAAATAAACAAAGCACAACCCAACTCCTTTCTTGTAGAGGCACTTGCAGTGAAGCCACCAAAATGTCAGCTATGTGATATACAAGAGGACCTTACATCACGTTACGTTACATTTGGATCATTTTCATTCATTGATGAACTTGCTATTTCTTGCAAAAGTGATAGATAGAGTAATACTTACTCAACAACAGACTTGTGGTGAAAAGAATAGCATTCTATATATGGTTTAAATTAGGATTAGTCTGGTACGGTTTCGATGGCGGGATGAGTTCGGCCATCTTCTTCAGGACCTTATTTGTGTGTAGGAACTGAATTCCAGCGTCCTGAACAGCAATACACACATTCATGGCCAGCAGGGCAGCAGACAAGCAAGAAACAACACTTTCGAGTTTGACCTTCGCATCCCCCTGCCAATTTCATTCGCTCCAACAACTTGACCAGCAGGGGATGACAGTGTTCGCCCATGGTGCTTAATGCTCAGGCACGCTGAAACTGGAATTCAGTTCCTACGCACAACTACGGTCCTGAAGAAGATGGCCTAACTCATCCCGCCATCGAAACCGGTCAACCTCCTGGGTCATGAGGGCTCTCATGACCCTATAGATATCCAGTACAACAACACAGGGACATCACACAGATCAAATACAACCCATACTCACACAGAGTGAGCTTTTTAACATGATGGACAATAATGTCAATTTTTAAACAGTTGATTTTGTGGGACACGCTGATCGCACCTGGTGATTCTTAGACCCAAGGGTGGATTAAAGTGTACAATCCTCCAGGTGACAACGCTGCTGTGTCAGCAATCTGAGCTGTTCTTTGGCAGAATCTAATAACCAGTCCTGCCGGGCTACTAACAGCCAGATCGGTTGTGTTCTTGTCTATGGACAGATTGTTTTTTATTGGATTCACGTGCTACAATTGTTAGCGTCGAGGGACAGATCTTCTTAGCTATCCCTGTTAGATAGGCGTTACACCATACGCTACCTAGGGCCAGACACTCCTGTCAGGGACAGGGTGTTCTTCCCTTAAGGCCAGCTAGCACGTTGTTTCTCTAATTACTGAGTGTTGATTTATGATTGATATGCGCACTGTAATGTATTTTTCTCCCAAAGAACCTTTGTATTTGTGTTAAAGTATAGTTTTGTTTAACGGTTTGGGAAGGCAATTGACCTCCCTTTGTGTCTTTGGACCTACCCTGTTGTTCTTATTAGTAAATCAGGCCTATCACATATTAGTGTAGGGGTGCTCTACAGACGCTTATGCATTCCAGCGTGCTATGCGGCACATCAGTTGTGTTGGCACACAACCCTCCAGAAGTGCATAGGTCACTGTTGTGAATAAGAGGACTTGCACTTTTCTGAAAATGGTACATCCAAAAAGTAGCCCCCTTTGATTTGTGCATTGTTATCATTATGTAGACCAGGAAGGCAATCAATGATTTTTTTGTTTGAGAGGACATGCTTTCCTGAGCCTCCTGGCCAGAACCCCCTTGGGCTGTGTCCTTCATGCGCTGCACGCTGATCACATTGTAGCAGATCATATCGAGGACGATTTGATCCAAATTTTTGTATTGAATTTCACTGCAAATAAATGTGGGGGTGGGTTAGTGTAATATGGGTGCGATTGTGGAGGGACTCCCGCGCACATCTTTGTGGTGAAATGTATCTAAAAAAAACATCTATCAAATTCGTCCTCGGAAAAAACCCTCAATGAAATCACGTAGATCCCTTGAGGCAAGTGTCAGGATCTCAGTGGAAGACAGAGGGGATGTTCTGTGCAGGAAGATGGATACTCCAATAAGTCCATGAGCACAGACAGTGTTGGAAAAGCAACTGATGATAAAAAGAAGCCAGTGTGAGGTTAGGCCTCTAGATTTTAAGGAATCAGTGTAATCTTTGAAGACTTTTGCTTGAGATCAGGGGAGTTGCTACGTCTGGAAAAGACCCGGGGCTAAGCTGATGTTGGAACTGCTGGGATTGGGGGCTAGCTAGTCTTTTGGCTGTAGCTCCTGAGATTCTATCAGGTGCTACAACCAAAATATCAGGGGCTATAGCCCCCTTAGCCCCCCCTAGCAACGCCCCTGCTTGAGATTAGCCCCCTTCTTGTGATATGATATGACATTCATAACGTGCCTATACACAAGCGTTTCAGGGTGCGACGAGGCAAGGGCGGGGACACAAAGGGAGGACAAAGAAAACAATGTTACTAGGCCTTGTGACATTGAGATCGCGCAAGTGCAGGGGAGAGGGGAAGGGAAAAGTGCCAGAGGAAGGGGGTGGCTGTTTACGGTAATTCTTAAATAGGTCCAATAAAATGTGTCCTAGCTATGCTGTGAATCTGTCTTATGCACTCCCTCAAGTTCTACTCAAAGTATTATTGACTTCCTTGTACCTGCGCCATCTGAGGTGCCCCGTACACCCCATCCGTGTAGTTGTGGTAGTGCACGCCATCGTTGCTGTACGTCAGCCGGTATTTGGTGACATAGCCACCCGACTGCCTGCCACCCTGGGTCACGATGGCCGAGATGAAGGTGGGCTGCAGAAAGTCCACCTGAAAGTACGGCTGGCGGTCACTGTCTAGTGGACTCCATCCCGGCTCAATATTCAATCTGCAAAAGAACAACAAAGGACACAGGGGTTTCAAACTTTGCAGCATAACCCACATTTCAAAATCTGGACCTCTTGCACATTTAAGCCTTGGGTAAAAACAAAGGAAGATTAATATGAATGGGCACTCCAAAAATGAGCATAGAATCATTATTTTAGGTTGCATTTAAAAATCAATAAGAAGAAATAAAAATACCTAACATTTCTGACAAATACTAAGGGCCTGATTCATGGAATATTTTGCAGAGTGCAAAGTACTTTTCACTGGTGCAAAGTGACTTTGCACTGCCAACAAACACCCTGATTCATGGAACAGTGCAAAGTGTCTTTTTGCCGTGCAAAGTCACTTTGCATGGCAAAAATACAGTTTGCACGGTTCCATGATTCTGGGTGGAGCAGTGCAAAGTGTATTTTTGCAATGCAGAGTGACTTTGTACCAGCGAAAAGTATTTTGCACTGTGCAAAATATTCCATGAATCAGGCCCTAAGTATTTATCATTCATTCTTCGTTCCCATCAAAACAGCAGGTGTTCCTTTGTTCTATCCAGCACTCTAGCAACATTCTGCATTGCCCCTTTCAGGTGTTCCTTTGTTCTATCCAGCACTCTAGCAGCATTCTGCATTGCCCCTTTCAGGTGTTCCTTTGTTCTATCCAGCACTCTAGCAGCATTCTGCATTGCCCCTTTCAGGTGTTCCTTTGTTCTATCCAGCACTCTAGCAGCATTCTGCATTGCCCCTTTCAGGTGTTCCTTTGTTCTATCCAGTACTCTAGCAGCATTCTGCATTGCCCCGTTCAGCTGTTCCTTTGTTCTATCCAGCACACTGGCAGCATTCTGCATTGCCCCTTTCAGGTGTTCCTTTGTTCTATCCAGCACTCTAACAGCATTCTGCATTGCCTCTTTCAGGTGTTCCTTTGTTCTATCCAGCACTCTAGCAACGTTCTGCATTGCCCCTTTCTGGTGTTCCTTTGTTCTATCCAGCACTCTAGCAGCGTTCTGCATTGCCCCTTTCAGGTGTTCCTTTGTTCTATCCAGCACTCTAGCAACATTCTGCATTGCCCCTTTCAGGTGTTCCTTTGTTCTATTCAGCCTCTAGCAGCATTCTGCATTGCCACTTTCATCTGTTCCTTTGTTCTATCCAGCACTCTACCAGCATTCTGCATTGCCCCTTTCAGCTGTTCCTTTGTTCTATCCAGCACTCTAACAGCATTCTGCATTGCCCCTTTGTGGCCATTCTCTCCTCACCACTCTTAAGGGCCCGATTCATGGAATTTTTAGCGTGGCGCAAAGTGCCTTTGCACTGGCAGAAAGTGACTTTGCACTGCCAACAAACGCCGGTGCAAAGTCACGCTGCACTGCCAAAATAGACTTTGCACGGGCCGGCGAATCAGGGTGTTTGTTCCCAGTGCAAAGTCACTTTGCGCCACGCTAAAAATTCCACAAATCGGGCCCTTAGTTCCAGGTCTTCATTAGTATCATTTTAGCTGAATATGTTGCTCCATTTGCTGTGTCTGCTTTCATTGGCGCTTTTGCATTTTTAAGCGTTTGCATTCAAGCATTTAACACAGAACCAGAAAATGGACAAAGTCAAGAGAAATGGTTGCAGGAGTGTTGCTCGGTCTGGAAAAGATCCGGGGCTACGTTAATGTCTGGACTGTCGGGACTCCGATCTAGCTCGCCTTTTGGTTCTAACCGCTGAGCTTCTATCCAGGGCTACAACCAAAATACCCGGGGCTATTGCCCACTTACCCCCCCTCTAGCAACGTCTCTGGTTATATCGAAGTAGACCTCAGACATTGGTTCAGAGAATGTATTTATGACTGATGCGTCATGCACTACATGTAGTGCGGTTCTCTTCCATCAACAGGCGGTGGGACTGGGATTTGGTATACAGGGAGATGTAAAGGAAATGAAGAAGTCCAAAGGACAGTGGTCGAAGTGTACGAAAAGAAGTAGTGTGTTAGGGAGAATTCTCTATAAAGGCTCATTTTCCCAAACCTAGTGAGTCCCCCAGCAGCTCTGCTGGATTTTTGGGGTTTCTTTTTTTCTCCTGCTAAGAGTGAGACTCTTTTTACTCCCACTCTTAGACATGATTTGAGGTGTTCCTTTATCTTTCCATGTGTTTTATGGGCTATGGGGTCTTTTACTCCATAGGGTCTCATATGTTTTTAATGTGGGTTACACAGCACCCTCTGTGCCATAACCCAGGGGTGTCGTAGCGACCCCGCAACATAGACTCCATACCCTGGGACGGACTACTGTCTGTCTCCCAGGGCATGTAAAGTCACCATTGGCTTTACTAGTCCCAAATTATTAACAGAAACCAGTCAAACCATCATATTGTGGACGTACTGGTCGGGGCAATTTGATTGCCCCGGGGTCTGTTGTTCGGGGGGGCACAGCTCCGTCCCCTCTGATCGAGTTTTGGCTGGTGGCAGTGGATACTACTTTTTATATTCGACCGCGAATATATCTCTATGGGATTTTCCCATTGTTCGAGGCTACCAACTTTAATTATTTAATTCTTATAGCCTCGAACATACCGCCAGCTTATTTATTTAATATTAATTCACCGGTTGGTATTTTTTTGCCAGAACTCAATTCTAAAATGGCGTTTGTGTTCTCTTCTGTGACTCCAACCCAAGTTGAGCCCTTTGTTCCATTTTTGGCGGGCTTCTCCACAGAAGCCTCCAAAAGTGGTGCCACTATGTCTGGGTGCCACAGGGGGTGTGGGAGGGGGTTTAGGCACCCTGGACTAATTTACCTTGGTAACTCAAGTCGCACTCTTGTGTGATTGGCCCAAGTGGTGAGCCGGCTCACCACTTAGCATGTTTGATTGACAGCTAGGCTGAGTGAATGAGGGTGTGCTGCATAAAAGCAGGGCTTTGGGGACTGGAACTTCAGAATTCGCCACAGGACCTAAGAATCTGAGGAGGGAGAAGTTGAGCCGACCTGCAAAGACAACACCACCGGTGGAGCCCTGCTGAACCGTCTCACCACTTTTCCTGACGACAGAGGAGATCTCCAGTCCGGAGAGTCTTCTTCCTTTGACTGGTGGGGATAACCAGTTTTGCCTTCTTTTCACCTTCCTGGAGCATCTCGTGGCCGCCTTGCCCGTGCCAAGCACCCCGGCAACCAGAATACCACGGCTTACCACTACCGCGAAGAGAAGGGTAGTACCTTTTAACCGAAAGAACTCCGCGGCTGCTTTCTTCCATAGCAGTGCAACGACCTTCTTTTTTCCTCCACGGCGAGACCTCCTCTTCCTCTGGATGAAACACTGACTTGGAACTGCTGCCAGGAACAACTGCCCCCGCTGGAGCTTCCTTCACACTTAAGGTACTGTATCCCACCTGGCTTCCCTTGCGACAGATCGTTCGGGGTGACAGTAAAGCCTAAACTTTCTAACCTGGGCTGGCCTGCGACAACCTAGCTAACTTTTCCTGACTTTAATTTCATCCTTTTTTGCGCAAACTATCTACAAGACTCTTTGGGCATAACCCCACTGTGTGAACCTGGACCCCTTCTGCTTGCTCTCTCCAAGAGTGGGCCTTGCAATTGACTCCCTTGCTCTCCAGTAGAACTCTGCCTATCCCGCCTTACTGTGGTTCTTTTAAAAGTATTGAAACTTGTGTGCTTCCATAACTCTGGCTTTTTCGCTCCCTTTTTTTATAACTTATTAGAGTGCCATCTTATGTTAAGCGCTCACCTCTGTCTGAAAATAAGTGGTGTTTCTCACTAAGACTTGTCTAATAAGTAATTAGGGTTGTATATATATAATAGTGACTATATGCTGAATTTACTTACCTCTTTTTTTGCTAGTGTAATTTACAAGTCTATCTTTAAATAAATAATTATATACTTTTACACCAAAGCTCTGGTCAGTGTTTGCTTGTGCTACTGTATCTCTGTACCTATTGTGTATACTCTACATACTGTCTAACTCTTCTTGAGGGAAGTCTGACTGCTCAGCCACAGCTACCAAGTGAATCTGTGTGGTTCAGACTGCTACCAAGTGGGTTTACTGCCAAACACCTGTAGTCTCAAATCTTTTGCAGTGGTCCCTAAGGGAACGGCACAGGTTTCTGCCTAACATAGTGGAACTACGTTCCCTGCTGGCCTGTCCCCACTCCCCAAAATCCCCATTGCTACGCACCCTCCCACGTGCCATACAAACCCCTAAACAAATGCGCCTTCTGTTTAAGGGAAAAATCATTGCCGTGCCTTGAAGTGCAAGTTTCAACTTCTTCCTACACTTTTATTTTAAAAAGGAACCGTTCTGGAATGGTTTCGTTTGAAAATAAAAGTATAGGAACAGTAAAACGTAACTTTAAAAGTACAGGTGCACCGCTCCCAAATGCTCCCACCTACTTCGACCACTGCCACCGGAACCTGGTTGCAAAAGTGGCGAGCGTATTCCTGGGAGCGGCCGGACGCGTTACAGGAACCGGATTCCTGCAGAAAAGCGCGGGAGGCGATTCATCAGGTTACACTCATCTGGGTAGCAGCAGGTTAAACACCTCTACAGTAACTGGAAGCGGAAAGAGTAGAGCAGGGCTCAATAATTAGACAAACAGATCAGTGCCGCAGATGCAGGACTGGGCAGGGGGCTTTAAGGAAACTAGCAAAATGCCCAAGCAGGTATAACTGACATCCGTGTGCATGAATGCGTGCTCAGCACAGTATTGCTCTTTTCACTTTTTTATTTTTTTAGTCCAGGAAGCTTTATTGTACATATATACATCTGTATAGGTTCCAGTTACTTGCATTCTGTACATCACAGGTTCCGCTAGACACAAGTGGACATTATGGGCACAGACCCAGTATTGCTCTTTCCAGCACTCCTCCCTTCTCGCCCGCTTTTTGTAATGCTTGTTTTTCTTTTTGATCTGTTTATTGTGATTTCAGTGTTGTGTTTCGTTTTGAGTTTGCAGTGTCTACGGGGGGCATTTTCCTTGTATTTTTATTCTGGTTAAGCACAAAGCATCTCCATTTCTTGTTTTCTAGTTGTTTTATCATTGACCGGCTATTGCTGTTGGATAGGAAAGGTGGCGTGGAAGAGAGACCCGAGGGTGGTGGGGCACAGCTGTAATGTGGGCATTGTTTGGTCTATTTGTACCAGCTCTATTGCCCACGGGCAGTCGACTCCCTGGTGCAGTCTGGAGCGGGGGTGATAGAGGGTGATAGGTGGCACAGGTGGTGAAACCGGGTGGGGACATGGAGGACGCAGTAGGAAACTGAGTACCACAGATTGATCTCTAGATCAATCTCCCAAATTATACATTAATTAAAGGATCGCAGATAGGAGAACACCTGATGACTAATGTGACCAAAGGACGCAGGGATGGGAAGAGCAAGGGAGCCATCTTTTCAAGATGGTTCTTTTAACCAGAGGGTGGTCTGGTGGCTCAGAGTCCAGGAATGGCCGTATACACTGGCAGGAGGCCAGGGGCTCCCTTCATAACCACTTCTTTCATGTGCTTATCTAGTTACTCTGAACCTGGCTGACTCCTTTGTTTGGTTTGGGTGGCAGAGTCCAGTTGGGCAGGCTGCGCGGAACCTCTCAATGATTATCGGGCTTTACGACAGAAGCGGTGTCGGAGAGAGGGAGGGCACAGGATGTTTTCTTCCTGGGGGAGATGGGCGGCGTTCTGGGTTCGAGAGACATGGTTTGTTGGAGACTATGCGAGGGTGGCCTAGATAGGACCCCCGTTGTGCAGGTTTGTTGGTGGTCAAAATCTCATCACAGTGTACAGCTTTCTCAGATTTCCCATGTGCATGGAGAACTGGGGAGGGGGCAGGGTGGAACGCTTCCTGTGTTTCATGTGGGCACTGTATCTCTACATTGTGCTACGTATACTATATTGCGTTGTCATTACTATATACTCTGGTTCGTTATCCCCACCGGGCCACAGTTTTCCCGGCTTTCATTTCGTTGACTTGTTGTTTTCTCATGTCTTCATGCCTAGACTTCAACCTTTGTGACTAGAGTGTGGCTTATAATTGCACTCCCTTCTGCCTTTTCCATTCAAGCCGGTAGACGTGTTCAGATTCCCAGAGCCCCAACCACCTCCACCACGACACTGCTGCAGTATTTACTATTCAGTTTCTTGATGTCCTCCCCACCTTCCGTTTCCTCAGCCGCCCCCTTCTTCACTTCCTCAACTCATACCATACACAGGGCCTCATCACGAGTTAGGCGGTAACCCTTAAATATGGCGGTTGCGCTATTACCGCCGGATTTAAGGGTCCGCCAAATCAGGGCTTTGGCGGATTTCTCCCCAGCTCTGAGCTGGGGGGAATCCGCCGAAAATTCACGCCGTTACCGCCGGCGGCGAAAATTCCCCATTGAGCCCAATGGGGAATGGGGCATTTCCGAATGGGCTCAGTGGGGAATGGGGAATTCCATTACCGCCAAACCCGCGATCCGGCGCTAATAGTTACCGCCCAACTCGTAATGAGGCCCATAGTATAGAAACGCTTCCGTTTTCTTGTTCCCTGTTTCTCCCCCTCTCCATCTACCTGCTTTCACACTATGCAAGCAGGTGTATTAGGTATCCAGTGATAATGTCGCCTGGCAAAAGCTCGCTAGGGGGCGACATTTCCCCAAATGTGCGTTCCCACGAAAATCAAGCACGTTTCCCAAATATTCTAGGACTGGAGAATACATTTTTTTACCCATCCTGGAATATGTGGGGAAGGCTTTTAGGGGTGCAGGGGAAAAGTCGCCTACCTGGTGACTTTTTCCAAGGGGACATTATCACATGGGACTGTTTATAACAGCTAGCCTCAGTTCATCTTTCCACGAGATTTCCAGGTTAATACGGGCCGACATCAGCCTGTTTGGCTCCTACCTTACAAGCACTCAAATGGCAAAGAACGTGCTGGGACCAATTGACTCAAATTAACATGTTTATCCTGCCCAACACAATCTCAAAAGGAGTTCATGGAGGCTACAATAGCATTTCCGACTACCTCTGACTCGATGCTTTATGCATTTGCAAATCAGAACTTTGCACCTCTCGGCCAAAAAACAGAATTCAATATGATATGATATTTTATTTAAGTTATATCGCGCTCATACACAAGTGTTCCAGAGCACGGGAAGGAAGGGGAACAGGGGAAAACAAAAACAACGATCTTACTAGGCCCAGTGACATTGAGAACGCGCAAGTGCATGGGAAAGGGAAAAGGGGAAAAGTGCATGAAAGGGGGAGAGTGGAAAGTGCGGAACAGAGAAAACAGATAATTAATAATAAATAAAATAAATAAATAAATAAAGCGCCAGGGGACCACTCCGGTGGTGATAGTGCGCAGTACAAATGACCTTTAACATTAACATTAACATTAAGGAGGAAAAAAACAGTGTTGGTGCAGACAGCAAGTGCCAAGTGCTGGGTTTAGCCAACAGGGTATATATGATAAGTGCAGAAGAAAAGTGGGGGGTTGAGTGGGGACTGTATGGGTACAGATACAGGCCCCAGTGCAAGGAGTGGCCCACAGGTAGTGCAGGAAGGTGGCAGGGTGAGCAGGTACCCTTGCCCGGAGGACAGAGGGTGGCCAGGTGCACAGTGCCGAGAGAGAAAATAAATATAACAGCTTGCATGGCTCATTTTCCAAAAAGTAGTACCTACCTCATGCTGTTTCCCAGTGTTACGGGCTATCATGGAAACTATGTCACGTGAAACCTGCGACTGCCTGGTCAAATTGGGAAAAGGTGAATGCTCTGACCATGTGTCAATGTTTCACTATTTGCAAACTAGAGAATACCCCTCAGAGAACCCATGTATTGTCTAACAGGTTTAAACAGGGGGGCATAAGGTGCAGAGAAATGGGGGATCATCTGCGTGTGTTTGTGAACTTGATAAAAGTGTCATTCTTTTGGACCTAGATTTTGTTTCATATCTTTGAAATTATCAAATCAGATTTGGTAGCCAATTGCTAACATCATTTTTGGAAGCCATCACATTAAAGAGACACTTTTTAATTTGATTCAAGAAACAGTGTTCTCTTGAATAGGTATTGCAAAATTTAAGAACACAAAGAGGTTGTTAGATTAAATCCCACATGACACAGAGGTACAACTTTATCAGGTCTATGTTTATGCTGAGAGGGAAGGATATCCGGTGACACCATACAGCCTGTGTATGAGTCACTCTTCAATAGAAAACACTATTCCCAGAACTTGGGGGATGTTTAGAGAAGTCATTTCACCTTCTGATGCTAATTTACTCAATTCAATCTTTCCCCTTTGATCAGTGACTTGGCCTGTAACAAAGTCCCAGACTCAGGCATGACTCTTTGACAAGTGACTCTCTCATAAACATGCTCTTTTGTCATTTGTTACTTGACCACATATCTTCTACTTTGCGGAAATAAATGTGCAAGCTTTTCCAGGGACACTGCTGAAAAGATATTGTGACTCTTTGTAATCCAGAAGAACTAACCAACATTTTATTTGACCCAATCTCAGGTGTGGCTACCTAGAGTTAAAGCCATAATTGCAATATGCAAGATGGCCTCTCTGATCAGGCTATGCTCGGTTCCCTCTTTTTAATTTCTGATAAAATAACTGTTATTAAGGCCAGCCCAGTGGAGCGAGCTTCCCATAGGGATAGATGTAAGAGAATACATGGAAGAAACAATTAACATAGAAAGAAAAAGAATGAAAAAAGAAAAAACAGAACAAAGTTACATTGCACTTTGCACAGAGAATTGGACATTTTACACTTGAACTTTCAAATCCTTACCAAAGGTCAACATATTAACATGTCATTATTATTTATTTATGTTCATAGCACAAACCTAGGTCGGGAACTCCCACCTAACAATGCATGAAAATGATAGTTTACCAATGTTCTCAGATTGGTAAACCATTGCTTAACCTCAACTTTGCAACAGTTTACACAGCTATTGTAAACAATTTGCAAACATAACGTCTACTTGCAGTTTACACAACATTTGAATGAGCGTACACTATGTTTGCAAACATTTTACAACAATGTAAAGTATGTGCAAAACCTTTTGTTTACAATGGTTTGTTTGTTTGTAAATCATACCCAACCTATGGTTTCAAAGGTTTACAAATGTTCTGTAAACCATTAACAAAATAATTACATAGTTTACAACAATGTTGTATACCTTTTGTTTTAATGGTGCACAAAAATGTGTAAACCTTTCAACCATAATTTTGGTTAGGTTTACAAAAGAGCAAACATTGTAAATGTAAGGTATTGCATGCAGTTTACCAAATTTGTAAACCATGATTTTCATGCAGTGTAAAATACCAGAGAGTTGGCACCATTACTGATTGGAGGCAGAGCTAAACTCACATGTTGGGCACAATGTTCAGTCGCCCGGCGTCGGGTGGGTTGTTCTCCTTGTGAGAAGAGGCAGTCAGTTGCTGGTAGTGGATTCTGCCATCCTCGAGGCCAAGGGCCGAATCGCAGGGACCTAGAGAACAAAGCGGGGGGAGCAGCGGAGGAAAGAGGATCATTGGTAAACAGCCGCCAAGTAGTCTTTCTGTTCAGCGGTCAAGGTGTTACTGGTGGTTCAAAACAGACTATAGTTATTTGAAGGGCTATAGAAGATTACTGACAGAAAACACAAACTGGCAAATTAGAAAATCATCTAAAGCTAATTCTGCCATAGAAACGCTACACACTATCATTATTTTAAATACAACTTTTTCAAGTAGTGAAGAAAAAATTGATCAACTACACTGTCATCGTATAGACATGTGGATGTGAGGCAGCTGTGAAGGGATTCTGATGGGGCACCAGTCAAGGCCATTTTTGTACTTTGTGGGCACTAGGCCGGGAAAAGCATAGGGATATGATGAGAGCCAGGGGAGATATTTGCCCGCACCACCGTCTCTTTCCATGACTATTGTGACAGAATTACCACTGGTGAGATTGTCCACCAGGAAATACCATGTGCCATCCAAGGCAAGGAAAATAGAATGGAGTTGATTATGATTCAGTCAGAAACCGCAAGATGCAAACCAAAAACCTGTTCATGCATTTCTGTCTAGAATGTGTCATTTTTGTGGTGTTGTTTTTGGCTGCGTTATCCCTCCGCCTTCCTTTTGACTGCTCCGTCATCACAAATTAGGTGGTCAAAGCGTGAGAACGATAGGCATGTGTGACGTATACACAAGATGTGATACAAAACAACTCGTTGACCCCTTGTTCCCTCCTCGCCCATCTGTGCCAGGGCTCTTGCCAGTGGTTCTGTTATAATATATATTTGAAAAAAACATGACATCCTGCCAACCTCCCTCAAACCCTCAGGGATCTTGGGAGGATAGCTAAGGGGCAAAGTGCTCGCCTTGGAAGCAAGACCGGATGGAGCAACACAGGTTTGATCCCCGGGTCCACGCTTAGAAACCTCTGGGTATTAAGTGCCTTATAAATGACCTATCATATCATATCATTCCATGCACCCTTAACTAGAACTATTTTAAAAGACGTCACGCACTTTGCCCACCCTCACCTCTGGGCTACCCCCCTTACCTACGGATAGAATTTGAAAGCGCCCACATTCACCCCACCCTCCCTCTGGTTACATGTGCGTCCCCTGTCTGGGAGAGAGATGTCACTGTATTCGGGGGAGAGGCTCTGTCACAGCGGCAGAGCCACGGATGGCTGCAGGGGTCTTCTGCTTCCCTCAGGTCTCTACAGACCTAAAAAAGTCATGGTGGCAAGTCAGAAGTGACCACTGCTTCCGGGGGGTCTTCAGAGATCTGAGGAAAGGATGGGCCTCCCCTCTTTGAGATGGAGGAAGGGGAGAAGTGATTGAATGCTGCTTGGTCACGGGTGTGTACACTCATGTTGGTTGCTCACTGCTGCAATGCCATGAGAGTGAACATGCAAACTAATATCAAGCTGTAGTGACTTGCAGCTTACAATAAAAGTGATACCACCTAACGTATAGAATTGTAGTTGGGTTCTATCAACTACAGTCATATATGCCACTAACGGGTACTGAGGGGTATCTAGTCAATTCATCTAAACCCATTCCATCTAATACCATTCGATCGAAATATTTACATCTAAAAAATGTCCATCTAATGCATGTTTTTGGGGGTTAAAGGGTTATTTTTTCTTCAGGTGTACTTTAAAGGGTAAAAAACTGAGTTTCCCCCCCCGAAAAGATTTGAAAAAAAAATGCATTAGATGGACATTTTTTAGATGGAAAAGTGTTGATGGAATTTACTTTACTTTACTTTATATTATTTATATAGCGCACAATGGACCCGTAGGCATGATGGGGTGTAACGTAAAAAAGAATAATACAAACAACAAGCAACATAGAACATGGATCATAGTCAAAGTACAACCTAAAAACCCAGATACACCCACTAGGTGAATCGGAGAGCAAGCCCATAATATGACAAACCAAAAATGAGGCTAGCGTCTAGCTTGATGCGATTCCACTAAAAGAACATTAAAGAATTAATTTACAGTTAGTGTCCCCTCTCGGGAAGTAGTTACAGCGGAATGGCATTAGATGCAATGGTTTTAGATGAAATGACCATAAACCGTACTGAGGGACATCCGGTAAACAAGGAGAGCAAAGGTTGTGTTGTCTGTCATGTCACGTAGACGCCTGTGGTGGGGCATATCCGCTTTACGGATCATGCCTGTATTCAATGTTGTGTTGTTCATGGCTACCAGCTGCACCCAATGTGGTGAAATGGAACTTCACAACACTGGCATTATTTTGTTTTCCATGTTGTGTTTGGCAATGGTGTAAGATGAGAAGGCCATATTTCCACACGTCGGACATGTTTCTTGTTCAGCTTCCGGTCCAGCCTTTTCCCTTCTTTGTAACCGCGGGGGCGGCTCTAGCCTGTTTCTTGAAAGGTGCGAGTGTGCGGGCCTCCCATTTCCTGGGGTTATTTGGGTTGGCGGCAGAGCAGTGAGGGTTCTAGTCGCTTGAGATGGTTCTACGTATAATGTTTGTTCCAGATGGCTCGCCATATAAACAGATGGGTCCGAAGTGATCACGACATGCATAACTTGAAATGAGAGCACGATGACTGATCACCATTTTGTGCTCTTCGGGGTATATTGTTTCTTCTGTAATTTTGAAAATGACAATCTTGCCTTTATTTCTTCCCTATTCATATCTTCTTTTACTTCTTACTTTCTGTGTTCCTTTTATTTTCATGCATTTGTATCTATCCTCTTTGAGTTCTGATGTTTTAATTCTTTACTTGTCCTTCTTTCTTCATTTTTAATTTCCTTTTTCCTTCCTTTCTTCCTTTTTGTTCCTTTCGTCATTCCTTTCCTACTTGCTTTGCTTTAATGTTTATCCCCCTTCCTTCTGCTTTCCTTCTCGCCATTTGCTTTCCTCCTTCTTCCTTTCGTCTTTTCCTTCTTGCATTTCTTCTCTTTGTCTTCCTTCCCTTCTTATTCTGTACTACCTTGATTTCTTCCTTCCCTGCTACATTTCTTCCTTGCTTCTTTCCGTCCTTTCTTCCTTTTTTTTCCACTCATTCATCGGGGGGCCGGCCCCTGAATCACCCTTCCAACTCCCCACCCACCACCCATGCTGCTTGTCTTACCATCCGCCTTCCCTTGCATCTTTTTCTTCTCCTTCCCTGATCCAAGTATTCCTCCACCCATTCTCCCCTTTCTCTAATCCCTGTTCCTTCCCCTGCTATTCCCCGTTCTTTTCCTCTTCCCCAAATCCCGAACTTCTCTGCTCCCCATCCCAGAATTGTACCACCACTTCCAGACTGCTTTGTGCCCCACCCTCATGTTAGACCTTCTCATTTGCCCTCAACCAGGTACTCCCCACCACCCTCCCTCAGCCCTACATTAACCTGCCACCCCCACCCACTTCATGGGTGGTTGATTAGACCAGGGGCCTGCAACCTTTGGCTTGCTAGCTGCTTTCAGACTACAATTCCCGTTATATCTGGTAATTGACTATGCTGGTTAGGGATGATGGGAGCTGCAGTCCAAAATAAATCTGGAGAGCCAAAAGTTGCAGACTGCTGGATTATACTAACAGGTCGGCCGGTCTATCATGTGAGCCAGTTAATGGCGCCCTGATTGACCCAACAATCTCTTCGGAGTCAAAGTAGAGTTGAGAGTTGGGGCTACGCACTAGTTGTGCGATTGAAAGTGCGATGCTCTTCAGGGACTGTTCTGTGGAGGTGTTATGAACAAGCGGTGTAGCAACGCAAGGTCTTAACGCAATTATTTGCAGAGAAGGTTGAACAGAGTTGTCTTTACAGGTTCTTAGTACCACGAGTCAGAGTGTGAGTGCCACTTCCTTTCCAACATCATTCAGCCACGGACCTGGCGTACAGGAGTGGGATTGCCAGGAGGATGGCTAAGAGGCAACAGGATGATGCTGTCCAATATGAATGTTCTGCCTTCTCTGGTGCTCAGAAGGTGGAAAGTCCTGCATAAAGCGTGGTTTAAATTACCAATACAAAGAAATACAGGGGAACAGAACACTTCCTCTGAAATGGCGAGGTCTAAAGTAGTGAAAGGGAGTTGCATGCGCTGACATCAAAGCAGCAGACATTTTATTTCCACACTTTTTATTGGAGCAGCTGAGAATGGTTCCTGGAATTAACAACAGTGCTTGCGGTTCATCAGTGACTAACAAACAGGACAAATGTCCACAAACAGGACAACTATCCACAAGTGTGAAACCAGTCTCCAGCCTCAAACCACGAGGGCAAAGTCTCAGACCCCAGCCCCAAATGCCTGCACTTAAGAACACAGCAATTCAAACTATTTCTCGCCAATGACAGAGCATGAGATCTAAGGTAAGCAACCTAACCCAACCCAACCCAACCTTTCACCTCTTAGATCACCTCAGATTACAATTCTTCTAGTGAATGTATAACTTGGCCCTCTCTTAAAAGAGACCCTGGCACACAAGGTGAATTTGCTTGAGAGCCCAAAACACCAGATGGCTAAATTTCAACTCAATGCACGTTGCATATACCAGTTACATATATGCCTATTTATATCTCAAAATACAAGATATCTAATATAAGACTATTGCAGTCTGAAATATGTTACAGAATCTGGAGGAAATGAAATAAAGTACCCACATTTCTCAACCTGTAATGGAAATTCCCAATCGTTGAATCGTTAGTCTTCAATACTCAAGAGTTAGCATCTGCGCCCAAACAGCATTACTCAACTTGTGAAAAAACTAGAATCGGCCACCACCCACAAGCCCCAATGTAGAGGGTAGACCAAATAGACGTCAAGTATTCAGTGTAGGTGAAAATCTCATGGAAACCACCAAGCAGAAGGGTTCGCATTCATTCTGAGGCGAAGGGGCACGTGCTATCCGCAGCTGCGATTCAACATGAGCCCCGCTAAACACACACGACCCCCAGTGAAATGTGCAGATGAGCTGTGTGATTCCCACTAACGGAGGCTCGTCTTCATACACAACTTTCATTTTAATGTCGTGGCTAACCGTTACATGACCGAGTTTTCTAGGCATCATATGAGATTACCATGTTTTGAAAATTTGGAAAAATAAAATGGTACCCATTGGAGAAGGGGAAACACTGTCAGGAAATTGTGGTCCACCCGGTGCTGTCGGTACCTGGAACGAAAGAGAAACATTTGCTAAATATTCGTACTACTTTTTTTAACCCTATGCAAATCAATTGATATCTCAGTTGGCCAAATCCTGTAGCATTCATTACACCCTGAATAGAACATGCTGATAGTCACAGACAATCAGAGTGGCAGATTCTCAAGCAAATCCAGGTACTCTTAGCTCATGTTTCCTCATTTCTGACCAGCTGGTCTAATTTAGGAGGTCCCTGATGCTGGTGCCCCCACACTCTCTTGCCTTCTCCCTGCCATGGCACCATTCCCTTGCCCTGCTCTCCCACCTATCATTGGTTAGAGGCAGGTGGATTGTGGCGCCTGAGTCTGACAGCGCTCTGACAGATCCACAGCCGCTGTTACTTGAACGGCCACTTCATTTTGGCATTCCCCTCCATGGCCATGTTTCCATGGCTGAGCTGTGCAGTCGGAATGCTGCGATCGCAGCCTGGGCAACTTTTTGGGGGGTCATGGAAAGTATTTTGTATGCTTCCAGGTGCTACAACCCCTAGCACCCTGGGTGGTGGAATTCCCAGCCACTAGGTGACCAAAGCCTTCCTTGAGGATTTTGCTTCAGTTGGGATATTAAGTGGGCTTCTGGGATGCCTGCAAACTCCACCCCTTGACAGTAATCATCAATCAAAGAGCCAGAACTATGATATTCGTGCCCTATATCAATCCACAAATCCCTCCTAAACGTCATCTAACACATCTTTTATAACTGCTTAATTATCTCCTGTATTCAGCCAAGCCACTGACACAACCCTCTTTCGAATATCCAGAGACGAAGGTCTGGCAACACGCTGCCAGCCCACAATAAGCTACCTTTCAGGAAAGGCTCATTTCCCACAAGGCCACTTAGGTGGTGATGGGTGCAGTAACATTGGATGGCATAACATACAATTTACTCATGTGCTTTTTTGAAAATGATTTTTGATTTGATTTGGTCTTGTGTTATCATCTTCTCGACAATTGGCTAAAACACCCACAATTCCCAACAAATTGTCATACTTCATTTGTCAATCATCTAGCACCTTCCCCAGAAGCATGAATTATCCTGTGACCTGTATCACACAGCCACCCTCTCTCACGACTGCATTATCACCCAAACTCTTTGTGCTTCTTCCAACACCCCAAAAGTTATCATTTGTCCTGTCAATCCCAGTGTTTTCCGCCAACAATTGAATCACCTATTCGCTGAGATTTCTCTATCACTAGCATATTATCATCAGTCCTCTGTCAATTAAAAAGCCTTCCTTAATCACCACGCTGCCATCCTCTGTCCCCTCTCAATCAGCATACAACCCCCATCATCAGCATGCTATCCTCTGTCCTCTGTGAATTAACCTACCAACCCTCCTCACCACCATGTTATCCTCTTTGAATTAGCCTAGCGACCACTATCACCAACATGCTATACTTTGTATATATTAATGAATATACCAACCACCATCATTTTCTTATCTACCCTCTGTCAGCCATATAACCATCCTCCATGATCACCAAAATATCACCTGCCCTGGGTTCATTACCAAATCAAACATCCCTGCCATCTCATCACAAGTCACCTGTCAATAAACCAATCCACCCTCCATTAATACCAAATTATTTGTTGACCTCTGTCACAAACTATCCCATGGTGTTATCACCTGTCTCCAATCAATCTACTAAACAATTGCACATCAAGGCTGTATTATCATCTGCCTTTGTCAGCCATGTATCACCCCCAGAACTGCCATGCTCTTATCCACCCACTGCCAGATAGTGAACATAGCCATCGCCTCTCGTGCTTCCCTTTGTCCTCCACTTAGATTGTGCCACATGGGCCCTCTGTGAACCAACTAACATCTCTTTCTTCATTCGCCACTATAATATCTGTCATAACAAAGGGGGGTCTGGGAATCTCTCTACCAACACGAACACAGCCCAATGACTTGTTCTTGGGTGAATAACCCCTGGGAGAGGCTGAAACACGTGTATGGGGTTACTGATGGTACTCTTGTTCAGAGGAGAATTGCCTAGCATTTCGGCGCTGGACTGCCCCTGGGGAGGACAAAGGCTGATATGCGGGGAAATTTCTTCTCTGTGAAAGGGACAGTGAGCTAAAGACTTGGTAGAGTCTCTCCCAGGGGTTAATCACCCAAGAACAGGTCATTAGGCTGTGTTTGTGCTGGTAGAGAGATTCCCAGACCCCCCTTTGTTTTGAATAAGTTAACTTTGGGTTTCACCCTAAGTTAACAGGGCGATCCAGACGTGGACCCCTTGCTCACTGTACTTAGAGAGGCACAGCTCCACCTCACTGATGATGCCCAACAAGGCTGAAACACGTGTATGGGGTTACTGATGGTACTCTTGTTCAGAGGAGAATTGCCTAGCATTTCGGCGCTGGACTGCCCTTGGGCAGGACAAAGGCTGATATGCGGGGAAATTTCTTCTCTGTGAAAGGGACAGTGAGCTAAAGACTTGGTAGAGTCTCTCCCAGGGGTTATTCACCCAAGAACAGGTCCTTAGGCTGTGTTCGTGCTGGTAGAGAGATTCCCAGACCCCCCCTTTGTTTTGAATAATATCTGTCATTACATCACTCAGTCAACCATCAGCCATCACTAGTTCAACTAGGTATCTCCAGTACCATTCATTCATCGATTATGAATTATACCTGCCCCTATACATGTGACAAGCAGACACCTGTGACACCTAAGAGATGGAGGCTCATAACTAGGCCTTCACAACTCCCTCATTCCTTTTCTGAGTGCATTCTGCATGTTGCGCATAAGGCACCATCCGATTTGTAGCACACCCACTTTACAGTTGGCTGGCAAGACAATTCCCCTTAGGAAATGCAACGCTAACTATAGAACATGTATACTATTTCTCAAAATGAATGTATGTGCACAGTGTCATGCGGCACATGCCCTGATAACCCATGCATCACGCTTACAATGTTAATTATGCCATGAACTCCTCCGAAGGTTCACTCACACACATGTCATTTTTTTTACTCTAGGCGTCCCTGTCACAATGGTTGCACATTGTATAATCCCTTCACTTGGCTTTCTCACCTCCTTTGTGAAATGTTGTGGTGGTCCTGATGGTGTGGTTGGACCTTGGGGCCCCAGTGGTGTCCGGGTACTGGCAGGCTTTACTCCGGCACTTTCCTCTCCTCTGAAAAGAACGCACAAGATACAACATTAGGGAAAGGCAAGACTGGGACTGTGTGGCTACAGGTCGGTTCATAGTGATAGTTTCGACAGTCAAAGTTTCGACATACAAAAGGTCTGACACAAAAGCTTCGGAAAAAAAAAGTTTTGAAAGCATTTTCTTTTTTTAATGGGCGGGGGGGGGTTAATGGGCGGGGGGGGTCCCACACCCCAACCCACCCCAACCCACCGTTTTCTTTTTAAAACCAACTTTTTTTTCTACACGAAACTAAAACAAAACCCATAACATGAAAAAATGCATTCGAAACTTTTTTATTCAAAACTTTTTATTCAGAACTTGTGTATGTCGAAACTACGGTTTTGAAAATATGACTGGACACCTACAGGTCATGTGAAGCATTGATTTTAAAACGTTTACCCACCTCAAACCAAGGGAGCATCTTAAAACTGTACTAAACTGTGCAGATTTCCCAAGAAGACAGTAAGGTATCCGATTAATAACTGAAAGGCCAAATTGCTTGGGGCAATGTCGGGACACCTGCTGTCCATTTCCCTCCTGCACTCTGGCTGCCCTCTAAGGGCTCACCTCCCTCTCCTTCCACTGATGCCAGAAAACCTGGGGACATCTTCCACCTGTTCTCTCTCCTTTACTCCTCACATCTTGGATCTTGCCAAGAAGGCCAGCTTTCAACTTCACTTTCTACCTTTCCTCACCTTTTCCCAGAAGCTATGTCTCTAGAGCTCTAGTCCTCTCCAGCCTGGATTATTGTAACAGCCTCTTCCTCAACCTGCCTCTTTCTTCGCTACATCCCCTTCAACTAATCCAGGATAGGGCTGCAAGACCTATTCTTGGCCTCAAGCCCTGGGCAGTATCTCTGCAGCTCTAAAATCAATCCACTGGCTCTGGGTCGTTACAAGGATCACATTCAAGACGCTTTGCATCATCCACAAGGCTGTCTGGGGCCTGGGAGCATGTTACCTGCAACTCTGTCTCACTAAATACTCTCCTTCCAGATCCCTTCGATCTTCTGGCTCCAGCTCTGCTGATCAAACGCTTCTCCAAGCAGAGAGCTGGGGGCAGATCTCTCTCCTGAGCCGGCTCCATCCAATGCAACAGTCTCCCTCTCTCTGTCTTGATCCCGACCACCTCAAGTTCTGAAAACAACTCAAGACCTTTCTCTTCTCCTCCTCCTTCTCTCTCCCCCTGCCGTGCTAATCATCCCCTCTGTCTCTGTGTTTCGTGGCCTGGTCTCTCAAGAGTCCAATAGGGTCCTGGCCTTCTGCCCAATCACCCTCAGCACTCCGCCCCTGCACTGCCCTCTGGACCCACTCCTGCCTGTCAGGTGGTTTCCCTCTGCCCTGTACTTACCCGTTGGGGGCGCAAGACCTCCCTCTCCTCATGGGATGTCTCTGCCCATGCACTTACCTGTTACCTCCCCAACGGGAACCGCTGGCACTTCCTCCTGTAGGGGCCCCTAATAGCACTTAGGCCCACCTCACTCTCACCCATTTTTTCCCCTTTTTCTATTCACTCTGAATCTCACAAGGCCTAATAGTACCGCTGTTTGTTTCGATTTATTCATTGTAATTGTTTATTTGCTCCCTTGGTCCCTTCCCTTGTGCATTGTGGCGCTTTGAAACACTCTCTTGTCGTATAAGAGCCTCATTAATATCCCAAAAAAAAAAAAAAGTCAGTCCTTGGACAATGATTGTTTCCTGCGGGGACTCTTGAGCATGTGCGTAAGATATCATTAAAAAAGTTCTGTCTTGCAGGAATTAAAGCCAACGTCTTCAATACCCATGTGACTGTATAAACCAGTTGTGTCTGGTATGGATAAAGGATCGCTCAGAGAGTGCAGATGATAACAAAATGGGAGGAGTCTGTACAAAGCTTGGCAGTACACGTACAAGGAGGAATCCTCATGTGTCACGCTAACTGAACGTGGATATCAAAGAAGGACTAGATGTGGATCAAATGATTGCAGGATTCAGGATGTTTTTGCCGGGAGGACTATAGAGGGTTTCCAGAATGTTCTTAGGTTTAAAATCTGGCCGCTGATTAATGGCTATGAAGGTGAGGGATTTGGAGGGTGGGTCAGGTTAGAGCGGTCAGTTCCCAATAGAGGTAGGATGCTGTGATTCCTGTCTTGCAGGACAACGATAAAGGTGTCTCTGTCATCACCAGAAATTGATGTGTGAGCCTGGTTTCGATGCATGTTATTAACTTTTCCGTCCTTACTGCTTCTTAAGAAGCACATGCCAACCAAAACATCTGTCGATTACCATTTGTGTCTGCCCATCTATGAAACATTATAATGGCAACAGAAACAACAATACAAATAATCAGATCACAGAAATATGCCCATAAAAGGAGGCCACAAGCGAAAGGAAAGGAAGGAAATCAACCCTGTACAACTGTCTGAAGCACAAATGCTCCAAGATGCTCAGCCTCCGGGTAGAATGAGACTAACCGGGAAGCCCATAAACCCTTCCCTGGAGGATTTAAGGGACCACCTACACAATGTGAGGCCTATTCGCTGGGTCTGCAATACGTAGGCCATGTGTCGTGCAGAGCTTCACAGGCCAGACAGACCATCTTCAAATGATACATGAAACCTCTTTGGAAGTCAATGCAGAGTGCACAGAAGGGCACCACCGTGCTCAAAGTGTGAAGTGTGTCGGAGTATCCAAGTGCGCATCCACTTGAACGTTCAGTGTGAAGGGAATCCACTGTCATGAAACTATCAATACAAATGCAATGACGTAGGATTGGAAGTCACGTGGCGATGAAAGTAGCTGCGACCATTGCATCAAACAAAGTCAACAGTCTTCCAAGGCTGCATTCATTGCCTTTGCCTTGTAGCAATTCAGCTTCTTCCTGACCCTATATATCATGGGCTGAAGGTACCTTCGGAGCAGGGCGGCTTTGGAATAACGCTTCGTGCAGGGAACGGCCCACAAGCATTTGTATCACCTATGTGAAGAAGCAAGTTCCGTTGAAATGAAAGCATCGAGTGTATATCCACGGTGTCTGCAATCAATGGCTACAAAGAGTTTCTGTGTTAGGTTGACTTTGCCACCTATGTGCTTTTTATGAGTGTAGCACTTTAGTTTTGTGAGTGCCCATGCTCTGATCATGTGTTTGGCAGCACCTATAGCGATTCATTGATGGCACACCATGCCTGATTACCTGGGAGAGATGGTAGGCTGTGCAGTGGTGCACCCAACTTCGTCTGCACCGTCCGGACAATCCATCGTCCCATCACACCTCTGAGATGCTTCTATGCATACTCCGGACAGTCGGCAATAGAACTGGGCGTGTTGGCACCCCCAGAGGCCCGGAGACACCGGTGCAGGGGCAGTCCCTGTGGAGAGTCAAGAAGAACACAAATATCATTCTGTAGTAACAGTGGTGATTCAAAGAGTGCTTAAGTGTGCTTATTTAGCACCCACATTTAAACAGTTTCAAAGTACTTGTGTGAACGAAAGCAATGAAAGCTGAAGTTGTGCATTGAGTCGAAAGATATTCGAAGCACAAACAGTGTCAATTCACATTTCAACCGACTTGCTCCAATCGCAATCCTGAACGAATCCGCTGTGTCGAGCAAATGGGAATGTGAGGAATAGATCAGATCACCGGATGGGTGACCAGAACCAGCTTGCATAAAGTAAGGACGACCTACCAGTCTCTCCAACTGGAGGCCAGCCTATACAGGCTTCAGATCTATGTGAGAAAAACTGATCCCTTCCTCATCGACTATTCGTCAGTTTTGGCTTAGCAAACGACGGAAGACTCATTAGGGCTGTTAAAATCATCCCCTAGAAGCGGAAAGAAAATGTCCGCTCAGAGGACCTCCTCCTTTGGGAATAGGCAAGTTATTGGGGTGAAAACCTAGATACATTTATTTCTTTATTTATTTATTTATTTATACATTTCTAAAGCACACTAAACCATCAGGCTTTAAGACGATGTTACAAACATGTTAATTACAGTGCTTAACGTTAGACAGGAATCCTCCACTGCACAAGGCTGGAGTCGTCAATTCAGGTGAGTTGCAGGCATAAGTTATAGACAGCACAAGGCTGAAGTTGTAGTTACGGCATAAATTATACACAGCACAATTCTGGAGTCGTCAATTCAGGTGAGTTGTTGGCATAAGTTGTACACAGCACAAGGCTGGAGTTGTCAATTCAGGTGAGTAGCAGGCATAAGTTATACACAGCACAAGGATTGAGCTGTCAATTCAGGTGAGTTGCAGGCATAAATTATACACAGCACAAGGCTGAAGTCTCAATTCAGGTGAGTTAGAGGCACAAGTTGTACACAGCACAAGGCTGGAGTCGTCAATTCAGGTGAGTTACAGGCATAAATTATACACAGCACAAGGCTGGAGTCGTCAATTCAGGTAAGTAGTAGGCATAAGTTATACACAGCAGAAGGCTGGAGTCGTCAATTCAGGTGAGTTACAGGCATAAATTATACACAGCACAAGGCTGGAGTCGTCAATTCAGGTGAGTTACAGGCATAAATTATACACAGCACAAGGCTGGAGTCGTCAATTCAGGTGAGTTACAGGCATAAATTATACACAGCACAAGGCTGGAGTCGTCAATTCAGGTGAGTTACAGGCATAAATTATACACAGCACAAGGCTGGAGTCGTCAATTCAGGTAAGTAGTAGGCATAAGTTATACACAGCAGAAGGCTGGAGTCGTCAATTCAGGTGAGTTACAGGCATAAATTATACACAGCACAAGGCTGGAGTCGTCAATTCAGGTGAGTTACAGGCATAAATTATACACAGCACAAGGCTGGAGTCGTCAATTCAGGTGAGTTACAGGCATAAATTATACACAGCACAAGGCTGGAGTCGTCAATTCAGGTGAGTTACAGGCATAAATTATACACAGCACAAGGCTGGAGTCGTCAATTCAGGTGAGTTACAGGCATAAATTATACACAGCACAAGGCTGGAGTCGTCAATTCAGGTGAGTTACAGGCATAAATTATACACAGCACAAGGCTGGAGTCGTCAATTCAGGTAAGTAGTAGGCATAAGTTATACACAGCAGAAGGCTGGAGTCGTCAATTCAGGTGAGTTACAGGCATAAATTATACACAGCACAAGGCTGGAGTCGTCAATTCAGGTGAGTTACAGGCATAAATTATACACAGCACAAGGCGGGAGTCATCAATTCAGGTGAGTTACAGGCATAGGTTATACACAGCACAAGGCTGGAGTCGTCAATTCAGGTGAGTTACAGGCATAGGTTATACACAGCACAAGGCTGGAGTCGTCAGTTAAGGTGGGTTGCAGGCATAGGTTATACACAGCACAAGGCTGGAGTCATCAATTAAGGTGCGTTGCAGGCATAGGTTATACACAGCACAAGGCTGGAGTCGTCAATTCAGGTGAGTAGTAGGCATAAGTTATACACAGCACAAGGCTGGAGTCGTCAATTCAGGTGAGTTGCAGGCATAGGTTATAGACAGCACAAGGCTGAAGTCTCAATTCAGGTGAGTTAGAGGCATAAGTTGTACACAGCACAAGGCTGGAGTCGTCAATTCAGGTGAGTAGTAGGCATAAGTTATACACATCAGAAGGCTTGAGTCGTCACTTCAGGTGAGTTACAGGCATAAGTTATACACCGCACAAGGCTGGAGTCATCAATTCAGGTGAGTTACAGGCATAGGTTATACACAGCACAAGGCTGGAGTCGTCAGTTAAGGTGGGTTGCAGGCATAGGTTATACACAGCACAAGGCTGGAGTCATCAATTAAGGTGCGTTGCAGGCATAATGTACACCCATTGGACTGGGAATCTATTATAATCCTTGATGAGCAGGTGTTTCTTTTCATCCATTCCAAGGCAGGCACTATCTGCAGTCTCTATGCTGTCGTGGGAAGAAGTGCAATATCTTAGCCTTGGAGTGGGGTCATGAACTGTCGCAAGACATTCATGCTCCCCCACAGACCAGGCTTGATTGCACGGTCCTCTACCACCATGTTCAGGCTTCGGTCAGCACCATTGGTGTCCGTGTAAAGTAGTATTCACTTAAAACATGCCATTGAATCATAAGTTGCCTGCATTGTGATGGGTCAACCTAGAGTGCCAGGAGACTTGCCTCCAGTGGTAGTGGTGCGTGTTATAAATCAACATAACATGACATAACATAACATTCTATCTCTCGTACTCATGCAATGCCCGCGGGCCGCAGTAAAGCTACCCAAAATGAATATCATCATTCTCGTCCAAATAAAGATCGACCTACCACAATAAACCTCGTCTGATTGGTCTCCACAGTCATCAACCCCGTTGCACACTAAGCCACCCGGTCCTGCAGGAACACAGCGGCCATTGTGGCACTGGAATTCTCCACGGTGGCAGGGCACGCCTCCACCGGGTGACACTGTGGTTCCCCCAGGCTGCATTGTTGACACTGCATAGAAAACGAGAATAAGAAAAGGGGATAAACATTGTCCATGTGTTTGCTGAGGAGATCCCTTCACTCATCAAAAGCCCTGTGAGATTGGGAAAAGAAATCTCGAGGACCATTGAGATGCGCAAAGTCTCAGACCCAAAATCACAGAATGTATGGCTTGGATATGGGCTTAGCCACTGAAGTAACTGGCATTATTGAACGAATTATTTGTCTTCAAAATTTTATAAATCACCAGAAACTCCATAATAGAGCATGTTCCATTGTTTTCCATCTACAGAGCCATTAGTCTTATTCTGTTTGGAGCCCATTGAGAGAGAGTAGCCACCTGGCCACCGCTGAAACTGGAGATGTACCATTAGGCCCATAATTCTGACATGTGACTGACTCAGACCCTGCCCTGCAGGTCTTTCATGGGTAAAGCACATTTGTTACAGACTCGGTCCAACCCTACCGCTATTTCAGATTTACCAGCCTGTCAAGAAACACCCATTTCTACTACGCAGATGACACCAGCTTACAAAAAGAAAACAGACCTCCAAATCCATATGAGGCATAGGTCAAGCTGGCTCTTGCTTCAGGCCTTCACTTTGGTAAGATCATGAAATTGACTAAAGTTCAGTTTTAATAGGTATTGCCACCACCTAAAGCCTTCTTACTGGGGAGGATGTTGGATTCTATACCCCAGACTCACACCTAACAGTTATTGTCATTGCACCACATTCTTTAAGGGAATGCAGGCCCTTTGATTCTGTGGGTAGCGGGGGTGGGGAAGGGGAACTCCAGAGGCAAACATTCCATATTTCATCCCATATCCCGCTCTTCTCGATTTCAACTTTTCAGTGTCTGTAAAGCTTGCTGGTTCTTAACTTTTCATGCTGCCAAAGTGCTCAGTTCGCCTTTAGTCTTCTCCCTCATATTCTATTGTTCTTGCAGACTACTTGGTCTCCCTGTCTATTGTCTTGCTCCACTCCGCGCTATTTATCATTCTTCGATCTGCGTCCTCCTCTGCACTCTTTCTCCTTGCAACTATATTTCCACGTCCTTGCATTCTCTTCAGTGGCTGATTTTTGAAGCGCGACTTCTGTTTTCATTTCTCTGCTTGGTTTGCAAATGTCTTCATGGTCTCCCTACCCCCTATCCCTCCTCTTTCATCTCTTTCTCTTCTCCTTGTCGCTCCCAGTTTCTTTTTCTTCTGGTTGTTCCTCATCCTCCCAGTCCTTCCTCTCGTTTCAGCTCTTTCTCTATTCTCGCCCCCAAGCACTGGAATGCCCTCCCTCTTTCTATTCAATCATTGACTTCACCCTCTCTTTTCAGAATGTGATTAAAAGAGCATCTGCTTGCTAATTGATTTTTCACTCTCATATCCCATTGCTGTACTGTTTTGACCTTGAGAAGCTCTTAGGAGTTAAGCGCTGTATAAATTAAAACAAATACAAAAAAATCCAACTACAGAAATAGGGCTGAGAGAACCAATCAGCGATTGGTGAGATGCTGCTTGAAGAGGTTAGTCTTCAGGGTCTGCCTGGACTGTCGGATGCAGGGATCCAGTCTTATCGGTGTAAGTAACTTCTTCCAGAGATAGGGTGCACAGCAGCAAAAGGCCTATTTATGTTTTCTTTCCATTTACAATTCTTTGTTTCCATCCTTTAATGCTGTGTTTTTTGGCCTTGCACTCGCCCCCAGAGAATACAAGTTTCTTGGCTAGGTAGAGTGGTGTTTTGGCTGTGACTCCTTTCTTGGTGATGCAGGCCATGTTGAACATAATGAGGCATGCTACATAATGGTGGATGGCTTTCAGAGGGGCTAAGGCAGCATGTGGGTCTCCTGCGAGTAGAGCTAGGTCACTGTCCAAGTGGAAGATGACTAGGGATTGGACAACTGTCCTGAAACTCAAGGTACTGAGGAAAGGCTTGACTTTACAAATGAGAGCAAGTTGGCACCATTCTGCTTGAGTCTTGGTCATTTTTGGTGTGTTTTGAAGGAAAGGTCACAGTCAATAGTAAAGCCAAGATGTTGTACTGGATGAGAGTTGGGACGAGAATCCGTTGGGCTTCAAATCAGCCCACAAAATCTGGACAAGGGTATGCTTGGCGGTTTCCTAGGAGAATTTATATATATATTTTTGGGGGTTGAGCATCAGCTACGAGATTGGCAGCCACGCTTCGATGAGGGCAAGACAGTGCTTGGGTTGATAAACGCCATGGATGAAATTGATCTTTAGATAAAGTTGTGTGTAATGTCAGTGGTGCATGAGGTTTGTGGTCTCAGTTAGCGTGTGGTTGAGTGTGCTGAGATAGGCATTGGCGTTCTAGAAGGGGTCAGACGAAAGGTCCAGGTGATGAGGTGCCTTTCCAGTGCATCAGTAGGAAAGTTCATGAAAGAGTGGTTTCTTTGCCACGCTCCACTTTTCTCTGCTCTTCTTCCATTGTCTTACTACCAAAGAGCCTACAATCTCTCCAACACATTGTTTATCAGCCTAAGCTTTCTCCAATCATCTCTGTCATTGCCGTAAGCATGGATCATTCTTTTCCATGGAACTCTGCGTCCCAACAATTCTTTGTTATAACCAATTATGATCATCGATTTGGAGCCTCCCTTTTTACAAGGGCCACATCTCAACCAACTAGGAGATGCAAATCTGGAACCTTCCTTACTAATCATTTGATACACTATGCATGTATTTTCCCATACAAGAATAATTTGGTTCTGCACAGGAAAGGGGGCAGGATGCAAGCTTACTATAGAGACCAAATCTGATCGTACACAACTTGTGCTCACTTTCCTAAAAAAACACTCTATTATCATGCACCCATTTTAGAATGTCTTTACTGTGTTTGGAATAACTGTTAATCTCCCACCCTTTCTGCTACTTTCCTGTGGCAAGCAAATGTTTTTGGAGCAAGTTTACCTTGAAATTTAATAAAAGATTCCGTCTAAAGCATTTAAGATCAGCCCACAGCTTTAAGGCCTCGAAAGCGTATCTAGGAGAGAATGCTGTAACATACCTTCCCCGCAGCCCAGAACTTCCACCCGCATGAAAATGCCATTGTGAAAATCTTGAGGGAGAATCCGAACTTGACGAGCACTGATCATTCTTTCAAATTGTCTGACCACCGGGATGGAGTCATCCGAGTTACCCTGGAACTGCTGCAAATAAAGAAGGAAGGGGAATCAATATGCACAGCCGGTCACACACCAATATATGTATCATGTATACTGTGTTCACACAACCACACACACACATAACTCACAGATATATGCAACAGGGACGTCATTTCACCAAAATGCCAGGGGTAGCAGAAGTGACATCACATGACCCTTGACCTCTGATGACACCACAGGAAGTGATGTCATTTGACCCCACCCCGAAGTGATATCGCAGGAAGTGATGGAACATGACCTTTCACCCCTTGACAAAATAGGAAGCAGCATCACATAGCATTGTTCCTAAGTACACTACGAAAAATAGGAGTACGATATCACTATAATGTGAAATACATTTCATACAAGAATGGAACGCCAGATGTATCGTTAAGATCAGTGTGTATAGGCCCATTTTACCAAATTACTGTGAATGCAAGCAGATGTCCATGGCCAAATGATAATGATGTGTTATTATATAACACTTACGCTTAAGCGCTTTATATGGAAAAAATATACACCCAATATCACCCAACCTGTGTTGCTCCTCATTTATCGACCTCAGAAGGATGAAATGCTGAGTTGAGGTGTTTAAGAACAGACTAAATCTGTGACTCCCCCCTGAAGTGTACCTGAAATAAACCTTTAATGAGTCTAGCAATTATTGTATAGAATTCCAGAAAGACACATTATTTGGTATTCCTATTCTTTCTTATTTAGGGTCAGTGCTGAAAGTGTTAGACTTGTGAAACCCCTGTTCTTTTTTTCATGAGGCCTGAACAAGAAAGCCAGCCACCCCAGAAGCAAAGAGCCACATGGCGCTGGCCACACCCCAGGAGCTTGCATTAAAAAAGGCACATTTTATTTTTAGGGGTCCCAAGGGAGACCACAGGGGTAGCAAGGGAGACCTGAGGGGTCTCAGTTGCGACCCCTAAATGATGTCCTTTATATGCAAACAGATATACTGTACACTCAAGCTTTACATACATGCTCATACAGTGAAATCCACCTAGAGTACTGTAAATAAGATTGCAGTAAGAATACAGCCAGAATGAATTAGTGGAACTGGCACCAGCCAGTCCCTCTCCAGCATCACATGATCACCGACATGACCCAGCTGACCTTCCCAGTGGGATTTCTGAATTCCATCTCCTTTTATCTGTAATCTCTTCCATACATGAGCGTTAGTCGAACATCGCCCTGTGGTAGATGATCTGGTGGGGCACTTGAAGCCCTACAAAGCCTGTCTCATGGAGATGTGGCACACAACTATTTTGCATGACTCCAATAGTGAAATCCAGCCCATTTGGGTATTATTTAACCTGTGATATTGAGCGGAAGCAGCAGATGGGCAGTTGGCCGTGTTACCGTTCATAAGGAAGGACTTCATAATAAGACTCGTTGATCCTTTGTTTTGCCCCAGTGCCAGGACATGTCAGTCAAGTGGAGAGTATCTGAATTATTCTCTTTTGGACTGGCGGTCATTTATTAATTATCTCCTTTGCCACACGGTATAATCGCTATTGTACAAAATTACCTACTCCCAAAAGTTCGACCCCCAAAAGTTTGCCCCCCAATTTTCTGCATATATATATATGTATATATATATATATATATATGTGAGGGGGGTAAAGAGAATAAAAAATGTATAGGGGTAAGGTGAGGGGCTATAGGGGGTCTCCCCCACATATATATTTGCAGAAAACTGAAACAAAAAATGAAAAAACAGACTTTTGGGAGTCAAACTTTTCGGTTTGGTAAAATCACATAGATCCGTTATAATCCAGCTCTCGTGGAAGGTGAATTTAATACTTTATCAGAACAACTAAATCAATCGCTTGAGCCATGAAACTCGAATAGTCTTGGTATTTTGTAATACTCCAGGTCATGGTCACGCAACCGTGCTCCATGCTCTTTGGATAAATCTGTTCTCCACTTTCCTCAGAATTGATGGTGCAGGACGCTCAATCGCTGTACTCCCTAAAAGGAATGGAGGGTGGTCAATCTCTTTCAGGTGCTCCCCTTGTGATTGAACTCTATCACCAGGTCTGTGCACAACACAGAATCCGATGATATCTTTTTGACATGTGACGTTTGGCTTCAGAAGCCATTAATGGAGTGTGACCTCCGAAACAGGGTCTTGAGCAGGGTTCTGCAACCTGCGGTTCTCCAGATGTTTTGGACGACAGCACCTATGATCCCTCAGCTTTGACCATGCTAGTTAGGTTGATGGGAGTTTTAGTCCAAAACATCTGGAGAGCTAAAGGTTGCAGTCCCCTAGTGTAGATTAGCACTATTGGATGAATTACCATATTTGGCAAAAAGCAATGATTACAACCATTGAACGAACTCTAGGAGCTAGGCATTCATGATCAAGGAGAAAATGTCACAGAACAGCACATCCAAAACATCCAATGAGCTAGTACTTGACCAGTATTCAAGGAGAGTAGCCAAAACCCAAGAGACCTGAACTTTCCTTTCTTCTCCATTTCTTCGTAGAACTGGCTTGCCTTCTTCGCTATACAGTGGTAGCGATTAAAGGCTACATTGCTTCCCCCTTCGTTCAGGTACGACTCGCCCTAGCCATGGTGCATCTCAAGCATGATGAATTGCTTATGTACATAATCCGTGTTGGACACAACAGACACACAGTCCATCAATTAGCAACGCTAATCTTCTATTCTTCCAGGGCACTATCAAGCTTCTTCAGGGCTGTTCATGTGCAATGGGTCCCGTAGGATTCATGCCCTCCAAAACGGATCAAAGATCTTATCCCATTCAATGCTCCCACAATGATGGAATTAATGGACTCTTCCATTCGGGGGGGCATGATCCTTTTAGCTTGGAGATGTTCAATGATTATGGTAGTAAGCCTGAGCGCACATGCTGCAAAGTTTAGGACTAGTCTTGTTGGGCTAGACCATTGCAATAGAAAAACCTTCACAATTCCAGGTATTTGTGGACAGAACACTTTGTCTGGGCCCCTTCAAAGCAGGTTTTCTGCTGCCGCAGCGTCTCAGTAGCTGATAGTGTCGGGGCTTGAAGGCCTGTGAAGGGCTGCGGATGCTGTAAGAGGCCATCCCAGCATTTTGTTCTAGTCTCCAGAGAGCATGGGCACGAGTGGCCGTCGTCAAGCGGCATGAATTTCTGCCAACCATTCATCAACTGGTTGTTTTGTTTCCCCCTTGATGTTTGAGTCCATCAATACATCCTTTGTCCCGGGGATTAGTAGCCTGCTATGGACCATAGAGGAGTTACTGACTACCACCCCATGCCCAATTGCCCATAGCAGATCATTAGTGACATGCAAAGATAAACAGATCATACACAGAAAGTCGCGTGCACAAACAGTGTCAACACATACAAGTACAATATACAAAGACACAGGGCCTTCATTCCGATTGCGTTGACACTGTCAAAAACTATGGGGAAAAAGCGTTCTGCCAGTTCCACTATGATTTGATTTGATTTCGATTTTTTTTATTAATATTGCGCATCGCCACACAGGGCCCGAGCAAAGGAATTGCATCTGGGTGCAGATGATATAAAAATGTAGAAGCGAGAAGCAAAAAGCCAGAGCTGACCGTAGACACTGATACAAAAAGGAAAGTTGTCTGTTTGTTTCTGAACTCTCCGAGTGTTACACTTTTTGGCGGTTGATGTAGCTGGGAATTCCAGGCACGAGGACCTGCACATGAGAAGCGTCCGTCGCCCCAGGACACTGACCTAGACGGAGGGACTACCAACAAGTGTTGCCCTGATGACCATAGACAGCGGTCAGGATGGTAAGCAATCATCTTTGATGAGTGATATAGGGGGGCAGTCCCTTGCCGGCACTTAAAGATCAAACAGAGAACCTTAAAAAGAACTCTTTGCTGTACCGTTAACCAATGAAGGTTTCTCCGAAACTGAGAAATATGTGTGCGTCTGGGTAAAGAGTCGATCACCCTGACGGCTGCATTTTGGGCGATCTGAGAGCGCTGTATCTGGCCTTTAGAAATTCCAATTAACAGCGCATTGCAGTAATCTAACCTAGAGTTAACTAAAGGACCGACGATCAAAGGTCAATCTTTCTCTGGAACAAGGGGCAGCAGGGGTTTCAGCAATCTAAGATGATAGTATCGTATATTATAATTATAGTATATATAGATAGTATAGTATATTATTATGATAGTATATATAGATAGTATAGTATAGTAAGATCCCCTCCCTCTTTCCCCCTCCTCCTGATGACCTCAAATTGGACACTGAAACCACTTAGGGGCGTAGGAGGTCACCAGGGGACTCCCTCCCCAACGCCGTCCTCTCCCTCCTTCCCCCTTCCTCCCACTCCCCTAACCTCAAATCAGACATTGAAACCCCATAACCTATCTCCTCTCCCCTCCCCCCCTCTTCCCCTCCTTTTAAGTAAATTGTTCTACATACTGTATGACTGGTTTGTTTCATCTTTATGAATATGCTTCTATCATTATTGTACCTTGTTGTTATACTGTATAGCGCTTTGGCTTAAAGCACTATATAAACTCAATAAACATAAACACAGTACACAGATTTTCCCTTTTCATTTACCTGCAGATTGCTGCCAAGGTTCGCCTGCCAGATGCACCCATGCACCTATGTCTGCCCCATTCTGGTGGGGGTGCCAGGGATTTTGCAAATGCCCCGCATAAAGCGGGGTCCCCTTTCAGAAACTTCCAAGTCAGAGTTCTTAAGTGGAGTTCCTGCACGGCCAATGGAATCCTCAAATACCCGCCTGTCAGGAAGGTCTTCTGATCCCGTGCAGAGGATGGATTCCTGTGGACTCTGCACCACGAAGGAGCAGGCGCAGTCCACATAAGCAAGACGGTGATGCTGGTCACTAACCTGTGCATGTGCCTGATCTGAGCCTCCTGTGGGTGGCAAACTGCACAGAAACATGTGCTACCCCAGATTTCCATGCACTGGTGCATTGGTGCAATTGCTCCCTGATCTGGCTCTGCAGAATGAGGGTGAAACAGCCCAATCGTGCAGATGTGCTATTGGTTGAGCTGTTTACCCTCATTTCCCACCGCACAGAGAATGAGGCCACAGTGCATACATAGGCATGTGATGTATACATACTACACCCACTGTGACTACACCCACCTACACATGAACACTGCTTCATTCCCTGTGTCCGCCAACATGTCCTTGCCGTTCACTGCACTGATGCAAGCAGGATCTCCGCTGCACGTACATGCACAGAGCAGAGATCAGCAACTGCTGCTGCGATGACAAGATGGAGGCTGTCGCTGCCCATTCATTTCTATGGCGTGTGCCCACGTTCGTCCCTGGTAGAAGAAAAGCACCCATAGTCTACATGCAGGGTTGTCCAACTCCAGGCCTGGACGGCGGGATCCATGCCAGGTTTTCAGGATACCTCTCACTAATATTCAAGAGATACATTTACATACAATGATTCTAAATGTATGCACATTTTTCCACATGAATATAAATGAGGGATGTCCTGAAAATCCACCACGCGTCCGGCCCGGAGTTGGACAACTTCGGCCACTCCATGATGATCATATTGGTAATCCCAGCGGATCGGCTTGAGGAGTTCCCTGCATGCTGTGGCATACCATGCAGGAACAGCTCGCCACCACTGTAAGAATGCGAGACAGAAGGTTGAAAAGCGTTAAAGCTGTTTTCTGCATTTTTGTCACTGTGTCTGCCGCATTAAGAATGAAGCGCATGCTGCACACTTACCAAACTTAAAGATATCTTCCTCATCACAAGTTTAGCGGTAACCCTTAAATGCGGCAGTAACGATATTACCACCACATTTAAGGGTCCGCCAAATCACGTGCTTGGCGGATTTACCCTCAGCTCTGCTCTAAGCTGGGGGCAAATCCACCGCGATTTTGCTGATTTTCGGTGCTATTACCGCCAGCGGTAATATCACCGGCGATAATAGCGCTGAACATTCCCGATTGGGCCCAATGGGGAATGGGAAATTTCCGAATGGGCCCAATGGGGAATGGGAACTTACCATTCCGCCAAACTCATGAGCCGGCGCTAATAGCGCTGGGGGGATTGGCGGTAGGGCTAATATCCCCGGTGTCAGCGCTCAACTTGTGATGAGGCCCTAGTGCCAAAAAAAAGTCAGTCACGACTCGTTTAACAGTGATGATTATTTTAAGAAAAGTGGCCAAAATGTCAATGAGTTATTTGCATTTACAGTGTTTTGCTTTTCCACCATTTATTCCGCAGCTTCTCTTATTGTCATACACACATCAGTTGGAAATATGTCATGTTCCCCGCCCCTCACATGCACACAAAAGAACCCTACCAGATGCCAACCTCACCCTGCACCCCAAAGAGAACCATGCAGGATGTCCACTGCGGCCCTGGCACACACATCAAACCAGTGTGGCATTCTCCTTTAATTTCAAACACAAATACACCCTGGTGGTGGGTGCCCGCAGCGCACAGAGGAACCTATATGGTACCATATAAAAGCAGCAATTCAACAGCGCTTTGGGTTAATGCTGGCTAATAAAAACACTTAGATGCACACAAGTCCAGCTGAGCATAGTGACCCCCCGGGACGTGTTCATGGTACGGGGCTCACATTCTAGCCAGCGCTGCGCAGGGGGAACCCCGCAGCCATACCTGCCTACATTTGAAAATCAAAATTCCTGACATTTAAGACTCCGCCCATTTGCACACGGCTCCGCCCACACGCCCCGCCCACCTGTCAAAAAGGTAAACTTGGTTGGTGTAGCCTTCAGTTTGCTTCCTATAGTATTGAAAATAATTCATTCAATGCTATAGTAAGCAAAATTTCATTGGATTGAAAGCACTATTATTGCTGCAGCGGCGCCCTCAGTGTGCTTACTATAGCATTGAATTAATTATTTTCAGTGCTATGGTAAGCAAAATGAACGTGGCACCGCCGCCGTAATAATAGTGCTTTCAATCCAATGATATGGATTGAAAGCACTATTATTATAGTGGTGCAGGCAGTGGGCACGAACATTTCGCGCCGGGTCCCGTCATATTCTCCACCTGATTGGCTACCGCGGCAGCCAATCAGGTGGAAAATATGACGGGACCCGGAAAGAATCTCAAAATTCCTGAGATTCAAGGAACTTTTCCGGAGACCCGGAGAAATGCTTGAAATTCCGGAGTTTCCGGAAAAATTCCAGAGGTTAGGCAGGTATGCCCGCAGCTCCAAAGCGGGGTCCAGTAACATGTGCCCCATGGAAGGCAGGATAGGGAGAGGGGGCAGGGCAGTGACTGCCAACAGCACAGCCAAGGGCAGGGGAAAAGCAAAGGCACACCACCTCTCCCCATGCCCCTCGGACTCCAGGAGCCAGGCAGGATGAGCGGCAAGGGGACAGCAACACCTGGGACAGCCACCAAGGAAGTGCTAAGCACCCCAGGGCATGGCAGGCAGGAAACACCAGCCAACAACAAAGGAAGCACCTCAGGGTGCAAAATGCCATTGGCGCCAGCTGGCCGGGGGGGGGGGCTGGACACAGCCCCCACACAGGCAGACAAAGCCCAGGGCCAGCCCCTGGCACAATACAAGGAGCTGCATTTGCAGGAAACATGCACAAATCTGTCAGCATGTTTTCTATTATAATTATAATTGTTTTGTTTATTATCACATAATGATGTGCAATAAAAGCCCACAGCCTTTTTATTGCCAACACTCAATCAATGTTTCATGTAGTATATGGGGGGGATATTAGGTTTCAGCTGTGTACCTTGGGGTCCACCGGTTATGATAACCTTCGTGAATCACTGGCCACTTGGGAAGTTATGGCCAGGAATGCCCATAGAATAAGAATATACAAAGCTCTCAGTTTTACTGCAGCTGAAACATCTAAGTGAACACCTGGTGTTGATCATTCTGGATCTTATCAGGCTTTACGGCTCATTAGCGCCCGGCACAGGGTCGCAGCCAATCAGCCCCCTCCAACTCTGGGCGCGAATGGAGAGTGAAACCCCATGTTTGGAGCGGGACGCTGGCTCCGCTGTACCATGGGCGCCATTGCCTCCATTTTACTCCCACCCCCTCTGCGGTCCACTCTCGTCCTCCCACTGCACACCACGCCACCCCACCGCCGCATTTACCTTCCCCGCCAAGCCGCGGCAATCTTCACTATCACTCACGACCGCACCGAGGGGCTTACACTGTATGTACCCCTTCTTCAAAAGGCATGTTTTACTTTTTTTTAACCATAATTGCTATCAACCCCCTAGGCACCAGACAGGGGTGCTAATGGTCTTAAAATCTGCGCAAGGCCCTTGCTTAACTAGGAGCTACTTTGGTTGGGACTGGCGGGCCACCAATACCCAAAGCCACCCATGAACGTGAGTGCAAATGCTGCATGGAAATGAGACTCCATTCTTTTAAGGGCACATACATCTACCCCTTGAACATAGATGGGGTCAAGAATGTAGATACGGTCAAGTGTGGGCCAAATGATGACAGGTGATCTGTCCATGAGAGAGACATGTACCTTGGGTTGAGGTTCGGTGCCCAGTGAAAGGTCACGGTAGTCGTGCCACCTTTCCCCATCGATGCTGAACTGCAGGCGGAAACTGGAGACGTAGGCATCGGAGGAGCCAGCTCCCTGCAAAACAATACCTGGGCAGGTGGAGGAGAATGAAACACAACCAATCACAACACAGCATGAAAGGCTCTGAACAAAGGCCGTCTAAGAATTGGGGAGTCATATGTATTAAATGAAACTGGTTGGTAGGCAAAAACATTGTCAGTTACAATAATTAAAAAATGAACACATTTTTAAAATACCCAATCAGAACAAAGCATGATTTAAAATGTCAATCCATTTATAGTCAAGCAGAACTACATGCACTCCAAAGTTACAGGTATCCTTTACTTGTTGGATGTTGGAGATACCTTATTGTGCTTGCACATAACCAAACGCAGACCTTAATTAATTACATAATGTATTCAACCCCCAGATGTTAGCCAACTGCTTGCTTTACCCATCAGAACCCACCCAAGGCAGGAAGGGCAAATAGACTGCCAATTCAGGACTTTATTCACTCATCTTTTGTAGCATGCTTACTACCCAAGCCCGGTCTCTAAGTGGCAACTGGGATTCGAAGCTGCCCTGCTGTGCATAATCTTGCTTCCAGGGAATCACGTTGCCCCTGAGCTATCCTCCTGCCCCTTACACAGAGAGAGAGAGAGAGAGAGAGAGAGAGAGAGAGAGAGAGAGAGAGAGAGAGAGAGAGAGAGAGAGAGAGAGAGAGAGAGAGAGAGAGAGAGAGAGAGAGAGAGAGAGAGAGAGAACTTGAAGAATAGACTTGCAGCAAACAGCTCTGCTGCAGAGATTGTATGCACCCTTTTCACTGAAGTTAATTAAAGACACTTCTAAGGACAGAAGAACATACATTTTGAGATATAGTTGGATTGAGGAAAATTGCAGAATAAAACATAGCTTAAATGGAATCCCTTAAAAAAAAAAATCTATGCATGCAGCCAGAGCTTGCCCGAGGCATGGGCAGCCTGTGCTATCGCTTCGGGCCCCGTCCTCAAAATCGAACATACGCACGCGGAGTTTGCGCTCACCTGGGCTTTTTTTGAAGTTTTGTAATTAAATGAATGATGGGAGATCAACCTCAGAAAATGTGTGGGGCTAATCTGCACACATTTTCCTCTGCTCACTGCACAACAAACACATAGTTATGTGTACTCTGGGGGGACACAACCCACATGTGCAGTCCTCGCTGTCACATTTAGCTGGAATGTGAAAGCCATGGATACATCAAAGCATCTCTGAAGGGGGAAGGCAACACAATCCTCAGACCATAGCCAGCTTAACTAAAATATCTAAGTCTCAATTGATCCGCCCTCTCTATTGTCTAAGTTCTGCTGGTGGCAGTGCATACTGATGAGAGTTAATTGAAACAAGCCTGCGATAGGCCAAATTGCAGAACTGACAAAAGGGATACGAAACCCCAACCCCTCTTTGATATGCAATGTGTCAAGTTGAAGCTAGCTCTCACCCCCCTGTATGAAGGGCAGCGAATGGCATGTCTGGGACAACTGTTTACAGTATGTGAATTGATGGAGACAGAACATCTGTTCTTGCCTCAAACTTCAAGGGAGACCTGCACTTTGATCAGGAGCCACAGACAGCTCCATTAAACAGAGAAACACTTTGATCCACAACAGACAGGAAGATAGGTGGGACTTAGTAGTACATGTTGTCATCCCTTACCTTTCCTGTTGCAAAGCACTCTGGTTATGACCTCACGCATAACAGAAGGTTGTTGGTGGGGGACACAGGGCTGGTTCCTTAAGGTAGGCGTAGCCTGCACCAATCACTGGGGCACATTTGGCTTTAAAAGAGGGTTGAGCCTATTTTGGCAGATCATCCAACGATTTCAAAAAGAGTAAGTAGAGGGACTCATTTGGACCCTGGCTGAAGGTACAGTCTACCTTACAGCTTCCACCACTGAAGGTAGGCCAGGATTTTCAAGAGGGGAGCAAGATCCCTCGCCTAAACATCTCCCAGGGAACAGAGGGATATATTCCGGACTCAAAGGACCCGTCCAGCTTCTCCAGAACCGGTACCCAGCCAGTAAACAGCGTGCCCTAATAGATTCTGCCACCAAGCTTCCTAAGTGGGAAGTGGCAGAGAGTCTCTGAACAAAGGACAAGCCCATTGACTGCAAACACTTTCCTCAGCTTTGGGCCATCTGCCTTAAAGGATGACACGAGCCCTGCGAAGAAGCTAGGAGGAGTGCCACAACAAGCATCAACCAGCGTCTGTCTTTTAAGGAAAATGTCCAGACAGTCGAGCCCTCGAACCGTGCCTGGCTACACCACTGACTGTTGTCATGCTGCAGTCACTAAAACGGTCTGAGACGCCTCGACCTGCATTCCAGATCCGCCAACCAGTACAGAGACAACAATTCTTGCCCCTGAGCCACCGTGTAGGCCAGCCTGCAGTTGTCCGTCCAGTCTCCCTTGCTGAACTGCCTGCCGTCTGATATCCGCAGCTGTCTCCCATCTTGAACTCTACCGCAGGAGCTGCAAAGCATCCTGGAACTGACTTAACGCTGTCAAGCATAAAGATCATCTCAAGCACCAGGTACATTGTGGTTATGTCCCCCTGGTTCTTCTCCAAAGGCCCCTAGTAACATTTACGACTCGGTGCTGAAATTAAAATAACCTTGAAGAGTTAAGACTGATTGTTTTACCGACTACACTTCTGTCAGTATCCAGAGTGCATCCCTTTCCTTCGTGAAACTGTCTGTCCTCTGTCTTCCTTTACAGGGTGGGTTGTATTTTGTAGTGTATTAGAACTGTTTGTTGTAATAATAATAAAGTACATATTTGTATACAACCTTGACTGGACACTCCCTTTAATCATTGGGTAATAATTGTATTTTTTCTGTGTTGCAACTAACCAATGATCCACGACCTTGCAGAGATAAACCTGCCGTTCCATCCACGTTACCAAAATTGGACAAGGGGGTTTATAATTTAATTGTGTTTCCAATCTGTTTGGATCCCTTCTGGTGTACTAGAGGTGTGGGGCTGATTGATGGTTTAGAAACCGATATTCATCCCTGGACCATTGGTGCCCCGGAAGTTGATTTGTCACACCCGCAGCTACCTGCTGCCGTGAGTATAAGAAGTAACAAGGGTTAGGGTGCTTCCAGTCACAGGGCTTTTTTGTGCCTGTTTTAGCGATGCCGTGCTGTCAGCTCCCAAACCCCCGTGATGCGCTTCTAGAGACAAATACTCCCGCCCACCTCCCCAATAGCCCATCAGACCCGTGGGGAATTAAAGTTAGGGCTTATCATGCTCTTTTTTTTAAAAGTAATGGTCCATTTAAGAACCTTTGTTTTGGACCTGAGGACCTGCTCTCAAACCTTGACTCTAATACCCCTCATGTTCTCATCTTGCTCGAGCTCTCTTCTGCCTTTGACACTGTTAACCACACCATCCTGCTCAACCGTCTCTGTGATAACCTGGGTATCACTGGTCAAGCTCTGGCGTGGCTGTCCTCCTTCCTCTCCAATCGACCCTCCCAGGTCCAACTGGGTTCCTTCCTCTCTGACATCTTTTTCTCTACCTGTGGTATCCCCCAGGGATCTAACCTCTCCCCCTGGCTGTTCAATCAGTATCTTGCACTTCTTGCTCACTGCATAGCCGTTCTCTGTCCCAACTTTCAGTGCTACGCAGATGATACCCAGCTCATTTTCAGGCTATCCTCGGCCTTCTCTTCCACTTCCCTCATCTTTGACTGTCTTTCTGCTATCCAGAAATGGTGTGCCGCCAACGACCTCTGCCTTAATGCCAGTAAGACTGAGATTCTACTTATCGGCACACCCACTCCCTCCTTCCCTGCAGCTCTCTGGCCGGCCTCCCTTGGCCCTCTTCCTGCTCCTATCTGCATGGCAAAAAACCTCGGGGTCATCTTCGACTCCACACTCTTCTTCTCTCCTCACATCTCTGACGTTTCTAAGAAGTCACACTACCAGCTACACCTCCTCAGAGGTATCCTTTCTTTTCTCTCCTTCCCCCAGAAGCTCACAGTCTCCAGAGCTCTGGTTCTCTCTAGGCTGGACTACTGTAACAGCCTCTATCTAAATCTTCCTGCCTCTACTCTCCGCCCTTTGCAACTCATCCAGAACAGGACTGCGAGACTTGTCCTTGGCCTCAAGCGCAGGGACCGTATCTCTCCAGGACTGAAATCACTACACTGGCTCCCAGTGGCTGCAAGGATTAAGTTCAAAACCCTCTGCATTGTCCACAAGGCCTTCTGGGGCCTTGGGCCAAAATACCTGCAACTCTCTCTTCCTAAATATCTACCTTCTCGAGCCCTTCGCTCATCCACCTCCAACTACCTCAGGGTCAGCCGCTTCTCCAAGCAACGAGCTGGTGGTAGATCTCTCGCCGCAGCAGGGGCCTCCCTCTGGAACAGCCTTCCTGCCTCCCTGAAACTTGAGGAGAACCATCTCCGGTTCCAGAAGCACCTCAAAACCTTCCTCTTTACCTCTGCTTTCTCTCCCTCTCTCCCCTGCTAAAATCACTGAACCTGCACTAAATCTGCAACTGGGCCACTCACCGATCTCATGTCCTGGCCCAGCCACTCTTCCCTGCACTGCCTACCTGCACTACGGGACTGTCTCTGTATCCTACAGCCCCTTCTCCCGGCACTTACCTTGCACTTGCCACCAGCTGGCCCTATTATTTATCTTGTATTCGACTAACCATGTACTGCACTTTCCTTGCACTTGCCACCAGCTGGCCCTATTATTTATCTTGTATTCTACTAACCATGTACAGCACTTTTCCCCCTCTCCCCTTCCCCTTGCACTTTTCCCAGTCCCCTCTACCCTTGCACTTGCGCGATCTGAATGACACCTGGCCTAGTAGGATCGTTGTCTGTCTCCCTTTGTTCCCCCCCCCTGCCTTGTCGCGCCTTGAAACACTTGTGTATAGGCGCGTTACAAATGCCATATCATATCAAAAGGGGTTGAAAAAGGGCATTTTATTCTGAAAGCACCTACAGAAAAACTAGTTGTTGCCCAAATCTGTCTTTTTTTAAGCCAATTTAAATATATTGACAAAAAAAAGTTGTGCATATATCCACACTTGGTGTGTTAAATACATATATTGTTTGGGGGGGGGATGTCAGATTTCACTTGCATCATATAAGGCATGCCTTTGTCAAACGATGCAAAAGGTTACCATTTCACATTATCTGTTGGTATGATTAAGTCTTGAATGACAACCAACAAGCCTTTTTAAAATAATTTTGTGAAATTGCATTCAGGTATTTGTAGTCTTCAAGATGGGGTAAAAATCACACAACATGTGCACTCTATTTGTTTAACATATTTCTATAAGGATTCCTATATTGCTGGAGTACTTTAATTATGATGTGTGTACTTTTCAAGGCTGATTTATAAATCAGGGTATTGTTGAAAGTCAAACGTTGTGGTGAGCCAGGGGAAAGGATCAGAGGGCAAATTTGTTGCAGTGATTTACTAGGTCCATGGATGTGGGAAGAGAGGTTGCTGGACTGAACATTTTCTACCTGGCCTTGTGCGGATTTTTTGGGGTACAAGTTGAGATTACATGCGGGTTGACAGTGTCTGCCCCTTTTTTAACAGTGCCAACTCCATCCCCTTTGGGTGTTTTTGAGGCCAGCGTGCAAAAAAGCTTGTTTGCTCAAGTTCTCGCCCACCAGGATTTGAATGCACAAAACGACATGAAAGTTTCTTAAAAGTACACGTCTTGTATTGGTATTTTTCTTTCCATGGCATATTTCAATATAGATCTTTGGGTTAAAAGGTGCACACCTTTTAAACTTTGCCAACAGTGTGCTTGGAAAATCTCCTCTAGCTGTTTTTTTCCAGATATTGATGATTAATTTTGTGAAGGACAATGCTCATTTCTATTTTGAATTGCCTTCTATTAGGAAAGGCCAGTTGAATTAAACGTGCGTATTTCACTTTAGGATACATTCAGTTCCCGTGTGTATGTTAATGATTCCCCACACTTTTTTCTGGACTTGAGCCCTACTGATGACATTTGAAGACCTGCGGAATTGCTTATTCTGACTGCTTCAGCACCTTTCCGGTAAATAGGCTTTTTTACGTTTGGATCATCCTGCCGCAAAAGCACTTTGCCCGTCTGGCCCAGGACCAATCCCTGCCCTTACATCCTTGGAACATCAGGTATTTTTGGGTTACTTATCAGTAATCTTCATTACTCTTTGTCCTGCTCTTCCTCATCATAGTACTTCTTTCTTTTGAGGTACCCGTCTCTACAAATGATTCAGCTCAGCGGTCGGCTACTCCAAAATAATCCTCACTCCTCATATTGCTACCACCATAATATTAACAGTTAGAAATCAGATACTGGACGTCAGTTTATTTGATCCCCACGGATATTAATGACTAATTTTGTAACATTATTTTCTGTGATGCAAATAAAGGGGCCCCACACACTTTTTGCCGCCCAGGGCCCCGCAAATCCTAGGCCTGCATGCACCCAACTATTTGTCTCCCAGCGATGTGTTGAAATATATTATGAAGACTGGGTTAGAAGACCTCACCTTTGGATCAGAGATTGTGGAAAGAACGCTGTTCTGTGAGTGTATAATAGGTAAGAAAAGGGTGCGTAAACTTCCATTTTACGCACATCACGATGATTGTCTGTGTATATGCAGAGGTCGGGGGAAATGGCCGCAGTAAGTAGGGGTGCAAGAACAAGAGAATATGCTTTACCCTACTCTTGGAGGCTGCTGTGTTGACAGCAACATCATTTAGGGGGCGCTACATGTATTCAACTGGCCTTAACATTGCAAACATAGCTTGCCCAAACTCCTTAAGTATCATGGCCATGTGAAAGGTGGAACTGAAACTGTTGCCGGTAAGTAGCAAAAAAAATAACAAGATTGTTTTTAAATGTTTTCAGATATTTGGAAGTTAATGAATGCAAAAGGTTTTAGAAAGTAATTGACTATATCCCTTGCACAGCCATGTTGTTTGTGCTGTCGAAATATAAATACTTCCTTATGTCCTCGTTCCAGTCCTTACTATCTTAAGGTGGGTCACTCTCGCCAGACAGGTTCCCCGCAGCAAGGCTATACCTAAGAATACATGATAACTCTGAAGCGTTGGAAGGGCCATGCGCAGCACCCACAATTCTACCTATTTCTGTCTGTATCAAAGACAGGATCCGTCCTGTGACCCCGGCATGACCTCAGTGGAAGACCTGGCCACTTCAGGCACTTTCAATAATAATAACCGGTCTTTTATAGCTTTAATCCAAAGCACTTTACACAGGACATTGTATAACAAGTATGCCTACCCAGTTCAAATTGGTACTCACTTTATCAACCTCAGAATCATGAATGGCAGAGTCTACCTTACTCTGATTCAACCCCGGGACCTGCAGATCCCACACAAATCTCCCCAGCAAGTGCCTAATCTGCTGCGTTATTTTACCTTCTACGCAGTCCAGAGCTGCTGGCCGTGGTGCAGGAGAGGAAACAGTGACAATGCCACTGAAAGGTGTTTCTGGAGGGAGTGACAGATTCATCTTTCAGGTAGGAAGCCCGTTTCAAGGGAATGAAAATCTTGGCCAGAGATGTATCCAGGCGCTCAATAGACGTCTCCTGAAAACTTAAGGCAGCAAGCAACGTGCCCTTGATAGAAATAGGAGGACAGCGCTTTCACTGGAAAAGGCCCCCCTCTTTTACTGATAGATGATCTGGTAGTCTCATTGGACAGGTCCGGGGCATGTTTGCCCGTGAGGATCTTCTCAGGCGTTGCAGAAGGATCACGGTCGCTGCAGATGCACCTCAGGTCTTTCAGGTATTAGAGGACCATGTTGTGCATCCAAGAGGCTCCAATTGTCTGACCCCATGATGGATGTCCTCTTGACTAACATGTATAGGATCCACCAGATCTTTTTTTAAGATTGCTTAAAAATGAAAATCCCTGATTTCCCATGCAAATATTTCCATTAATTGGGTCACTTTAGAGTTAGAGTAGACTAGCGTTGTGAGAGAGGACTGATTTTCATTTTAAAGACATTCTGATAAGCACCTTTAAAATCTTCTTTGGTTGGCTAGGGCAAATACCTCTTTATACTAAAATAGGCTTTATTTCCTTTGATAATAATACGCTTTATGAAGCACTACCTCTTGTCCTCCATTTACCACAGTGCCTATTTCATATTAACTATATTGCTCATTCTCAGATTTAATGGTGAAAATATTCCCCTCCCATGTTCTCCAATCCCCCAAGCACCCACCCACCTCACTTACCAACACCCTTCGCTCACACCAATTCCCCATCACAACTTACACTAACACACCTCTCACTCTGCCAGTCATGTGCATACTCATGCGATCTGTCACACTGCAATGTCACAACTTGCACTTCCCAGTCCATACCCAACTCCCCACCATGCTAACACACCTTACACCTGAGTTCCTCCTGCAGTCTACACACCTTCTGCATATTACACCCTTTCTCCCATTCTATCAAACTCTTCCCCATCCTTTCTCCAATCTGCAGGTAACTGCCTCTTTATGGCCAACTGCTACCACTCTGCAATGTGACCCACTGTTCCTCCTTCAGCCCACTCACTCTCTGCTTTCTGTTCACCACCCCACCTCTGGCCCACCGAACCCTCTCTGCTTTCCTACCCACTGTTTTAAAAATGTAGATTTTGGACCAGATGCTCAGAAAACAGGGCATCTAAAAAGCGAGCAGAGGAGGCGCTGTTTTAGATGCTGCATTTTCGGAAATGCGCAGGTCACCTTAGTTTCAAAGGTGTCCTGCGCATTTCCAGGGGGCTGAGCTGTAGCACAGATGATGCACTCGCCAGTCGCCTTGAATAGTGTCGGGAGTGCTCCAACGACACTAACGTTCGACATGCTCCCGCACCTACTTGGGTGCTGGGAGCGCATTTCACTATGATGGGCTATAAAATGTGATTTAAAAAAACACATTTCTATTCCTGTTTGAGGAATAGAAATGCAAGTGAGACAGCAGCGGTTTATACATCTGCTGTCACACATAAAGAAAGACTCTGTCATGCACTGCGCACCTCTGGTGCCGATTTCAAACAGGTGCATGTGGTTGCCTTCATTTTCTGCGCACTTAAAATCGCATCCTGTTTGTGAATTTGAGATGCACTTTTAAATGTGCAGAAACGCCGTCCTGATTTGTGTAAATGCACAAAGACGTGAAGAAGGGCATCTGAATGGACACATGTAAGATGTATCTATTCCGATGTCCTTTGTGAATTGGGCTGCTCCTTTTTTTTGGCGCAAGAGATGAGATGCGTCAGTGCATCTCATCACTTGCACCAAAACAAGTTTGAGAACTGAACTTTGGGCCCGATTCATGGAATTTATTCTGCAACAAATAGGAACTTTGCGTGCCAAACCATGCACGAAACCCTGTTTGTCATGGAATCGACTGCACAGGACTTTTACGTACTCTGCAGGGACTTCACGCAGGCTCGGCACGTCTGTGCTCGAGACACCTCGCAGAGCGTGGGTGTGGGCATGGCCTGTGCATAGACCGGACTAGGGGGCATAACTCGCAAAATGGGGAAGAACAAGGGAAAATGTGTGCATTGCGAAAGACGGCCCGCCCGTGGTGATCGCACTCCCACAACTGCGCAGGTAAAATCGTATTCATGGATCTGACCGGAAAACCTCACATCGGAGAAATGACCATGCAAAGCTCTCGATGTAACCACCACCCAAAGGCAGGCATACAGATACTTGCGCATAGGATTCACTGCGCAGAGGTAAGATCGCCTGTTGGATATGGGGTGCCTGCACACAGTCAGGGTTCTGATAGAAGTCAGGGGTGTGTGTAAGCAGTATAGCGCAGTGCAGGAACAGCTTACCGGGGTTCACAAGCATGTTTACCGGGCAATGACTACTTTTACGATATGTGGTACGCATGTTGTGGGGTGCTGGGAATAGTTACAAGGGACCCCAGTCAATGTTGCTGGGGTGCTGCCTTGTTTGCGGGGGACCACAAGCAGGATTACAAGCGTGAATGGGTTTGCACCTGAGGACCGGGCACTGGTTGGTGGCTGTATCTGCTTCACGGGGGCGTGTCGGGGGGTTTCCAGCTCCGACGTGCGTAAAGGCTTACTTTGCGTGGACAATTCCATGAATACGTGGATCATGCAGAAAAACGTATGCGTGCAGGCTCATGCAGAGTCGTTCTTGGCACACAGGCTTTGCAGTATCTAGGCACACTTTTCCAAGAATCGTGCCTGTGAAGAGGAAGGACCTCTAGCTCACAACAACCGGCAGCCGGTTAACGAGAGCGGTCACGAGTCAGTACCCAAATGCGGTCGCGGTCGCAAATTGCTTGAACGAGACCACCAGAGATGCAACCCTGGCCGAGACTCGGGAAGGAACGGCGTCCGCGGTTCAGAAATTGACCGCATGTTAGAACTTGACAAGGAAGCAAACGGCAGCCGCGGTGCGGAATCCGACCGCGGATCACACTTATACAACGTGTCAGATGAAACCGATAAGAAACACAGCACACCCAATACGGCCACACGGACTTGGAGTTGGTCGGATAGCACGGACCCCGACCATGAGGCAGCAATAATACCCGCTCCCCGGGCCTGTTACTTACTGCACTCACCTGAAGTTTTTCCCAGCAACAGTCAGAACCAGACAGGAGGGACATGGGAGAGTGTAGCGGAGCAACCCTCGACCAGAGAGAAAGGGTGCGGGGCTTCGGGGAATATTTATAGACGTGACAACAAAGATGCCTCTGATTGGTTGATTAGTGTTTTGTCCCTATATAAGAATGAAACTGACAAAGGACTATGTGTGTTTCTTCCACGCTCTTTCAGAACATTCGACCTGAGGGAGAGAGAGTCACACCAGAGAGGCTCTGGGCCTATGAAGATTGAAAGGAGGAATTTGAAGACTCATCCATACCGAAGAAGACTGAACTAGTTTTTTTGTTTTTCTCTCTTTCACCTGAATAAAGGATTTTAGTTTTCTTCATCCCTGCCTTCCTGCCTCATCATTACAGTGCCATTTGTGTGGGCTGATTCATGGAATTTGTTGCGTGTACAATCAGGGATCTGCACGCCATTCTGCACGCCAAGACCCATTCGTCAATTCATGGAATCGACAGCGCTGGGCTTTTCCTGGACTTGCGTGCAGTTTGCGCAGGCTTGGCATGTCTCTGCGAGCCGTCAAGCACCTTGCGCGATACACCATCCAGAGCGTGGCTTGTGAGTGGGCGTTCTGAATGACGGCCTGCAGGCAATCCTCGCACCCCCACAATTGCACCAAACGATACATATTCATGTAACCACCATTGCAACATAGTAATGGGCACTCAATCCCTCTATCTCTACGCCGAAGACAAGCATAAGTACACTTGCACATAGGAAACACAGCACGGAGGTGGGTTTGCATGTCAGATATAGGGGTGCGTGTACACAACCAGGGTTCTGATCTAACTTAGAGGTGTGCGTACGCAGTCTAGCAGGGTGCAGGAACGGTTTACGGAGGTTTGCATGCAGATTTTATGTGTTTTTTACAGAGTTACGATTTTTCATACGCATGTTTTCGGGGTGCCGGCAACAGTTACGGGGTACCTTGCGCAGGGTCCCCGAGATGGAAGCCTGCTTGCAGGGGACCCCATGCACTGTTTAAAGGGTGTGTGTATTCACGCTTGGGGGAGCACGCAAAGGCAGCTGTTCTGACTGTTTCCGCTTTGCGTTGGGCCATGTCGGGGGCGTTCTGGCCGTGACTTGCGAATCCAGTTTCTTTGCGCAGTGGATTCCACAAATACGCAGAGCGCAAATTTTTTATTTTGCACACAGGCTCGTGAAGTGTCCCTCACATCGCGCGGCCCTTGTGGGATTGCTGCACGCATTTCCATGAATCGGCCTTTTGTCTTTTGTTTTTTTTAAATAGCTAATTTCTCTGTTGCTCATGCAAAAACGAATGTTTTTGGTATTTTTAAAAAAGAAAGAGCTAATTTTGCTGGTGTTGTTTGTGTGTTCTTTTTGTAAAAAAAGGCTATTTTTGCTGCATTTTGCACCATTGTAGTACACTGAAGGGCCTACCTGGTAGTCGTAAACATGGTGATGGTATTGTATTTTCAATCAATGTTTCTGGGGCTCCCCCTTTCCCACCCTCCACTCCCTGCCGAGATTTGGACTTTTGCAAACCCATTTGCTGCTTTGTCTTCCATTGTGTTCTCAGTCTTGAAAACACAAAAGGCAGAATACTTTTACTGGTTGTCTTATTTAACCATTGACTTTTGTATTCTTTTAGACAAAGAAATCAATTGCTCTGGGGATTTTAGGCATGACATTATTTTGACTTCCCCAAATATTGATTGCCTTCCAAAATTGTAGGCATGTATTTTTTATGGCACCTCTCTAAAGAAGTTGCTTGGAACTCTGCATATCAGCCGTATAAACAGCCAACAACATATCATACATAGAAGCGGCAGTGAGAGAGTCCCTCTCAGGAAAATGCACGCTGTGCAATGTGCAGGCTTTCAATACGAAAGACTGTATACTGTAGTGTCATAATTTACTAAGTGGTAAGTTCCTTTGTGTTAGGTTTCATCTGTGGGAGGGGACAATAGACAGGTGGGGGTTTAGGGGGGGAGGGGTGTGTGTGTGTGTGTGTGTGTGTGTGTGTGTGTGTGCGTGTGTGTGTGTGTTATGAAATGGGTGGTAGGAGGGGAAGTTATCAAGGGGCCATATTAAAAGAATTTTTTTTAAAAATACAATGAAAACTGCCACCAAGTAACTCACCACTATGTAGTTTTGGGGTATTGAGACCAAATACTGAAGCACAGAAGTCCGCCAAGCCACACGCCTCGCCGCACACTGCACACAAGAGTGGCTGGGCAATAAGAGGGAAGTCACAGGAGTGGAGATCAGGTAAGTGTGTATGTGTGTTTGTATGTGTGTCTATGTGTGTGTGTCTGTGGTGGGGCATGGGCGCAATGTTTGTGGTGTTGAAGGGTTGGGGAGGGGGAGCGAAGAAAAACTATTGCATTTGAGTACAGACAGGGAGAAATGGCATATGAGGAGGGACACAAAGGTTGTAGGTGTTGTTTGGTAATTTGGCCACCCATTGACTGGCCATCGCCATGCTAATCCCTATGGCCATTCCCACCCAGGTCTTGCCCCTCCCAAAACTTTGGGCTTGGTTTATTCAAGCCTTACCATCAAACATTGCTTGCCAGTGCTTTTTCAAAGCAGCCTTCTGAGAGTTAATGACTTAATTGGAGCCGTAAACATGCTACTGGTGTAAATAAAACATCTTAACCAGGTCTGCCTTGATCCACTCGATTTATAAGCACTAATCATGTCTTTCAGTGAAGTCCTGTCATAAACAAGTATTGGCAAAGCCAACAGTTTGGCTTGTGTTTTAGTATATGGCATTTGCCAGGCCCTGCTATTAGATGCTCAGGTGCTCGTATCATTTTGCACCCACTACCATCAAAGGCCAGTTAATAGAATATGGCAAAACCCCAAACATTTGCCATTGCCAATGCTTGCTAGTAATATTCTCGTCCATACACCATAATTAGTTGAGCACATGCCACGTACCAGTGATATTCCGAGCTTCCTGGAGATCGATCTGCATATAGGGGGGGCTGGAGCGCAGTTCGTGGTACTCCTCCGCCCGAGGGCTCCAGCCCTGGAGGTCTGTCCCCTGCACCTTGTGGTTGAGGCGCCCCGCGTGTGCTGGATGCTCCGGCTGCTGAGATGAGGCAGTGAAACTGCTGTCCGGTAAGGATGTGATTCGGATGGGAGTGTAACACTGGTCTGTCGAATACAAAGCAACAGATGAAGGTCAAGAGTAGCAAGAACGCAGAGGAAGGAAGGAAGGAAGGAAGGAAGGAAGGAAGGAAGGAAGGAAGGAAGGAAGGAAGGAAGGAAGGAAGGAAGGAAGGAAGGAAGGAAGGAAGGAAGGAAGGAAGGAAGGAAGGAAGGAAGGAAGGAAGGAAGGAAGGAAGGAAGGAAGGAAGGAAGGAAGGAAGGAAGGAAGGAAGGAAGGAAGGAAGGAAGGAAGGAAGGAAGGAAGGAAGGGTTCAATAGAAGAGAAGAAACTCTGCTTTTCCTATATACGTCTACACATCTTTCCTCTATAATATTTGGAACAATTTTCAAACAAAATCACAAAAAGCAGCCCCTAAATTAAAGCTTCAATTCATAACTTTCATAACCGTAGATATATAATAAACCTGGGTTTGGATCTGAGTCATCAGGAAGGTTGCCGGGTCTCTCTTATTCTGAACTAAGATATAACCCTGCATGTGTGGTTTGAACATGGATGCAATCCTTACCAAGGGGTCACTTGGATCTGAAAGACAATCAGCGAAGGCAGTATTTCTGGCTCTGATTCAGTGCATAGTAACCATCATCTTGACCCAGGCCATCTCTTGCAGCCACAGCTCCACCATTCAGATTGGTTTTGTGCTTTCCACCCAGGGCCGGCCTTAGGGCAGGGCGGGCCGGGTGAATGCCCGGGGCGCCATGCCACCCCAGGATGCCATAAACCCCCTACCATGCCAGCTCGGGGCAGTCTTTCAAGGGCTCCCCCCAGCTGGCGTACTGGAAAAAGGCGTGGCAGGTGCCCTTTTTTAATTAAATGCGGCAGTGGTGGCGGGGCGCATTTAATAACAATAGGATGCTGAATTAACTCCCCGCTCTGACGCGGGAATGAGGCGGTTTTCATTGGAATAGCATGCATTATCATGAGGACCCGATTCCAGTGATTAACTCCCTGCCAGGCGCTGGAGCGGGGAGTTAGAAAAAAATGTGGCGCTCCTGCTCCCCCAACCCCCGCGGAGAGGGGCGGGCACCAAATCTGCACAGGGCGCTGCTGCCACTAAGGCCGACACTGTTCCACCTCTTTTGGCACTGTAGGTCACACCACATTACCTAACAAATGTAGGGCCCGATTCTGAGCTCGTGCTAAATGCGACATTCCCTCACCCAGATCCTTTCACCTGTGTTCTGCGGCAGGTGGGAGAAGTGGAGGAGAGATGTCGTGGCAGAAGGCAAGAAATAACATGTCAAATCTGTGCAGATGAAGGGCTGATGGCCCGAATGCAAACTTCAAAAGAAACGTTTCTACAGCACAAAAAGTGTCATAGGCTGCCATCTTGTGGCCATTTAGTGTAATAACCTTTTTAAGTAGTCATTTGATAAAAACGTCGTTCTTTTGTGCAAAACCTAATACTTAAGTAGTGATGCCGCCTCTTTTCTATCCCAACGGCACCTTGTACTTTTAACACGTATAATTTATAGGTGCAAATCGAGTCTTTGATGAGCAGAATAAACACGCTCTCGCTGCTCAGCGTTTGGCGTGGTCACCTGGACAGTTGCCAAGCCATAATCTGAGGGTGTGGCTTTGAGAACAAAAGTGGCGGATTGTGTTGCATAACATAGAGGGACTCCACACAGCTACCTTTCGATGTACACACCAGAGGAGACAGAACTAGGTCTCAGTCCACCTCTACTTATCTAACCATCTTTCTTTTAGCGAATATAAAGAGATGGAAGGCTCAAAATTCACAAAAATAGATCATGTATTTATTCTTTTACCATAAATCAATTTGTACATGGACCATTTCGAAACCACCAATGTCTATGCACGTGACAATCCATACCGGGAAAATATAAAAGCCTGGTACCGCTACATCGACGGCATCTTTGTGGTGTGGCGGGGCACAATTGAGGAGTTAGGGGCTTTTAACATATGGCTCAATGCTAGAGAAGTCTCGATAAAATTCACAAGTGAATCTAACAGCGAAAGAATTGCCTTTTTGGACTTATTGATCTATCGCAGGCCTGACAACAAGGTGGCAACCAGTCTTTACAAAAAACCCACCCAAAAGAACACGCTACTGCAATTCAATAGTTACCATCCGCAAGCACTGAGAGAGAACTTACCCTTTGGTCAGTTCCTCCGCATTCGACGGAATTGCACCGACAAAGTAGACTTTAAAAACCAAAGTCAGGCATTGAAACAGAATCTGAAGGTGAGGGGATATCCACCCCACATCATCAGAAGATCATACAAAAAAGCATCAAATATTTCGAGAGCTGAATGTTTATCTAAACAAACCAAAACCACGTTACATAAAATCACTTGTGTGTCTACTTTTACTCCCATTAGTAATAATCTAAGAAAGACGAAATTAACTAATTGGAAATTGATCAACATCGAAGACTTCAATCTCCCCCCCCTTGTTTTGCCTTCAAGCGGCAAACTAATATCGGAGACAAACTTGCCCTCACCTATCCACAGCCAAAGATAAGTGCAAATAAACAGCTCACACTGTGGCATATACCACCAGTGATAGGTCACTTTAGGTGGGGAAAATGCACCGTGTGCAAGTTTACTGACAATCTTAAAACCATTGAGTTAAAAGGGAGAACCTGGAAGCTAAATGTATTTAGCAACCGCGCCACTAAATGGGTCATTTATTGCATTAAATGCCCATGTGGGCTGGTATATATTGGTAAAACCAAACGACCAGTACGGACTAGGATTGGTGAACACCGCTGTTGCATCAAAAACAACACTGCAGATAAACCGCTTGTGGAACACTATAAGAAAGCCAAACACTCACATGATGACATCTTCTGGTGTGTACTACCAAAAATGGACAACCATCCGCGCGGTGGCAACCGCAATCTAAAATGGAGCAAAAGTGGATATATAATTTAGATTCAGTTAAACATGGCTTGAATCTATATATCGAATGGCGCCTCTTTTTACGTAAATAACTAGATAGTTCCATCATAGTTTTGAAATAAGAGTACATGATAAATTTGACTGTGCCCGAATAATATAACCAGACTGATAATAGTCTCAGACTCCTGAGATTTCATCTGCTTTTGAATTATATATGGCTCCACCTTTGAAATAAACACACGCTTTCCATTTTGTTTTGTTTTTATTTGGCATCCAATATCAAATGCATATATTGCATTGGATAGCATCATGTAATCCCTGTAAGATGGCTGTCCGAAAGGGACACAATGAGGCTTGTGTTGACGAGCTAGTCTCGCCCACACCATGTGACCACCCACACAGCGTAATCGCTACGTGCAATGTCAATTGTTCTATCAACAACGCCGGCATTCGCACTCCTCGATGCGCGGCGGTGTTCCTGTAGAAACTACATCCCTTCGAGTGTTGCAAGCTAAAAGAAATACAACAGTAAGTGATTCAATAGTCGCAAATTGTTCACCCCCACGTTTGCGGAAGGAAAATAAATCCTGTTCGTGCACCCGGCCGTGTCTTTTTTCTGTTCACAGCGTGGCTTCCACGTATTTTGCGTGCCCGCGAACAATACTGATAAAAGCTTGTCCAGAGAGAGCACTTCACAGACGTGCTACAGCGGCCGTACTAGGTAGGCCACATCATTTATGTACCTGCCTTCCTGCTCAAATAATATACAGCTTGACACCATCTTTCTAACTAGATGCACATGTTTATGTGCTTTGTCATCCTTATCCAGATATTGAAAAACATATTTTTTTGGAAACACGGTTCTTCCAAGAAACATCGTGATATATACATATCGAATGTTGAATGAATATATGACCGAATGAGAAGCTAATAAGGTATGTTTTGAGTCTCCATACTGTTTAGCTAATGTATAGAATATACAATCAGCAAGTGATATCCATCAAATATGATTATGGAAAAAGTTGGGCTTTTAAATGAACAAAGGCAAATACACAAGACTCAATTATACTGCATGGTATTAAGTTGTATGAAATTGCAAGAGAAAACCTGCATAACCATTTAAACCAGCACAATAGAATAAAATGCAAGAAATTATATGATGCCCACCTAAACAGCTCGAGAGGCTGAAAATATGGCCTCACCCACTCTATGACAATAAGTATTGTAAATAATGACAGGTTCGCGCTTCTATATATTTATATGTATTTTTTCTATTCTTATAGTTGTGAAAGACAAATCTGCAATAGTACTTGTAATATTCAGTATCCTCCAAGATGAGGGTTTGATGTGTCCTGAGGAAAGCCTTACATACACGACTAAACAGTTCGAGAACAAGGGATACTCGTGTTGCAAATTAAATATTAAGGCTGGAAACAGATCTACTCATGTCGACACGACTCAGTTGGGGACTGTCTATTTAAGCAAACATGAATGGGCTATTTTAAAGTCACCCATGTGCTACTAACATCATTCATTTTATAATGAACTCTGTGATGAATGAAAATTGCTAAATAATTGTCTTTTTTTAAAATATGTTTTACGTTGTTGAGATTTGCAGAGGTGACCAAATGGTCTGTTTTATGATTTATGATAAAAGAATAAATACATGATCTATTTTTGTGAAATTTGAGCCTTCCATCTCTTTATATTTTCTAAAAGAAAGATGGTTAGATAAGTAGATGTGGACTGAGACCTAGTTCTGTCTCCTCTGGTGTGTACATCGAAAGGCAGCTGCGTGGCATCCCTCTGTGTTCTGCTATATTTGAGTCCTCTTCCCACAAGCCCCTCATAAAAAAGAGGACATACATTGCATCAGTGCGCTCAATGATTTTTTGCACGGATTGTGTTGCAATCCTCACTTTTGTATTGCAAATGAACCTGGTGCAGGAAGGACACTTTTCTATGTTTGCACGCCCCTCAGCAACAGGCCCCTGAGTGTCACTGAGATCATAGGTTCGTTCGTACTTGTGCTCAGTCCTCCTGGTCACACTTACAGTGACTCCCAGGCAGTGTTCAACCCACTTACATTGCCACTCTTGAAAGGGCACTCATGATAAGGGGCAGCAGGAAACGCGGCTCCGCAAGCACGCTGTCCTGAACAATGGATATTGCGTGCACAGTGGTGAAGGGCGCACACAAAAAGCTGCAGCTCTCGGTGGTAGGCAGCGAGGAATGAACAAGGGTACCCGCAGCATCCACAACTCCAAGGAACGAGCTGACTGGAGGTGAGCGGGGGATCGTGGGGGAGGCTAGGAATTACAAGGGTACCCGCAGCATCCACAACTCCAAGGAACGAGCTGACTGGAGGTGAGCAGGGGATCGTGGGGGGGCTAGGAATTACAAGGGTACCCGCAGCATCCACAACTCCAAGGAACGAGCTGACTGGAGGTGAGCGGGGGATCGTGGGGGGGGCTAGGAATTACAAGGGTACCCGCAGCATCCACAACTCCCAGAAACGAGCTGACTGGAGGTGAGCCGGGGGAGGGGCTAGGAATGCACAAGGGTACCCGCAGCATCCACAACTCCCAGAAACGAGCTGACTGGAGGTGAGCAGGTGGATCGTGGGGGGGGCTAGGAATTACAAGGGTACCCGCAGCATCCACAACTCCAAGGAACGAGCTGACTGGAGGTGAGCAGGGGATCGTGGGGGGGCTAGGAATTACAAGGGTACCCGCAGCATCCACAACTCCAAGGAACGAACTGACTGGAGGTGAGCGGGGGATCGTGGGGGGGGGGCTCAGAATTACAAGGGTACCCGCAGCATCCACAACTACCAGAAACGAGCTGACTGGAGGTGAGCCGGGGGGAGGGGCTAGGAATGCACAAGGGTACCCGCAGCATCCACAACTCCAAGGAACGAGCTGACTGGAGGTGAGCCGGGGGGAGGGGCTAGGAATGCACAAGGGTACCCGCAGCATCCACAACTCCAAGGAACGAGCTGACTGGAGGTGAGCCGGGGGGAGGGGCTAGGAATGCACAAGGGTACCCGCAGCATCCACAACTCCCAGAAACGAGCTGACTGGAGGTGAGCAGGGGGATCGTGGGGGGGGGCTAGGAATTACAAGGGTACCCGCAGCATCCACAACTCCCAGAAACGAGCTGACTGGAGGTGAGCGGGGGATCGTGGGGGGGCTAGGAATTACAAGGGTACCCGCAGCATCCACAACTCCCAGAAACGAGCTGACTGGAGGTGAGCCGGGGGGAGGGGCTAGGAATGCACAAGGGTACCCGCAGCATCCACAACTCCCAGAAACGAGCTGACTGGAGGTGAGCAGGGGGATCGTGGGGGGGGCTAGGAATTACAAGGGTACCCGCAGCATCCACAACTCCAAGGAACGAGCTGACTGGAGGTGAGCGGGGGATCGTGGGGGGGGTAGGAATTACAAGGGTACCCGCAGCATCCACAACTCCCAGAAACGAGCTGACTGGAGGTGAGCCGGGGGGAGGGGCTAGGAATGCACAAGGGTACCCGCAGTATCCACAACTCCCAGAAACGAGCTGACTGGAGGTGAGCAGGGGGATCGTGGGGGGGGCTAGGAATTACAAGGGTACCCGCAGCATCCACAACTCCAAGGAACGAGCTGACTGGAGGTGAGCGGGGGATCGTGGGGGGGGTAGGAATTACAAGGGTACCCGCAGCATCCACAACTCCAAGGAACGAACTGACTGGAGGTGAGCGGGGGATCGTGGGGGGGGGCTCGGAATTACAAGGGTACCCGCAGCATCCACAACTACCAGAAACGAGCTGACTGGAGGTGAGCCGGGGGGAGGGGCTAGGAATGCACAAGGGTACCCGCAGCATCCACAACTCCAAGGAACGAGCTGACTGGAGGTGAGCCGGGGGGAGGGGCTAGGAATGCACAAGGGTACCCGCAGCATCCACAACTCCAAGGAACGAGCTGACTGGAGGTGAGCCGGGGGGAGGGGCTAGGAATGCACAAGGGTACCCGCAGCATCCACAACTCCCAGAAACGAGCTGACTGGAGGTGAGCAGGGGGATCGTGGGGGGGGGGCTAGGAATAACAAGGGTACCCGCAGCATCCACAACTCCCAGAAACGAGCTGACTGGAGGTGAGCGGGGGATCGTGGGGGGGGCTAGGAATTACAAGGGTACCCGCAGCATCCACAACTCCCAGAAACGAGCTGACTGGAGGTGAGCCGGGGGGAGGGGCTAGGAATGCACAAGGGTACCCGCAGCATCCACAACTCCCAGAAACGAGCTGACTGGAGGTGAGCAGGGGGATCGTGGGGGGGGGCTAGGAATTACAAGGGTACCCGCAGCATCCACAACTCCAAGGAACGAGCTGACTGGAGGTGAGCGGGGGATCGTGGGGGGGGTAGGAATTACAAGGGTACCCGCAGCATCCACAACTCCCAGAAACGAGCTGACTGGAGGTGAGCCGGGGGGAGGGGCTAGGAATGCACAAGGGTACCCGCAGTATCCACAACTCCCAGAAACGAGCTGACTGGAGGTGAGCAGGGGGATCGTGGGGGGGGCTAGGAATTACAAGGGTACCCGCAGCATCCACAACTCCCAGAAACGAGCTGACTGGAGGTGAGCAGGGGGATCGTGGGGGGGCTAGGAATTACAAGGGTACCCGCAGCATCCACAACTCCAAGGAACGAACTGACTGGAGGTGAGCGGGGGATCGTGGGGGGGGGCTCGGAATTACAAGGGTACCCGCAGCATCCACAACTACCAGAAACGAGCTGACTGGAGGTGAGCCGGGGGGAGGGGCTAGGAATGCACAAGGGTACCCGCAGCATCCACAACTCCAAGGAACGAGCTGACTGGAGGTGAGCCGGGGGGAGGGGCTAGGAATGCACAAGGGTACCCGCAGCATCCACAACTCCAAGGAACGAGCTGACTGGAGGTGAGCCGGGGGGAGGGGGTAGGAATGCACAAGGGTACCCGCAGCATCCACAACTCCCAGAAACAAGCTGACTGGAGGTGAGCAGGGGGATCGTGGGGGGGGGGCTAGGAATTACAAGGGTACCCGCAGCATCCACAACTCCCAGAAACGAGCTGACTGGAGGTGAGCGGGGGACCGTGGGGGGGGCTAGGAATTACAAGGGTACCCGCAGCATCCACAACTCCCAGAAACGAGCTGACTGGAGGTGAGCCGGGGGGAGGGGCTAGGAATGCACAAGGGTACCCGCAACATCCACAACTCCCAGAAACGAGCTGACTGGAGGTGAGAAGGGGGATCGTGGGGGGGCTAGGAATTACAAGGGTACCCGCAGCATCCACAACTCCAAGGAACGAGCTGACTGGAGGTGAGCGGGGGATCGTGGGGGGGTAGGAATTACAAGGGTACCCGCAGCATCCACAACTCCCAGAAACGAGCTGACTGGAGGTGAGCCGGGGGGAGGGGCTAGGAATGCACAAGGGTACCCGCAGTATCCACAACTCCCAGAAACGAGCTGACTGGAGGTGAGCAGGGGGATCGTGGGGGGGGCTAGGAATTACAAGGGTACCCGCAGCATCCATAACTCCAAGGAACGAGCTGACTGGAGGTGAGCGGGGGATCGTGGGGGGGGCTAGGGATTACAAGGATACCCGCAGCATCCACAACTCCCAGAAATGAGCTGACTGGAGGTGAGCCGGGGGGAGGGGCTAGGAATGCACAAGGGTACCCGCAGCATCCACAACTCCCAGAAACGAGCTGACTGGAGGTGAGCAGGGGGATCGTGGGGGGGGCTAGGAATTACAAGGGTACCCGCGGCATCCACAGCTCTAAGGAACGAGCTGACTGGAGGTGAGCGGGGGATCGTGGGGGGGGCTAGGAAGTACAAGGGTACCCGCAGCATCCACAACTCCCAGAAACGAGCTGACTGGAGGTGAGCCGGGGGGAGGGGCTAGGAATGCACAAGGGTACCCGCAGCATCCACAACTCCCAGAAACGAGCTGACTGGAGGTGAGCAGGGGGATCGTGGGGGGGCTAGGAATTACAAGGGTACCCGCAGCATCCACAACTCCAAGGAACGAGCTGACTGGAGGTGAGCTGGGGGGAGGGGCTAGGAATGCACAAGGGTACCCGCAGTATCCACAACTCCCAGAAATGAGCTGACTGAAGGCCAGCAAAGGAGGGGGGGCTTAGGGGCTGAGGGTGCCATGAACATGTTGCAGTTTCTGGCCGTAATTGGGTTGACAGTTCAGGAGATAGTATTGGATGGGCCACCATACTTGAGTAGAGGTAGAGAGAGGACCGCAAGGGGGGAGGGAGACAGTGAACGGGGGCATTCTGCACTAATTACTGCAACAGTTACTGCTGCCCAAAATCTATTGCTAAACGTCCACCCCTCATCCTGCTTGGACTCTCCGCAAGGCCTTAAAACATGTCCATCTTTGCTACACGCACCGCATCGAATCTCCCCAAATCCTGGTTCATGAACTGCCGCTGACAATCCCACGGGATCCTGCTCTGGAGTCGTCTCCATTCGCTGCCCGGCCCCTTACCAGATCTGGATCATCGCGCACTAGAGCCCGTATCCGCCACCTCTTCCTTCAGATCCTTTGAAAAGCCCTTGCTGCAGGGACCGGATCCATCACCGCCCCCGGGTATGTCTTCAAGAAGAACACGAGATTTCACATCCTCCAATTGGACGATCTTCCACTTATACTGTAATCAATGACTTATCAATGCCTCCTTTCAGCTCTTGTACTCAACATGTGTGGCCAACATGTTCAAGCTCCATATGCAGGAACCCTATTATTTAAGCGGCTTGATTCTAGTTAGCAACCTATCTAGCAACGGTTCTATGTTCTTTCATCGACAGTTATTTTTACGACTTCCTTTTTTACAAGTACATAATTACGAAAAGGGTAATCGAAATGATTTTTTGGTGGGGGGGTTTCCCCCCAATGCCCCTCCACCTCCTATCTTTAACTATTGCCGACCCACTCAACCCCTTATCTGCCCTTTACTCCCCCACAATTTCGATGACCATTTTCATAATTCTGTAGTGGTAAAAAAGACAATCGTTAAAATGACTGTCGATGAAATGATAGTATACCCTAACAACCATTTGCTACCATAGGAATATTCTGCAGAGTTTCCTAATAACATGATTCAATCGGTACGACGTCATTTCATCGCCGGATGTTTTTTCGTGGGGTTTTTTACCGCAGATTTTTTTTTTTTAAATCATTGCATTTTTTGGGGGGATACAACAATTATGTAAATTGGGTGTGGGTGTACGGGAATATAAAATAAATTAAAGGGGATGGGGTGTTTGGGGGGTAACCACCCCAAAAATAAAAAATTTGATGAGTTTTTTCGAAAAAAAAATCTGCGGTAAAAAACCCTGCGAAAAAACATCCTGCGATAAAATGACATGGAACCAATTAAATCAATAAATTAAAAGGATGGAACAAGGTGCGCACCTTAAGGTAATGTTGCATCTGTCTGATACGTTGTCTCCTCTACAGATAAAATGTCCAACCAGCGGGCTGGGACCTCGGAATCCTTTTCTAGCTTATTGAATGGCACTAAGAAGCGCCATACATACACGCAATGGTGTGTGAGTGCATCGCGGCACCCAGCAAGACTGATGGTGACGCATGTGGTAAAGGTACCATCCGACCCGAGCCCAAAACATTATTTGGCTACTTCCTTCCTCAGGTGGACATAGAAGCATTCTAAGGCAACTGCAGGCGTGTCAGCGAGGGATAAAGATCTAATGTTGCGACTGGGTTCACCTGTTCTTCTAAAGGACAGTGGGCCTCATTACACGGATGGCGGTAAGGGTTTACCGGTACCGGTAAGGGTACCAGTGCCTTACTATGAGGTCCCTTTGTGGGACCCTACCTTAACGGCTGGTCGTTTACCAGCCGTTAAGGACTGGACCCGCAAAGGGACCTAGTAGGTAATTACGGTACCGCAATTTGCGGTACTGTAATTACCGCCTTCCCCATTCCCATTGAGCCCTATGCGGGCAGAAATGGGAATGGGGAAGTGCCATGGTGAATGGGGAATTACCGCCCCCACACTCCTTGGAATAGGGCGGTAATTCCGCCATTCACCATGGCAGACTCTGTAAAATACCGTCGGCAACCATGGCGCTAATAGCGCCATGGTTACCGCTGTCCGTGTAATGAGGCCCAGTGTCTCCTCTGAACATCCTTCATATGTTTAAAGACTCTCCAAGCAATGTCTAACAATGTAAAAAGAAGGTTCCATGAACGTGCCAAAAATTAATGAATCAATGATATACTTAATCGCAAACTTCCTAAACAGAACGTCTGCTATAGCTCTGGCGTCCAAGAAATAGTGCTTTGCAAATGTGCGCCTTGTGGATTTCTTAAATTAGCGCCCCTTTATGAGTAGCAAGCGTGCCTGCAAAACCGCTGGAGGAGCAAGGTGGCCCGATCCCCTTCAGTGAAGCCTTGTGCATTGAATCAAAGCATGACCTGATACATGTCCAAATCTACCCGCCAATGTTCTCCCTTTATCACAAAGGTCAAGAAAGTCACGTGTCCATGTCTGACGGGCTCGGGCTGCAGCGGTATTCTCAGATTGGATGTACTGGGTAATCCACGACTGCGAAAGACCCCAAACTGGGAAAGGGACTCACCTTAATGATGAGGCCAATTTTGGGGGCGTAGTGGGCAATGTACACGATAGCATGCCTTTACCGGAAATTATGCTTGGTCAAAACCAAGGGACATCTGAAAGACGGCTTAAGATAGCAAAAAAGGGCCATTCTCCTCCATAATGTGAAATTGACAATAGGTGGTCCCTGTAATGAATGTTGCTCATACTAGTCAAATGACAGGCTTTGTACTTCAAAAACCTCCAAGTAAACGAGATTGAGATGAGATGCTGCTCAAACGTGAAGCGTTCTGATCTTCCAGCTACATGCTGAATGCCCAAAAGGTAGACCAGTCCATTGAAATATCATCCTACAGGAACGTGCAATTTTAATCATGTGCTCTGTGCATTGCCATTTATTTAATTCTGCCCGAGACTCACACTCTTGGATCCAGAGATGAGTTTCACCCCCTTGCCCCTATTGCAGTTCAAACCCACACTAACATGTGCATGCTAAAATGATAAGCTACATGTGCTGTGCACGCTAAAATGATGAGCTACATGTGCACGCTAAAATGATGAGCTACATGTGCACGCTAAAATGATTAGCTGAAATGTGCAGTCACATCGCAAAAACTCTGAGCTCCTACAGCTACTCCTACACTCTGTCTCATTTTTCATTGTTTTTTTTATTAAATGCATTTAGCTTGCCTTTTACACTATACATGCATACCGTATAATGTATAAAATACATATGCGCACAACATAAACATGCACTATTATCTGTAAAGTAAAAAACTAAATTACATAAATAATAGAGGTCCACATATTTAATTTCATAATTCATAATAGTGAAAGTTATCAGAACAACATATTACATCAGAGATCACGCTGTTTCCTAACCATTGGCCCCTCGGCACATGTTCCACTTTCCTGGAGGCCTTTGTGCCACTGCTCGAGACTTCAGATGAGACACACTTGCACTATAAACTTCACTGTCGTAGGCCGCGGCTGCGCTTACCTCCAGCAGGTGGCAGCGGGTGGGTGCTGATCGGCGGGCTGGGCAACCAAGTGGTGGCTCTTGGTATTGCAGTCGGTCCAGGCATTGGCGCAGCAGTGACATTGACACCTAGCGGGAGGCAGAGAATCATTTCTTAAAGCTCATTAGGGTACATCACCCCCACATCCCAGAAACCCTCTATCAAGGACAGTGGGTCAGCAGATGAGTGCGTGAAAAGGCAACTAGGCACAGGCAGCCTTATGAAAGCACCAGAGAGAACATACAGTTAGTGCCGAAGAGAACAGTCGTCCAATGACACTGTACACATTTGGAATTTGGGCTACGGGGAAAAGGTTAGATTTGATTGCTACAGCTTGAGACTTCCCCTGTTGTGTTACCCTTTCTTGACTTCCTCTTTGCTTTTTTAGAATGGAGGCTTCTGCATACCCAACACAAGGCCAAACTGCTTCTGGTCAGGTAGTGTTTACCTCCATTTGGGACATAACATAAGGGGCGCGTGCTGCCCATTCGTCTGACCCTACCTTACAACCGATGGTCCCATCACTGAGATATTCGCTTGACTTGTCATGAGAAGCAACTGCTCCATTTCATGTTTTACATTTCTTTTATTTTTCAGAGTTTTGCAAAGAGGAATACATGTCTGTATTCATTTTCCGACGGAAACTGCAGTACTCAAGAGTACTGTCCCTTTCAAAGGCAAGAAGCAGAGCCGGCTCAAGGGGCAATCAAGTGGTGCGGTGGCACTGGGGCGCTGAAGATAAAAGGCCTCTGTCACTTACACAGTGTCAAGTGTCAGGTAAATTGCATGTCACTTAACATTGTGTAAATTAAAGAGTCAGTCAATGAGCCTCGTTACGTGTCTGGCGGTAACCCGCCGGTGCTACCAGTGAGATGCCGCCAAATTCGTAGCACTGCTTCCGCAACATGAGATCCTGGTGCCCGGGATATCAGGCGATGGAAAGTGTAAGTCCCCATTCCCTTGGAGTTCCATAGGACTCCATGGTAATGGGGACACGGAGGCACTGGCACCATCGATAACGGTGCTGGTGCTTCCATGAGGTATTGTACGTTTTGACCGTATCTAAATGGTCGCACGTACAAAAAGGTCTAAAAATGCTACGACAAAGGTTCGAACACCAATAGTTCGAACCTCTGATGGTAGCATTGCAGGTAAGTAAAATAAAAAATAAAAAGACTGCGGGGGCTGCGGGGCGCTCACTATACTGTGTGGTATAGTGAGCGGGGTGTTGCAGGGGACACCCCGCAGCACATCCAGGAAAAAAAAATAATAATAAAAAAAAACAAGGGCTGCGGGGGTGTCCCCCGCAACACCCCGCTCACTATACTTAATAGTATAGTGAGCCGGGGTTGTGGGGGAAGCCCCTGTAAAAAAAAAAAAAAAAGAAAAGCACCCTGCGGTGCCGGTTCCTGATCACGGAAGTGAAAGGGAACTGGCGCTGCAGGGACTCAGGGTGAAGAAAAAGCTAAGGGGGTTTGTTTATGTTGGGAGGTGTGGGTGAGGGTGTGTTGAGGGTGTCGATGGGGGGTGTCATGGGTGTGTTGTGGGTGTGGGTGGGGGTGTGGGTATGCACGTGTGTTCGCATGAGAAAGGTGCAAACTTTTGGTGGTTCGCACTTTTTCGCATGCAAACTTTCCGCCTGCGGGCAATTCAGCTGCGGTCGGATCACGTAGATCCCTTCCACGACAGCTCTGCCTATCGGGGCAGCTGCGCCTGGCAGATCAGACCTGATCTCTAGTGCCCGAATCGAATGTTTTTGAAGAAGATGTGACCGAATTTCTTTTTAGAACTTTTTAAATAAAATATAATTGGGGGTTGGATAAGGGATATTAATAAAGGTAGGGGGAAGGAGGAGTGCTGTGGGGGGACTCCCCCCGCACAAAAAAAAAACAGTGACTTCATTTTTTCGAAAACATGGATTGAGTCAACTCACCTACATCCTCTACAGAGCATGTGCCATAAGACTCTGCCCCAGAGTTCTCGACCCTTGTGGTAAACAAGGTCGTGGCATGTGATGTTCACCCAGAAGTCCGAACATGAGTGACATCCACCAAATGGTGCATGAGGCTGACACAAAAGTACCAATTGAGGCAGCGATTCCATATAAGATATCTAAACGCATGATAGCGTCAAAATGTTATAGACTTCTGCATCTGCATCGGTATGAAGAGGTTTCACCTGCAACAAATGAAGGTTTGTAGAGAAAAGATGACTGTCACTGTCATATATATTACAAGTTGGCGGTTTTAAAATGAAATGTTTTGACCTGTGCCCCTCCAAACTGGAAATGTTGTGTAAAATTTGTCAAAATGTGGAAATGTTATTACAAAAACAAAGAACCTGTTTTCCTGTGGTCCCATTCATTTCCCCAGACAGATAAAGGGCTTTGATTGAACACCTGTAGCGTGAAAACCACTGGGCCGATATTCACCAAATAAGAACCAACTTGGGCACAGTCGCCGATGTGCTTTTTTGTTGTTTCTGGTAAATCTGTCTAGAAGTTTGTAAAATATTCAACAGAGAAGTGGGTTCCCCCTGCTCCTGAAAAATGTTTCTGCATCTCGCGTGGTGCTTTGTGGCAGGGGGGCTGAGAGCCTTTTCAGAGATGAAAAGCCGTTTTTATTTTTGGTCCATGTGATTGATGAGCAGCTTAACTCAGCGTCCCCCTCGTTGCAAAGCACATGAGCGCATACGTCATATCACAGAATGGATTCAAAATGGGATACAAATGGGGACATATAGCAGGGAAAGCATTACATTAAACGAGTATTGATATGTATATATACTTGTGAGAATAGTTTTTCTCGCCCGAACTCCATACAATTAAAATGATGACACCACGAAGTACCTCCATTAGATAAAAGGGTCAATTTCAGGCCAGCTTCACATGTCTCTGCCTGCAGTCACATGGGCCAGGAGTTTCGGTTCCGCATTATATGTGACCTGTATAGTCTCTTCCTTGGTGTTGAACCGCCGGGTCGGCATCCGTTTTTACTTCCTGGATAGTAAGTTCTAGAGCCGAATTCTCCTTAAATTGTTGCTACACCCACAACTGAAATGAAGCCCAGGTTATTTGGACCTGGCCTGGCCCCTTAGAGCCTGCCCCCAGGCCAGGTAGGGTCCACTGTAGCCTGACTGTGCCTTCAGGCCAGGTGTGGAAAAAGAGGGGGGGTAGGGAACCCGCAGGACCATGACACTGAGTTTTATATCCGGATATGGGCTACCATACTGAGTTCTTCCCGCCAATAAACACACGGCGGACAGCTGGTATTTTTGCTGCAAAGGGAATCTCTATTTTAAGAATGGTTAACAGGCGCATGCAAGTCTTCTATTGTCACTCTTATGTATATCTAGATATTCTCAGCACAGCTCCACCCTGTGAGGCCCTGCTCGGACTTCCCGCCCCACCCTCAAGGGAGTCGCAAAGAAGGCCCTCCGGGGCGGACATTCAATGCAAAGCACCATTCTCACACTCTAACACTCTCTGTGGTTCACCCATAGATCTAGAGCTACAGAATAGCTCTAAGGGGACCCCAACTTTGTGTATGGCATATAGTAGGCTACTTCCCACACCTCATGGCCACCATTGTACTGGTTACATTCTGATAATACTCCTACGAGAGACTCAGTTAGCGTTTATCAACATAACAAGAGGCTGCTGTAAACGGTGCTACCGTTAGGCATGTTCTAGTCAGTGCACTTAAAGGGGGCCCCATTGCTTTACTTTATTTTGTCATTGTTTCAGTACCTTTGCTTTATCTCTCCCACCCACCAGCAGGTGGCCGACATGAGCTCATTTCAGCACCCTTGGCTTGCCTTGGACCATTCAGGCCCACTTTGTGGGTTTATACTAGCGTGACTTCCTCCCAGGCCTTCTCCTTACTAAACAGGGACCACCCCACCAGTTTCAGCACTTGATGGCGTCACACACAGCTCCTGAAAGCACCCCCACTCCTCAGCGGGGAGCACTGCATTGCCCAGCCTGGGCCTGCAGCGGTGGTTTACGCTTGGCACTTGTGTGCACCGATGACTAACCTCCGCCTGCCACATAAGAACCCGAGAGGGTGGTGGGGGGAAGTCTTTCCGCCATGGCGCACAGCAAGTGTCACGCGTTGGTCTCACGCTGCCCTCGTCCAGGCCGCTGCTCTCCTGGACGGGCAAGTGCAGCTCCGGATCCACTCTGAGCGCAGGTCGGCTCTTTACCGCGGGCCACCTCGCTCACGTGGCCTGGGATCTCAACGTGCCTTGAGCGCATGCTGGGGCCCATTTCTACCCAGACCACCTCTAAATATTCCCACTGTTCTTTCAACCATTGCCATGATAGGGCACCCTTCTTCTGATGCCTCCGCACCGCTCACCCCCTGGGGGGCGGACAAAGGTAGCAGCAGTCCAGGAAAACTCAGAGACACAGCCTCCTGATCTCGTTACTCCCTCGGTTCAATCTTCCTAACGTTTTATTTTATGTTCTCCCTGCATCTTCAGCTCCTCTGCTCAGTCCACAGTCCTCTGTCACCAGGGGTGAGTCACATTGTTCAGGCCCACTCAACATTTCATGTGACTGTCTGTACAGCCTACTGCCAGAGAACAGGTGAATGCCTTAATACAGTAAGCAAAGCACATCAAAATGTATACATCAAATGAAAGTGGTGGTGTTTAAACAATCCATGGTATGTGTGTGGGTGCATTCATTCCCTAAGCATAACCCTCTGTGGGCCAGAGGCTACAGAAAGCGTTCCTTTGCCAATGTCAATGTTAAGATAGCCAGCGTCTACTTCAGCCAGCGCTTCCCAATGTTCTTTTATGGTATATCAGCACATGGAGATCCTGTTCAATGTTCAGAGCGCAGTCGATAACTACTGATATTGACTGCATTCTGAACATTCTGACTACGGAACCAGACGGGGAAATCACATAGCAATTTCCTGGCAATGTTTCTTTCATCAGGACACTTTCTTTCTGGGAAGACCTTTCTTCAAGGCAACATCCTATTTAACGCACCAGAGAGAAAGCGAAGACATGGGAATATTTTCACTTTCTTATATATAAACCATACACTTTTACTTGATACCTAATGCATGCTCTAAACCCAATCCAGTGTAACCAAGTATGAAATTAAAATACTTAATTTATGAAGACAACCTTGCTATTTAAACTCTACCAAAAAAACACATTTTATTTACTTACTCAGATTGTCTATTTGACTCATGATTAAAGTCATGCTTTTACTTCACCACCATAACTCCAAAATATGTGTTGCTAATACGACTATGTGCTAATCGTCATACAAGCCTCGGAAGCGGTCGTTATCGCTTGAGATAATGACCCTTCCTCAACTTATGTTCCTCGTCTCGACCTCAGGCCGTAACTTGCTGGCGGGTCATTATCCCGTGATAATGAGCCCTCCTTCTGTTTTTTAGGCTGTATTAATTGGCGTTTACACTGCGCAGATCACCCGCCCAGGGTGTACACCAGACCAAGGTCTGTGCGGTGTAAAGGAAATGGCAAAAAGGTAAGAGGGGAAGGTCAAAGGGAAGAAAGTCAGGGAACAAAACAGACAATGCAAAAAGAAAGGCACTCGAGCTGGTCATCATAATTCGGTTTCCTTTCACTTAGGGCCTGATTCACAGAAGCGTTTTATAATGGTGCAATCCCATAGGAAAAGGTTCTGTGAATCAGGGCCTTTGTCTTCTAATATCGTCCATATAATGTCAAAGTTGTGTGATATTATCAAACCTAATGGTATATTTCAGCTGTCTTTTGAGTTTCCTTTGTCCCACCCACATACGCAGTGGTACCGTACTTCTCTCTTTAAGTGGTGTTGCCTGAATCCAAATCTTACTCTTTTTTGCAAAGAAATAAAGATATATCTTCAGTGAGACTCTGAGGAGGAACTTACCAGCTTCAGAGCAGTAGCAGCAGGAATCCCCGGATGCTTCTACCAGAGTCTGCCCCTGCAGGAAATCAGAGAGAGAGAGAGAGAAAGAAAGATGCATGAGGCCGCCATTACAATGACCTGTAGCTTAGCATTCGGATGTGGAATCGTGGTGTTGACGCGAGCCATCGAGCGCCTTGCGTGGCACACCAAGCAGAACATGGGCCTGGCTTGCAAAGAGGGCTGGGAAGAGGCGGACCACCAAAAATGGGGAAGAACTTGTGAAAAAGTGTGTGTTCTGAGGGACGGTCTGCAGGCAGTCCCTCGCACGCCCACAATTGCACGGCACGAGACATATTCATGGATTTGACCGTGCAACCTCTCGGCCGGGAAATGGTCACGCAAGACCTTCATACTATCCGCCACCCGAAGACAGGCGAAAGTACACTTACGCATAGGAATTGCAGTGCATGTCAGATTTTGGGGTGCCTGTACGCTCCCTGGGTTCTGATCCAACTTAGGGGTGCACGTACGCACTGTGGTGGGGTGCAGGAATGGTTTAGGGTTTCGCACGCAGATTTTTCGAGATTTCAACCGAGTTACGATTTTTCATACGCATGTTGTCCGGGGTGCTGGAAACAGTTATAAGGGACCCTGCGCAAGGGTCACTTAATGCAGGCCTGATTTCAGGGTGCCCCACGCACTGTTTGAAGGATGCGTGTATTCACGCCAAAAGGGAGCAGGCAAAGGTACCTGTGTCTTGGCTGTTTTTGCTTTGCATAGGGACGTGTCAGGGTTGTTCCGGGCACGCCTTTCGAATACGATTACTTTGTGCAATAAATTCCATGAATACGTGGGGTACGCATTTTTTAATCTGCGCACAGGCTCATGTAGTCTCCTACTTGGCGCGTGGCCCCTGCCGGATGTCTGTGCATATTTCCATGAATCGGGCCCACAGGGTCCAGTCTAATCATCAAACAATTGGTCCCTAAAGTTAACCAAGTTAACCAACGAGAGGACATAACTGCTGGAATGCTGGGGGAAAGGCCTCTGGGAACTGTAAAGCCAGAAAGAGTCAGTCACATGTCAGCTGTCTTGCCTGACTTGTACTACCTTAAATACCTTAAATCCTGGAACCCTTTCATGCAGCTCATTCTTCCAGGAACTGAGTATTTGAAATCTCTTCCTAAATTCCTTTTCCACATTTTGCTTTTTTGGGTGGCCTGGCAAGCTGATGTAAGCCTATGATGCCAGCGTAGCTTCTAAGATAGCGGCTGATAGAACGAGACCATACGTTCAGTGCCGCGCCAGTTCTGCTGCTCTACTGCCCTTCCTCTTTTTCCTCATACGTTGCGTCCTACCAAACGCTCTCAGCATTGCCTTGCTTGGAACTCGTGTCTGAGCGTGTACCGTGTTCTTTGATTATCGTCGTTATTTGGTCTCTATGGCATGTTGGTCTTTGCTGATAATTTCAAGGAACTGTGGCACCCCTACAGTATGTGGACATTTCTCTCTGTTTCCTCTCTGTTAGTGTCACTAGAATGGCCAGATAAACAATGTCCTCTAACTATTCATTCCTCTGTTTACCACAAGACAATCAATTGTAGGCAACAAAATCAAGGACCTTCCGTGCCCACTTGTGACGCCGGAGCTGCTTTACCACATATCATGCCTTTTTGCCTAAATACTGACGGCATGTTGACCATAAAGTTCTTCATTCCTACAAGTCTTCAACTAGCTACATCATGTCTGAGTATGTGGCCTGTCTATATGTTTACCTTATATACTAAGCACCCTCTTTTTACTGTTGATAGCACCTGCTGTGAGCTGATCAAGCACCATCTGATGGTATGCATTGATTATATCAAATATAAAATAACGAATGAAATTACAACAAATACAAAAACAACGAAAATGTAAAATTACTAATTTGGGAAAAAAATAGAAATGAGGTTGGGAGTGGGAATAGTGGTTTTGGGGTGGGGGAAAAGCATTAGTAAAACAAAGGGAGACTTTGGGGGGAACCCCCCTAAAAATCAACTAAAAAGAAATGTGTATTTTGGTATTAATTGATTTGTATTCATTGAAATGTCATTAGTTGTTTTGGGATTCGATGAAATCACATGTAACCCCATCTGATACAGGTACACGGTATCCTCGGACGGCACAATTAAAGGCTACAGTGGGAACTGTGTGTGCGTATCCCGGGAATGGCAGGAGATGGTGTCTACCACAGCTAGGTACAGACTTGAAATGACTGATTTGTGAACTTGTGATAGTGGAGAGGCTTCAGGTGTTGCCAGCCATGCCAGCCCCAATACCTCGAGGTCCTACAAGCCATTGTAGGAGACATATGATAGCCGGGATGGTTTCCAGATCCAAGCATGATGTCAGAGCACCCTCACTGCCAGCCTAGTTAACCCACCAACCATTAGATACATTACCCCTGCCCTCTGCCCACCCTGACTCTCATGACTGGTTAGATTAAGGAGACTACTTGGAACTTTGGGGGAGATTACTGTTTGCGGGTTAGTTCAAGAGACTTACATCATGCCAACCCCTGGGATCTGCATGGCACAAGTTCTGTGGCGGTTAACAGTCTGTCTTCTTATACCCTGCCGCCTTCTGAATGGGCATGCCTGCTTTAATAGCAGTCCAGTGCATACTTTTTAAAGTTCCATGTTGTCTCAGTTAACATGACTGGCTTTTGCTCGACCTTTCCTTAAAAAAAACAAATGCTGATTCATTTTGACCTTTTGAGCATTCTAAAATGGCGTCTGTTTCAGGAGGTCAGAAAGACTACCAGATTAATACAAATCTATGTCTATGTTTTGTGGCTGCAGTGTTCCTTCTTGTTCCCAGCTTCATAATTCCTTCCGGTTTTTTTCACATCTTCAAGCCTCACAAAGCCATGTTTTTGGAGATCTTATAATTTATGGTGAAGTAGAGAATAGTGAAGCCAACACTACCAACATGTATACAATGGACTGATGTCCTGGCTGTGTCTGGGCATATGTAGTGAGTCGGACATGCAGTGTTCTGCTAGAATGACATGGAATGGGTGAAGAGCATGGGTTCGGGGAATGCACAATGCCACAGGGTGGTGCAATGTGAAGCTGCATTGTGCGGGTATGTGACCGGGCATAGGATAGGGGTCTGCAATCCTTGGCTATCCAGATGTTTTGGACTACAACTCCCAGTAGGCCTGCCCAGTATAATCCATAGCGAAGGATTATGGGAATTGTAGGCCAGAGCGTCAGGAGTGAAAGCCTTTGGCCACCTCTAGATCTGAGGGAAGTTGAACCATCAAGATTGTCTCCTGGCTGCGGTCTGTGCTGGCACTCTGCAGGAGCGGTCTGTGTGCAAGGATTATATGTACTGGCCTTGGCGGTGCAGTGCACTCATTTAAGGTTATGAATTATATGCACTGCAATTTACTATGCAAAGGTCGAAGAAGAACTCAGCCTCCGAAGCCCGCTCGGTGAAATGTACTTCCTCGCCCTTTGGGTACTCGTTGCAGCGGTGGCAGTGAAAATGTTTGCCTGTTCAAGTGCCCACCACATTACAGCCCAGGTTCTCTGAGTCACGGGTGGTATTTCAAGGAAATAATGGAGATGGTAAATACCTCTAGATTACAAGGTCAAATATCACCTCGTACATCTGATCATGTGCTCCTCTACCTTAGAGGTCGAGACACAAATTGTAAAACGTCCGCTGATGTTTTAAAATGTTTTATTTTCTAATGTGAAAGTGAAGCGCAAACACTTCCCTTCAACACAGGGAAAAAGCCTTTTCCATGGGCACATTGAAAGCGAGTGATACAGTGGGCATCCCTGTTGCCCACTTTTTCACCACCTTTACCATGTAATGTAAAGACGAGTAAATAGTGACAGCTGCCAGCATTATAGACACATGTAGAGTAGCAGGTGTGACCAGCTTCCATTCACAGAGCGTTTCCCTCCCCGAGATGGGGCTTGGAACGCAAAACAAGAGTCCTTTGTCCATTGGGCTCTACCTCCTTCCCAACTTGCGCAGATTGCCTAGTTGGCAATGGGAAGCGGCACATGTCAGGAAGTGCTAAGAACAATGGTTATGCAACACTTCCTGTCTGAAAGAAGCATCCAGACTGGAGGAGGCGTCCAGGGGATAGTGATTAACAGGTGGAGGGGAGCCCAAGATAACTCTAGAAGCTACCGATACTGCCTTATATCGACGGGGGGTGCCTGGAACAGGAAGACCAATACATGTCCTGGTTCAAAGGGAAATCAGAGAGGTCTCTATTCGTGCAAAGATGGAACTGTCCCACTTTGGCAGCTTCAAAGACAGCATAAGGTTTCTTAAAGGTAAAAATCTCCAACTCGCGCAACCTCCGGGCAGGGGTAACGGCAGCGAGGAAGGCTGTCGTCCAAGAAAGGAGGTCACACTCACAAGAAGCCACAGGTTCAAATAGGTTTCTTCATCAAGCAATGCAGAACCACATCCAAGTGCCACTGAGGTGGAGGGTTTCTGACAGGGAGGTGAACATGAAGGAGATCTCCCTCCGTTGGTCAACTAGGCTGCAACGGCAGAGAAGTAACGAGCGCAAAAGTCCATTTTGATGCTGGTACTGGCCACATGCGACATGAAAGGTATGACTCTGACTATGGATGCCATCAGAGGGTTGATGTGACCTTCTAGCGCCCAATGATAGAAGGGCATTCACGTGATGGTGTGTTGTTATCTGGTGAACGCCTCCCTGGCCACACATACAGTCTTAATGCTGGGCTCAACTCCGGTTCACCAACTCACGCATTCTCTGCGTGCCCATTGATTCAATTCCCCCAATTCACTCAGCCTTCCACCAATAAAAACATATTCCCTCTCCCTTGCCCTTGTCCATCTGCCTTTAATGGGAGGTGCTTCCCAAACCAGCTTAACTGTGCAGCAATCCCTGGATTTGTTTTTTACCTCCCGCCCCCCCCCTGCCATGGCCTCTGCAATGATTTCTCATAGCCAGGTTTCCCCCCCCTGCACCATCATTACATTGGGCCTCATTGCGAGTTTAGAGGTAGCCATGCCGTCTTTACCGGCATGGCTACCTCCAAACTCGTGTCCGGGCTCTGTGTCCCGAAAAAAGGGAATTACCGGGCCATTCCGATTTTTGCGGGCCAGGTAATTAATTCCCTTTTCTCGGGAACCGGTACATCTCCATTCCCATTGGAGCCCCCATAGGGCTCAATGGGAATGGGGAGGATGCTAACAACGGACACTTTAATGATGGGTCCGTTGTTAGCATCCTGGTCTGCTCGCGGGTGCCGGTATGCACGTCTGTCCAGACCAGACGTGCATAGCGCCACCCGCGAGCAAACTCGGAATGTGGCGGCCCGGTATGAACGGTGCCGGTACCTTACCGGCACCGTTCATACCGTGGCCGCCAGAGTCGTAATGAGGCCCATTGTCTCGTAGCCTGCCCCCAGCGCTCTGAAATACACTTTCCTGGGCCAGCACAATCATGTCCCTGTCTCCTCACCTGACCTGCTGGATCTTCCCCAGCCTGGAAGCAGATATCCCAAGCTGCGCATTGGTAAAAGGAGCTTGGGTACTGGGACATTCAACAAGGCTACATCCTGGGCCCTGGCATCGGTGAGTTGGGGGTCAGTGAAGGTAAGTATCATTCTATCTACTGCTGTGTTGATGACACCCTGAACATGCACCGCCCCTGCAAGAATGCTGTGCTTGTGAGCCCAGAAACCAACCTTAATTTCCATAATGCACTGTATCCGATAGCAGGTGCCCACCCTGCGTGTTCACCTAAAACATTGCAGCGGCGTTGTCTGTGACAGCTAATACAACTTCCCCCGAAAGCACGAGAGGTGATGACTTCATACGCAAAATAATGCCTTTAGTCTTAGACCATTCATGAGCTCTTTCCTTACCTCTTCAGTCCAAAAGGTGTGCATCTGCAGAGTGTTGAGGTGGGCCGTCAATTTAAGATTCTAAGCATCGAGCATCAGAGAAATCTGAGGAGCAGGATTCTGGATGAAAACCCTGAGAAGAAGGTGCTTCTCGTGAGTCTACCAGATTGAGCCTGAGGTGACAGTGGGGAGACCACCAATAGCTTGGGCTCAGAGTTGAATGTTGGTCTCACTGACTGGACAGTGTAAACTGGACCTCTTTCATCCGAAGCCATGCGGCGGGCACCAGATGAATGCAAGAGGCATAAGTCCCAGGCTTTTCTGGAATCAGACTGCCCGAATAATGATCCTTGACTAAAACACCCCGATGGTGTCCTAAAAGGTGCAATCCTTTCTGGGGCAGGAAATGTCAACTTCAGAGAAGTTCTTGAGGATTCTCTCCATAAACGGAATCCTCTGTCCCAGGGAAAGATGTGACTTCTTTTGATTCACAGAGAACCCAAGCCTGACCAGACTGTGACACGCTATATAAAGGTGCTCTGAAAGAGGCTTTTATGATCCAGTTATCCAGTTAAGGATACATATGCAGTGCCTGGAGGCTGAGGTACACTGCCTCCACCACAAGGACCTGTGTTACTACCCTTGGGGCATCGTCCAGAAGAAAGGGAAGACATTTGCACTGATGATGTTGACCTCCCATCGTGGGCCTCAGGAACTTCCAACGTTTATTCCTGTTGGTGGTGTGGGGATACGCTCCCTGTAGGCCAAGAGATGCTCACCAGATCCCATCGTTATGTGACTCCAAGATGTCCTTAGTACTTACCATGTAGAATGTTTCCAACAGTAGGAACATGTTTAGAAATGACAAGAACAGACTGGGTCTTATTCGTACCGATTATATAGGGATCAGAAAGATCCATGAGAGAATTCCCACCCTGTAGGTGCTCAGGGCCTCCTCAATGGCATCTAGAGAAAATAGTTTCTGTATTTGTAAGTGGAGTTCAAGCTTAATTCTTTGGTATATGAAAGTGGAAGTCTCAGACGGTTGCCCCTTCATACTATAGTCCATACCTACTGGTCCTTTGTGTTGTGGTTTTTGTCATCGCTGTAAATGTTGGCTTAGCAGGCAATCTACTGCTGGTGGCAAAGGTGATTAACATGATAGGGGACTGAGAACCCATCACCTACCTGAGAGGGTGTCAAGACAAAGTCTGCTTGTGCCTGATCCAAAACCTCTTTTTCTTTGGGGCATTGCCATATCTCAATTTGTTAAGCTGCCTTGACCTGTACGCCTTAAAACCCTAGACGGAAGAACCATATGTTTTTGCTGCAGAGGTGATGGACTGTATTGGACAGTCTGTAAGCAAGAACGATTTGCATTCTTGCAGGAGCTCATCCGTGACAGGTGCAAAGAACTTTCTACCATCAAAGGGAAGGTCAAGTATCTTTCGAATGTAACTACAAAGGTTCACATCCTTAAGGATAGCATGCAACCACATAACAACGCCCAGGGACACACTCCTGGACACAGTGTCTGTCATTTCACCCTCATTTCAGTGTTGCGGAAGAGAAGTCTCCTTCAGCATGTTGAAAAGGAAGGAAAAAGCTTCTTATGCCTCCTGAGATGAAACTCAGGAGGCAAGTATTTGAGCCGGATACCATAAGAGGGTAGATGCTGGGGCTGCGGGAGGACGGACGGAAGAGTACCTTTGGGGACAGACTCCTGGGGATGGACTAGGGAAGGAAAGACCATGTATCTTCTTTTGTCTGCCAAAAAGTTCAAAGACAAAACATACAGGGGCAAGTCTGTCTCCAACCAGTAGAAAGTCAAGCAACGCACGTCCTACTCCAATGAATCGTGGAAGGCCACGGGCGAAAAGAGGAGTCCACCGACTGAGGCTGAAAACTCTAGCAAGAAACACTGGGGCTGAAGGACTGGCAGCTGCGGTTTAATAATTACAAATGACTGTCCTAGAACACTGAGCACTAGGCAAAAACCTCATCCAGTGCTGTTGGTCTATGAGGAAACCGCTGTAGGACCAGCAAAAAAGAAGTCAAGAGCTCAGGGGTCTGGGAAGTCTCCACAAGAGAGTCCATCCTCCGATCTGAGATAATTGAGTCCCAAGTCCTGTGAGCCTTACACAATTGCCCAAAACACCTTCTCCAGTATCAGGCCTTGTGCTGGCCAGGAGCAGAAGCGGGAAGAAGGATGATGTGTCTTCTGCAGTGCATGGCTCAGGACCAGGGTAAGAGGAAAGCTGACCTTTCTGGGACTCCCACCTTTCTTTGTGGTGCCTTCTTTTTTTCGGAAATAACAACTCTAGTAGCAATGAGTCAGGCCTTGGATGCTCAGAGCCATGCCTCCTTTTGAGGCATCTCTGCTGCCTTTCAACAGCTCGGTCAGGCAGTCGAGAGCCCTGGAGACGTCTTGTATGCTTCTAGAGCCTTTGGCACCAACATGAAGGATTGATGGAGTCAGAAGTTCTCAAACACCAGAGGTTGGAATGTGGGTAACTCCCCTGCCAATTTGGGGGATTCGCCCGAATCCTGATGAACCCCTAGACTGGTGTGACCTGATGGTGCAGAGACGAGGACTTCTGGCCCCTCTTTGGCACAGTCAGGGCCTCATCTGGCTGGAAAAGGTGTTTCCAGCACCAACGGATTGTGGGTGGTTACGGCATGCACATTAGGAGGTCACCTGTGGGCTGAAAGTTCCAGAACTAGCAGCCACTGAACTGTCCTTAAGAAGCCCATGAAGTGGTGAAGTGACTTCCTGCCTGGTACCGAAGGAACCTTCCTCAGTGCACCCATACCTAAGTCTGCGGGTAGCAGGTCACGACAAATTCGACCATGGACTCTGGCACAGGACCCAATCTCATGGACGGCATATGTTGAAGTGACTTAGGATGGACCACAGCGTGATTAGAGTAGAGAAGATACAGGACTACAACAGGAAGTGGCTCAGCATAGGCCGCAGTGTGATTAGAGTAGAGAAGATACAGGACTACAACAGGAAGTGACTCAGGATGGACCACAGTGTGATTACAGTAGAGAAGATACCGAGCTAAGTGACTCAGGATGGACCGCAGTGTGATTAGAGTAGAGAAGATACGGGACTACAACAGGAAGTGACTCAGGATGGACTGCAGTGTGATTAGAGTAGAGAAGATACCGGGCTAAGTGACTCAGGATGGACTGCAGTGTGATTACAGTAGAAAAGATACAGGACTACAACAGGAAGTGACTCAGGATGGATCGCAGTGTCATTAGAGTAGAGAAGGTACATGACTACAACAAGAAGTGACTCAGGATGGACCGCAGTGTGATTAGAGTAGAGAAGATACAGAGCTAAGCGACTCAGGATGGACCGCAGTGTGATTAGAGTAGAGAAGATACAGGGCTAAGCGACTCAGGATGGACCGCAGTGTGATTAGAGTAGAGAAGATACAGGACTACAACCGACAGAGGTTTCCAAGGCATGCGACACCGAAGTTGTGAGGAACTGCAGCAAATAAAGTGTGCATGCGTTGCATGTACTCTTTAAACCGCACGGGACAGGGCAAGCATCTCTCACACTAAGGAAGAATTTGGCAACATACTTTACCCAAAAACCTAATTGGACCTTTAGTCTTTTTAAAAACGTTTTAAGAAAACAAACACAAGAGGCAAAGTCTCCTGTGTAAAACAAAAAGAAAAACATTCCCAATTTGTTCAAAAGGAGCACTAAAAGGGACCAAAAGTCACATAGAAAAGTATGCACGGACACAAGGATGGAGCAAGAGCTGTTCCCCAACCAGGCACTCAATAGAAAAGGAGGAGCTGGCAGTTGGGGCACGAAGGAATGAATATGCAGGGAGTGAAGGTAGGCAGGTGTGTACTGTAAGGTTTGGCTATTGGCATTCCTTCTCCTGAATGCTATTGCTGCTTTCCTGCAGCATCTGTGGGGGGGGGGGGGTTCCCAGCCCTGCCTGCTGCAGGAGCAAGCCTTTCCTGGCAAGGTGGGAAGTACGGAGAGCCCAAGGGACGTTTCTAGATCATGCATGCAAATTTATTCAATTACCACTAGGGCTATTTCATTAAATCTCCATCGGTTAGCGCCATAAAGGCAATAATACTGGTACGGGGTAATTGCCCTCAGATTGCCACCAGTAATAAAACTGCTTATCTAAGGATTTCATGCTATATTGGAATTCACAAAAGCATAATCAATACATATATGCAATTAATCTTGAAAGAAGAAAATGAAAAGCAATATGAGATAGGGGAAGAGTTATCACGTGGCTTGCTATTGGCTGGCCTCAGCCCCGTGTTTGGAACATCCTGGGTCCCCTCCTGCCTTTGCCTCCGTGTGGGATTGGCCGGCTATGCCTTCCTGCTCTCCTGAGCTGACGTGGAACATTGGCCGGGTTCTTCCATCTTCCTGTCGTCGTCTCTGTGGCTACTGGTTCTTCTGCCTCATCCTTCCCGGTGTCCCGGGTGTTTTTTCGTTGAACGTCTGGATCCTTGCTGGGTCATCGGTCTGAGCACCTTCTACTCAGAGTCCCAACCACGGCTAGCAGTCCCCTGCGTCAGGGAGTAATAGGGTTTTGAGTCCCCTACTCTACGATTGGTCTCTACTGCCTGTAGAAGGCTTTGTGCTTCTTTGTCTAACAGATCTTCCTGGACTACTGAGTCTCTCAGCACCCAGCTGAGGGTATACATGGGAGATCCCTTCTGGTTACCCCGTCTACTGCACCTGTGAGGTGAAAGGAGAACATACCTTGCTTTTCCCTTTAACCGCGGCCGACCTGTGGGATTGTGCCTCATTGTTTCCTATGGGAGAACTTTTGGAAACGTCTTAAACTCCTGCATTTTCTCTGTTCCACCATAGGGCCCTAATCTTTTAGAAGAAACACTCATTTTAGGAAGTAGAAGAGATTTATTATAGAATGTACAACAATAAATCAATGTAGTTCACTCTCTGCAAAGGAAATATAATTATGGCCTACACTAACTACTAATTGTAGCCCAGCACTGACATTCTTAGGGGGTCATTTTACATGGTGCAGAGTGGGAAACGAATGCATAAAAGCACAGCGAGTATGCCTTCATTTACCTCTCTGCGCCATTTTAATTTGCTTTGAGGGCGGAGAAGGGGCATGACATGGAGTTAAGATCTCTGCTGCACTTCCTCCTTCATCTTCAAAGTAAATGTGTTTTGCGCTTGCGTGAGATTTGCAGGCAGGTGGAAAACGATTTGATTCCTATGGAAGCCTCCTCCATTTAGCACCTGCGAAAAGCATGTGGATTCCATAGGAATCCATTTCTAAAGCGCTGACTGCAGCGCATAATTTGCAGGAGGCATTTACTTTTTTCCAAGACCGAATGTAAAAGTGAAGAGTAAAGGGAATTTTGCCTGGATTTACTATTTACATTTGCATGATTGCAGGCAGGGGACCCAACAGCATGTAAATGCTAACATTGAAAGTCCCCTGCATGCAGTCTACACTTGATAGGAATTGAACCCCTAGGTGTACTTCATTTGTACGTGTCTCCCATACTTTTCTAATATATGTATTCCCTCCTTTGTGGGACTGACCTGGTCTAGTGCGTACCTGTTAGGTTACAGTTCGATAGTCAGTGCTTAATTTGTGGGGGCGTTTGCCAGGGCTCAGCACTGGCACTTATTTTTGAGCCCCAGCACTTATTGTCTGAGACTCACTTTTATTATAGAGCGATAAGAGACAGTGCATCCATCAACCACAATGAGCAGGTGCGAGCTGTGATGTAACCCCAAATATGTCGACACTGTGAGAAGAAGCTCTGACTGGGGAACTGCCCACACACTGTGTCACAGGAGTGCTAGAAAATATTTGGGCCCTGGCCCTTACTTTTTTACAAATTAAGTCCTGCCTATAGGGTGTGTCTTGGAGTGAAGTAGAATTAAGGCCTTATCCCCTTAACTGTCATTGCTATATATTTGCTTTGTTGATATATTTTCAGGTTCTAAATTGACACTAGTTGTAACCTCAATGCAAAACTAAACAGTGTGGGGAATCGTTTTTTGTATTGGACCAATTATACTTTATTCTATTGTTTATTTATAACACGCAGGATGAGGATTCGAACCTGTGTTGCACCATGTTGTCTTGCTTCCAAGACAAACACGTTGCCACTGAGCTATCCTTCCTCACTTTAGCTGAAGCCCGACTGCTCTATGTCACTCAGTGAGAGAATGTTGGTCTAACATGGCGGAAACCCCGCTCTTCCACTTAGGGTAGGTCTCATCACATCCCTTAACAGTGGGTTTCGGAAAACCACAAAACCACAAAACATGCGGTTTTAAGTGGTGAGATGCATGGTTGAAAGACTCAGTGACCTCCCAAATATGTGGCAATTAACTACTAGTGTATGTATTGAGTAAAAACTCAAATAGTTACTTATTTTTATTTTTATATTATTTGACAATCATAGAGCGCGCCAAACCCGAAGGCATCTGGGGCTGGTCACAGTACAAACATGACACAGTAATTACAGTGATGGCAGCAGAGCATAGCTCGGTGCAGTACAGTACAGATGTGAGCTTTTAAGTGCAGTAGTGGTGGGGGAAACCCAGTTGGCAGGACATCCATAAGTGTGGTACAGGGTGATCTATAGATCTTGCGAGAGAAGCCAAGTTTTCCAATTTTTTTTTAAAGGACATGTGGGAGGGGTCTCTTCTAAGGGACAGGGGGAGGACATTCCACTGTTCGGCTGCTACAACTGCCAAGCTGTGGCCTCCTGCCTTTTCTAGTTTGAAGTTTGGTACGGTGAGGAGGTGCGAAAGAGTTGAGCGGGTGGGTCCGTTGGATAGATGTTTGGTAAATTTGTTAGTTAGATATCTGAGGGCAGTGTGGGTTAAGCACTTGTGAGTGATAGAGAGGGTTTTGAATGTGATGCGGTCTCAAACTGGCATCCAATTGGCCCTTCGTCTGGCCAAGGAGCTATGCTATTTTTTGGGGATATTTTTTCTGCCGCTCTTAATGCATTATTTTGGATGACTTGCAGTTTAGTTACTTACTTTTTGTAAGTTACACAGAGCTGCAAAAACGGAGCTACTTACGGTGTGCACATGGTTTGCTGGCGCTGTGTAACTTGAGTGAACCGCTAGTAACTTTACTCTTAGCTCCTGGTAAGTGCTGTAGTGTTTTACACATTAACGATTCCACGCACAGAGCTGTCCCTAATGCAAAGATTGTTATGTTCTCCGAAGTGCAGATTGTTGATTGTGTTGGATCACTCACCTTCACCTTCTCTAGGTTACTGTTGGTATGTTGAGTAACTTACCTTTGTACTTGTGTGGATTGATACCTGGGATTCACTGCTCCTTTTTAATAGTTTTCTTATTTTTCAAATTAGCGAGTGAATGTCCCTTGTGGTAAGCAATCCCTTAGGTAAAGCCTGTTTTCACTTACCCTGCATGAAAGTAATTTCTTCTCTTTGGTGACTTAGCTGCCCCTTTGCAAAGATTGAATCCTTCACCAATTGGGTCACGTCCAGAAGGAATGTTGAAAGGTTAACAGCACTTTGTGCTGCCAGAGATCTCACTGCTACAGGTGCAAAGGAAGAGCTTCCCAAAGCCACTGAGCAATACACACTGAAGACATGCCTGTTGATGCTGTTTACACCTCTCCTACCGAGGCCAACCTCAAAACAGAGAAGGAAAACCTCGCTATAGGGACTAGAGCATGTAACCTGGAAACGGCGAAGTGGCTCCCTAACTTCCCCCATCATTCTTTTGTTCATTTCTAGCTTCGCCACACTACTCTACATTTCTCTGTAACTCCAAGTAAGTGTTGGAGACTACTTTCATCTCTGCAGGACTCCTATATTCAGGACACTATCTACTAAACAACAGCACAGATTGTGCTCTACCTGTGAGAATAGCCCCAGACAATTGGAAGTGAGTGAGAGGCTCGTGCTAAGGTAGGCAGACTTGGAATTTGTCATCTTGGGGCTGTATGGGTGTGATGCGCGTGCGCGCGTGCGTGCGTGCGTGTGTGTGTGTGTGACTGTGTGTATATGCCCTCATAATGTTTTCTATTTCAAATTCCTCCCAGACACCCCAATCCATGTGGATGCTGTGGGACTTCTTACTTGGGACATCCACATTAGCTAGCTTTCTGCTTTGGCCACGTGCCTTGTTGGTTGACCAAAAGAAGCTTGTTCCAAGTCAGCAGGCATTGTGTTCAGATTATGGAGCACAATTAACTTTGTTCCTGGTTGCGGTTGGGCAAACGAGAGTGAGGCTCAAGGTAGCTGAAAGCCTGTCCCTCAGACTCAAGCAAGGACGTTGGTTCTTCGGAACACTATCCAAAGAGTTACAACATATCCTGGCATCCAGAATACCTAGCCCACTGTGGAATGATGGGAGCTTGTTGCAGCCACTAGCCCCTCACGCCACTGAAGTGTTATTTCCATACCCCTGCCATGCACACCACACACCAGATCTATGAGAGAATGGGACCAGGGGTTCTCTCTGTTTAGGCCCAGGACACAGGGGGCGGACCCTCGGAAGAAGATGCTGGGGTATTGTTTCTGAAGCAGGGTGTGGTGCAAGCAAATAAGAAAAAGGAGCACAAGGCACCGCTTTCCCTGGCTGTCCTTGCAGCTCGCCCCTTTTTTTTTAAACCAGTCTCTATCTTCTTTTACAAGTTATTTCACGATTTTTCCCATTGGTGTACCTTCTAAAGTTCCTCAATTGCGATCTCTCTGTCATCCCCTGTCCTTGCCTCGGGGTGCCCTGGTGATGGTCACACCCCGAAGCAGTTCAGTGTGTGTGTGTGTGTGTGTGTGTGACTAGCAATGACAACGGCATAGAATAGCTTCGTTTCCCTCCTCCATTGGTGAAAAGGGTGAATGGAGCAGACTCTAATTTATGAAGATAAATTAGTGCGCACGAAAAGGCGCAAAGTTAGTTAGGGTGTACAACACACATTATCTCTCACGGGCATTTGTGTTGATAGAGTAGGACGCCCTTTGCTATTTGTTCTTTAACAGTGCAGCTGTCCATTCCCGGAAGTGAAACACAGACATGGACACACACTGGGTTGGGATTGTGGGAAGGATGTTGACAGACTTCCTGTCTTGGCTGCGTGCGCAGCCCTTACCTCTGGACACGCCACAGTGGTAAACGGACAGTACTGGGAGCATTGAACGGTTAGGTTGGGCAGGCACTGGCAGACTTGGCACTGGCCAGACCGCCAGCGTTCACCAATGCTGTGCGTCCTTCCTTGGTAGTCACAAGCCTCGCACTGATCCGTCTGGCACCTGAGGGGAGGAAAAAGAGCAAAGCATAAGGTTCAGACCAGGTGAGAAACTCAGAGCTATCGTAGAGCCACAAGGATTTATGGTCTGTATAATGGGATACTTTGAGTGGTATCGCCTAGAGTTTGCACAGCACTACTAGCCACACATCTGGAAAAAGAACGGTATTGCTGAAAAACACTCCCAACGACATCAGTGGACCAGAGTAAAGCTTGGAGGAATACTTATGGAATTTTGTTAATAATGACATGTTGTTCCTTTCATTGATGACAAGAGCGGCAAATGGATCTTGTCATGCCGTCCTTTCAGGAAGGCACATATGGTTGGCCTGTAGGGGCCTACTAGAAATTCAACTGGCACAAAACAAGCAGTTAGAGAGGACAGTCCATGGAAACCCTCTGGCCCCCCGCCCCTATCCAACTCGGGGGTATGAAAGACGTGTTGACATTTCCACACAGAACCACAGGACAATTGACTATGTGCAACCAGTTACATAATGCCAGACTCTGCCACTCATCAAATGCTTTTCAGGAGCATCATGTATAGAGGAGTGGAAGGCAAAGATGATGGGGATCAAGTCATCCCACCTTGATGCAGCACATAACCCCCCCCGCCTCTATGGGCCCACAAACCCATCCCAATACCCCCTCTCTCCACCCAGCATCTTGACCAACTAAGCGTTGCTATGCAACAAAGCCCATCAAAATGAAATATCAGTAATAGACATGGCTTGACCAAGAAGTGCTAGCAGTCAGTGACACTATCCATGGCCCCCACGAGGGCACAGGTCACAAGGCATAGCTGAGGCGGAGACTATGATTACCTGCGCGCTTTGCGGTAGATTCCCCTGCACTGCTTCCCGTTGCCATGTTTGCTGGGATTGTTGGGGCTTCGGAAGGACCACTGGATGCTCTGAACGCCGCATGGCCCCAGACACTCTCCCCACGGAGACCAGGTCGACCAGCCGCAGTGAACTGAAAAATGATGAAATGATCAACAAAAGGGAGATGTTAGAGCAGCATCTTCACCGTTCCTATTAACCAACCACTGATGGCTGACCATGCTTGCGGGCAGAACCGAACAAAGAAGAAACAAGCAATGGGCATGACTCTTGAGATCCATCCTACCTGCCCATATTCGAGACTTTACAGTCTCTAAATGTTTCCACACTCGTCAGGGTGTGTTCCAGACTTCCGCACATTCCTATTAGCCCCACCAGCTGTACTGGGAGGCTCCCCAGTCCTCTATCAGAATTCCCATTCATCAGTTCGCCTTGTGATTCCAGACAGCACCGTGTTGCTCTCATATCATAGTTGTTTTCCTTAATGCTTGACTATTTCTAAAGTAATTGCCCCCCTGAGATGTGTGCAGGTTGCCTCCTTCCCTTTCTTTTTCTTCCAGCCTGCATGAAAATATCTGCAACTACTACCTAGACCTACACCAAAACAAGACTGCTGGAGATCCAGGATCCAGAACAAGCCTGCTGGAGGTCCAGGATCCAGAACAAGACTGCTGGAGATCCAGGCTCCAGAACAAGACTGCTGGAGGTCCAGGATCCAGAACAAGACTGCTGGAGATCCAGGCTCCAGAACAAGACTGCTGGAGATCCAGGATCCAGAACAAGACTGCTGGAGATCCAGGATCCAGAACAAGCCTGCTGGAGATCCAGGATCAAGAACAAGCCTGCTGGAGATCCAGGCTCCAGAACAAGACTGCTGGAGATCCAGGATCCAGAACAAGCCTGCTGGAGATCCAGGGTCCAGAACAAGACTGCTGGAGACCCAGGATCCAGAACAAGCCTGCTGGAGATACAGGATCTGTAAGACAGCAGTTCCTTTATCAATGAAAAGTTTAAGAAATTCCCCAAAATACACAACTTCAGCACTGTAGAAGGCGAATCTATTTCTTTTAATGCATATTACTATTATTTTCGAAAATGCATTTTCAATAGAAGTAGTGGCTTGGGGTCTGAAATGAAGCATTGTATGTCAGGATTAACCATGTCAATTTATATTCACAACTTCACATCATTAATTAGAAAGATCAACTCCAATTGAAATCCTTCTGTAACAAAATGTCAAATGAAAACGTCCTAGAAGAGGATTGCATTCATCTTAAGGAGTGTGTGTATATACCATATATAAATGTGTCTCATTTCCTCCTGTTCCCAAGATTATTCTGTCCATGGATGCCAATTTTCCTATTTCATCTATCCATTCTGGAATATAGTAGGCCGCATTACGAGTGTGGCGGTCCGGAAACATGGATGCCGGTAAGCCTACAGTCATCCTTGTTTCCGGACCGCCACACTACGAGTCTACCTGCCAGGGCCGCTGCGCCCAACAGGTCTATCCCTGCCGGGCACAGTGGTGCCAGCAGACAGAGTTGCCATGGAAGCACCAGCAATGTCAGCAACGGTACAGGTGCTTCCGAGTCCCTGTTCCCATGGAGTCCTAAGGGACTTCATGGGAATGGGGACTTACATTTTCTGGTGCCTGACTTGTAAGTCCCGGTGGCACCGGGAAGTCAGGTGCCGGAAATGGTGTTTCAGGGTCGGCAGTAACCCGCCAGTCGCACTGGCAAGTTACTGCCGACCTCGTAATGAGGGCCATTGTGTTTTGGTGGATTTCCACTTTCGCTGCATTGTTCTTTTGACCATTGTGTATGATCAATGAGGGCTACTTCACATACACTTGATGGTCCGCAACTTCTTAAAGCACACAGAACTCCAAACATTAAGCATCTTGCATCCGTGCAGCTGATTTGTCCTGAGTCCCACCATAAATGTAAGGATCCTGGCTGCTACGGCAACATGCTGATAAATGGGACAATAGGAAGGGTTTAGGCATAGGGTTCCCAGTAAGGAAGGTGTTTCGATACTGATGAAGGCCAGAGATAGTCTCCAGTCATGGATTGAGAAAGGACCGCTTCCCCATATTATCGGGCCACACCCACCTGTGCACTCTGGATTCTGACGACATTGTTTCATTTGTCCTCCCTGGCAGGTGCAGATCTGGCAGTTCACCTTGACCAGCTGTCCCGGCCAGTAGGTTACGCCCTCCACCTCGCAAGGACACTCCTCTGGAGACACGCAATGTTGCTCACTATCCAAAACCAGCCCGCTCGGGCACCAGCACCCTGAAGAGAAAGTAATCTATGGTTAACAAGAGTATACTGGCAACCAAGTGCCTTACGTACAGAGGTTAATTGTATGTCCGATTTTCTGTGATAGGCGCCATAAGATGAAGAGTAGAGTAGACTGTCGCAGCGTTCCTAAGATTGAGACCACACCTGCTGAAAGCATCAACATACATTGCAACCAACAAAAATCCACTTTAGGTGGACGCCCACATCATTCTTCTCAAAATGGAGTTCTCAGCATGCACTGCAAGCAGAATTTCCCAAAAATGGACTTAAACTTACCTATTCATCGAGTGCCCAGTCAGGACTCCTACAATGATTTCTGCCATTGTAGGTGATTTGACATTTGACTGACCCTCAACACTCCATTGGCCAGTTTGGCCTTATGGATGGCCGATCTGGCAGCCATCACTGTTGATGTCTGCGGTGAAACCTGGTAGTGTCTTGCACTAGAATCTGCCTTGAGAGCACCAAGAATAGGATTCCCCCACCCCCAACATACCGCCTGGAGCTCTCTATCAACGTCACCACAGTCTATAATGCAATGGTGTAACCATGGGCTAAAGTACAGGTTCTTTCTCTTGGGCTTAAAACCATTAATGTATAATCAGATGGTGGAGCTTCGGAGGATGCCCGTGTCCCAGAAGCCCTAAACACGCTATGGCCTAGAATCAGTAGATTACCCCCTGAGCAGGGATCCTCTGAGCCAAGCAGACTCTAGACACACTGGCACCACATCAGGCCAACCATGACTCCATGACTTAGGTGAGGATTTACACTGCAGTAGATGTTGGCTTCCCTAACAATAGTGCTCAGAAGAAGGTGATAAGCAGCTCATATACAAAGAGGCATAGGCTGGGATCCATTATAATTAGCATGGCTGCTATCAATTGAATGCCTGTTCGATAGATGCACTGGAAATGTCCATAGGTTATGTTGCCCATGCTGCCCAGAGTAAGCCATTACTAGCAATTGTAGTTTCTAAAAGCTGCATTTTACTCTGGTACATCACAGCGTTGGAACACAAAAAAATTGTTTCAAACAAAATGATATGACAGCAGTAGAAAGCAGCATTTCTCTGCCGCCACCAAGTCTCCTCGGGCCCGAAGGATGCAGAGTAGGCCGAAGCCACAGAGCAAAGCCAATAGTGTTCTGCCAGTGGTCGAAGTTTAGGAAAAGAAGTAGTGCAACTATGTTCCCAGCTGGCCTGCCCCCGTTCCCCACAAACCCTGTGGCTGCCCATCCCAAGCGCAATCCAAACCCCCAAAGGAACACGCCTGCTGTTTAAGAGAACGTTCAGGGCAGTGCCCTGAAGTGCAAGTTTCAACTTCTTCCTACACTTTTATTTTAAAATTAAGCCATTCTGGAACGGTTTCTTTTTAAAATAAAACTATAGGAGCAATCAACTTAAGTAGAAGGGCACAGCTCCCAACCGCTCCCGCCCACTTTGACCACAGAGTTCTGCCAAGCAAGACTGATCATTGAGAACATAGGAGCCGCGGGTCGGATGTGGGATCAGACCCGTGCCTCCCGTGCCGCTAGACAGCAGCAGCACCACGCTCTGTAGGTGGTCTCTCAGCATAAGGGGCCGGATGCCCAGCAGTGCCCTTCACACTGGCAGTGCAGGGCCTGAGGACTGGCTTCAGGGAATCCTACACTGGGTGCTGATGGTGTTAAGGGGAGCAGGCAAGAGAGGTGGCTGCATCCGAAAGGAAACTCGTTGAAGATTGTAGTACAGAATTGTATCATTTGAACTGTTGAAAGCTATTGTTTAATTAATCTTGTACGGTGTCTTCTTCTATGATGGTTTTAACCTTCAAAGTAAAGATGTGTTCATTCGGAGGCTAGCTCAGGGGCAACACGCTCACCTTGCAAGCAAGACCATGCAGAGTAACACAGGTTCGATCCCCGGGTCTGTGCTTAGAAACCTCTGGGTATTAAGTGTGTTATAAATAACCAATTAAATTAATTCCCTCAAGAGTGGTGATGTGGAGGGTGTTAGGTACTTCGTTTCCCTTTTTTGGGGTGATGGGTAGGAGGAAGGAAATGCACAAGAGTGGTCAGGGAGGACGGCTGAAGGAGATCTATTGTATTTGCTGTGTGTAGCTGCAACATGCCTCGCTTCTCTGTGCCCTGCACTGTTGAGTTCATTGGGCAGATCAGGTGTTGGGAAGGGAGGCTGGTCATACACAACAAACAAACTGAAGATAGCTATCAACAAAGAGCATGTACCCCACCTCAGGGTTCCAAGTGATATCCCCAAAAACTGGAACTTCACTTTCATTAGCTACCTATGTTACGCGGAGGCCCGCGGTGGAATAGTCCCCGTTGCTGATAGTTATCTATCTACAATTCTATATATATAATACATCAGCAACCACAATGGCCACAGTGCCCAGATAGACGATTCACAGAAGGTTTCATGCGAGTTTGCCTTAATTTGCTACCAACTGGAGAGGTCTTATATCTCAGAGGCCAACAAGAAAATGCAAAATGTAGATAATGTCAAGACTCCCAAGAGTCGCTGAAACATCTCATGATATACTGCAGTAAATCACAGAATGATCGTGAGGATGGCATTAAATCTATCACACATTCCTTCAATCATTTGAACACAGAGAGCTCATGGTGCTATATGCTGCAAGGCAGACCAACAAAGCACCTTATCAAAATTGTCCAATATCCCAAAAAGTTAAAACTCATAGGGCCTCATTACGAGTTTGGCGGTAGCCATGGAGCTAATAGCTCCATGGCTACCGCCAAACCGGGCTCCTTTGCCGGGTTCCCTGAATGGGGAATTACCAGGCCATTCCGAGTATGGAGGGCCCGGTAATTCCTCCCTCTGGGAACCCGGCCCAGGCCTTCCCCATTCCCATCTGGGCCCCCATAGGGCTCAATGGGAATGGGAGAGGAAGCTAACAACGGGCTGATTACGAGCGGCCCGTTGTTTGCTCCCTCTTCCCCTCGCGGGACCCGGTAACAACGCCTGGTTTTGCCAGGCGTCCTTACCGGGTCCCGCAAGGGGACCTCGTAATTTCGCAGGACGGGTTTAACGGGTCTGCCTCCATTAGCGGAGCCCGTTAACCCCGTTCCGCGAACCTCGTAATGAGGCCCATAGAATGAAATCTACATGCAACGTTCTCGCAACTTTTATTTGTGACTTTTACTCTCTAAGAATTCCTATTTTTCGCTTTTGTAAATTTGAAAATGTAGAACTTGTATTCTTAATATGTAACTGGAATTATTGTTTTAAATTATAGGTGATCCCCTTTTCCACCCTTTTCCTTTTTCCACCCCCTTTTTTTACTTTTTTGTTATGTATTTGCTGTTTAGTATGAATCATGAATTTGTCGTTTTATTTTTCTTTCCTTATACTTATACCTTTTTGATTAAGAATTTATAAAGTTTAATTGAAACTATTTTACAATAAATAAAAAAATAAACATTGGCCACAATCCCTCAGCATGGTCCTGAGCCACCATTTCAACATACCAATGGGAAGTAGTCCAGCATGCTGACACATTGCTCGCTTCCATTAGCATGCATTAGCATGACTGTACTGAAAGATTCATGTTCAAGGACATGCACACTGCCACATGGCATTTTAAATCGGCGTTACATACCTCTGCTTTCCCTAATTCAAAATGCAACAGCATTGCAGAGCGTCCCAGTGAGGGGGGCCTTGCTTTCCAGGCCTCAATCAAGCAACACCTCATTTCATCCGTTTTGATAAAATGTGAGGAATGTGTGGGTTAAATTAGCAGCACTGGATTAACAGACATTCGTCCATTGATTTATGAAGCATGAGAATTAGCACTCTATTTCTATGTCTGCAGATGGTGTTTGAATTGGGAAGTTAAGGGCAAGTTGTGGTGTGGTGGTTGTGGCCCGTGGCCATATTCTTGGGTGCATCACCGTATTATGCTGTGGTGGTTGTGACTAGTGCCTGGATTCTTCGGTGCATGGATCTTTGGCCAACTTCCTATTAAAGGTGATTCCATCATTTCTCGAGTGCAGCCTCAAGTACCTCAGTGGCATCATCCTGTGCCGTGTGCAGCTGCCTATAACAGCTGCAGCCTCACACGCCCAGGTGATGCCATCGTAGGCCAATGCATGCAGCAAAAGCCCCAGTTCTGCCATTTTATGCCAAGCTAAGCCTCTACACCAGGCATGATCCTAAATATTGCCATCCTGTGCCAAGTGAGGAATTCATAACCCTGATCTCAGACAAGCTCTTGTGCAGGATCGGCAATGTGGGCACAGCCCCACAGGACATTGACCAAATCAGATAGGTTGGTATTGAACATGTTCCTGCATCGTTATGCACATGTTACAATCACATGGGAAAACGCTGCCAGAAACACTAATCAGATTCAAGAAGAGGGGTTTTATTAGGTTTTTTTGGCTACCAGGCAAAGAGAATAAACAGAAGGTATCCGAAACTGTGCTAGGAGCCCCACACATCCCATTATTTCAGTAATTAAATCCCCCTCCCTTTGACACTGCCCAAGGCACAACCAGTTCTTGGTCAAAATGTCATTGCTCCAGTTGTCTCTGGATCCTTTTAGCTTCAGAGTTAATTCCACAAAATGTTCTCACTTAGTCTCCAGTGGGCCTCTCCACACGCCTGCTGGATTAATCTTGTACTTTTTCTCACCACACAGTGTCTCTCCTACCCTACTCCTGGTTCCTCTGCCAGGAATCAGAGCCCCTGGGATAGGTCATGTTGAACCAGTCGATCAGCTCATCAGGTATGATTTTCCAAGGTGTAGTTTCTAAGGTCCCGGTTATCTGTTCTGGTCTCTCTCCTCTGTCACCCATGGACCGCTTACACACAACAAAGTATTTAGCTCCAGTTACTTTGGCTCCGGGTCTGTCTGGCGCCACTCACAGTCTCCGTACAGGAGAGTCTTTCTGGACACTGACATGCTGGTGGGGTTTTGGCCTTTACCTCGCTAGACATGGGGTGAATAGCATCGCTAAGTTCTCTCTTTCACTCTTGTTATTGTAACTAGAGGTTCTCCTGAAGCAAGCTCAGCGTTGCAGAGGTGCAGTGGTCCCCGACTGTGTCAGGGTGCTCTTTGGGGCTCTAGGTCCTCTCCCTGTAACGAGGTCTTGAACTTTGCAATTGCAAGCCTTCTTTTTCTCTCCTCCTTGCTGAGCTGTCATTCGCTCAGTCTTGCTGGGCTGCATGCTAGATCCCGCCTCTAGCAATCAAGCTGATTGCTGTCGGATATCCTCAATGTTCTGCCACATGCTTGTTCCTCCCCCGACAAGCAATAGACTTAAGTTGCCATACCTGCTCTACGGTACTCTCCCTGAGTCTCCAAAGGACTTCCCAGGGTCCTCCTTCTGCTCTTTATTTTCACTCCTCTTCTTCAACTGCCTTGCCTTCTAACTTCTTCATTCTCCCCTGTTCTTGCCACCTTCTACTCTTCCCCTCATTCAACCCCCCCCCTACACCACAGCCTTTGTTTCCCCTGCCAACTCGTCCTGCACCTCCTCCTGCATGGCAACCTCTTCCTGCAACAGGAGCTTGTTATCCACGGCCAACTCATCCTACATCTCCACCTCCTCCGGAACTCTAACTCCTCCTGCACTACCACTTCCTCCTGAACTCCAAGTCTTCTGCCTCTTCTCTCGCTGCTCCGCTGCCATAAACTAACACACCTAACCTTTCCCTGCACCGGATTTTGTACGTTTGTTTCCCCTCTGGCTTAGCGGGGCGCAGCACAGGGACCTTCCAATAAGTGTAGTAATCATGTTTTTGTTTCGGGATTGGTTGATGGATCTGGAGGTGCTTTGTCCATTTCTGTCAGTGCTCATTTTCCCCGCCTCTTTTCACCTGTACACCAACCTTTTGAAAGGGGAGTCTGCCATTTTGGATTTTGCCACCTGTCGGCTACCGGATAACATGGAACTCAGAGAGTGAAACGCGCATCTGTTTCGTTCTCTGTGACTATTGTCGTAATGGTACGTCAAACCTGTTCTGACGTTAACGTTTCAGGTAAGTCAGAGAAGTACCCCTTAGTGCTCAAGCACCATGGGTTCACTTGTACCAGACCCACAGATTTCTTCATGAAATCCTGAATCTGATTTTTTTCTAAAGGGCCAAGAGCGGTTTTGACTGCCATGTGGCTACCCTATGCCCCAGGCCGCCTAGTGTTGTGGGATGACCAAGGGATCCACGAACACAACCCCCAGCCCACACATCAAATAGCAACATGTGGGGCCCGGCCCCCTGAGTCACCTACACACTCACTTCAAGGACCAAGAAGGGGTCATCGTAACAGAAAGCAATCAGACTGCTCCGATCCAGTCACAAGGCGGCACGATGGATTGACCAGTGCAATTTGACCGATACAGGCCACAGCACAGAGGATAGACGGGGACATCTTCTCTGAGTTTGTTATCATGTAATCATCCTGTGTACAGTTATGTGTGAAATGTATCAGAATGTGTTATTTGCAAAGTATATGTATTCATCATATTGTTGTTTTATGAGAAAAATTCAATATTTTCTGGTTAATTGTAAAACATAGAAGAAACTATTGCAGCCAAATAAAAGAAGTATTCCCTTGGTGACCGCTGATTTGTTGTAAAAACACAAAGAAGCGACCAAATGCACAATTTAATATAATTGTGCTATGTTGTCAGCATGAGTGTTGCTCCAAAACATTGTGCCGCCTTCTGACTGGATCGGAGCAGTCTGATTGCTTTCTGTTACGATGAGCTACCAAAAAAAGGTGTGAAGAAACACCTCATACCAACTTATAGTAAGGATTTATATATAGCAATTTATGTGGCAACCTCACATTAAATTGTATCAAGGATCTGTGCATAACAATTTATGGGAATATATAAGGTTTGAAGAAAACACCTAATTGGAAAATTATCTGTTTGATCATCTTGTAACACATTGTGAAAAATAAAAGAAAAAAACGGACTCACCTTTAAACCATTTTTTTCTTAATAAGGTTGGCGCATTTGAGTAACCTCTCTAAATATTTTTCTTATTTAATTGTAAAACATACTCTAAAAATCGCTAACCTCTGCACACTACCAGCTTGGGTTACCTGAAAATCTTAAGTACAATCCTTACCAAAGCAATAAGGAACATATGTTCATTTCACTCAACTTTATTCCTATGTGACTATAATTCAACAGCATCATGTATGAACATCGGATAAATACTTGTGTGTTGTGGATAAATCTCAATCTTGAGATTAATTAAATTATTGCATTTAATAAACTAAATATTCTTCACTAGCTGAACATGATGAGGTTGATGACAACAATACAATTTACAATGGCCGCCACCGGAAGGTGTAATTCAAAGTCACCTCCTTCTTTTTTATTTCTATTATGTCATTTGTGATTGACTTCATTTATATTTGACAAATCATTTACAACTTCCAGGGAGACCAATTTCATCCTCATGTTAATTCCACTGATATAGTTCCTCCAAAGCCCAACGCGCTCCAGTGATGATAGTGCGCGGTACAAGTAACCTTTAACATTAACATTAACATAATAATATGCACCAGCTAAGTACCATCAACCCCGAAACAAATCCCCCGAGCAATGGCTGCCAGCAGGACATGTGTTGGGAAGTAACTGCTTCGATTAGTGAAATGTTATTCTGCAATATTTCACTCATTTACATATCGCAAAATAAGCAGAGACTGTCACAGAGGCACACTTTTCTAGCATTTCTTTCAGACTTTATATAATTGAAAGGATCAAGGTGTACTAGCATCACTGTATAAGAATTAAAAAAATATTAAGTATTATCCTGTCAGTAGTCACATACTTATCAAATTCAGCTCTAGGACAGACCACTTTTGTTAAAAATTTAGGAGCCACTTCAATCATTGAAATAAAGACTTAGGGCCCGATTCATGGAATCCGGACTTTGCATGCCAAACTGCGGGCACAATCCTGTTTTTGTACTATGCAGGGATTTGGCACAGGCTCAGCACGTCATTGCGAGAGGCTGAGTGCCTTGCGTGAGACACCACGCACAGCGTGTGCATGGCTTGCGCAGAGGGCAGGGTAGGGGCGGAACACGGAAAATGAGGAAGAACAAGGCAAAAAGTGGGCATTACGAGGGAGGGCCCGCAGGCAGTCCATCGCACTCCCACTATTGCATGGAACGATACGTATTCATGGATCCAACTGTGCAACCTCTCGTACTATCCGCCACCCGGAGGCAGCCATACAGACACTTGCACACAATAGTTACCACGTAGAGGTAAGATTGGTATTCAGATTTAGGTGTGCGTGTACGCAGCCGTGGTTCCGATCTGATTTAGGGGTGCGTGTACGCAGTGTAGCAGGGTGCAGGAACGGTTTACGGGGGCTTGCATGCAGATCTTCTGAGTTTTACCTGAGTTACGATAAACCGTACGCATATTGTTGTCGTGGTGCCAGTAACAGTTATGGGGGACCCCGCGCAGGGTCGCTGAGATGCAGGCCTGCTATCGTGGGACTCCACGCACTATTTGAAGGCTGCATGTATTTGTGCCCGGGGAGCACGCAAAGGTAGCTGTTCTGGCTGTTTTTGCTTTGCATAGGGGCGTGTCGGCATTGTTCCGGCTGCGACTTGAGTATACGGTTACTTTGCGCAAACAATTCCGTGAATACGCGGAGTGTGCAGAATGAATTCTGCGCCCAAGCTCGCGCAGTGTCGTTCTCGGTGAGCAGCCTTTGCGGGATAAATGCACACATTTCCATGAATCGGGACGTTAATCTCTGCACCTGGCCAACTGATTGTTGAGGTGACTGACAAAATGCGCGGCCCAAGAAGAAAGGTTTCGAACTTGTCAATCCGGAGGTGGTTCGTATAGATGCCTGTAGGCACTAGGGGTATAGCTACAGTTAAACAAGCTGTAATCAAGCGTTTCTTTTTTCACTCCTTAGCAAAAGAGGCTGGGTAAGAAAAAAATGCCTAAGGGACCCAGATAATCTTTACCTCCGACTAGAAAACATGGCTACTTTCTGGGAATGATCAAAGCAAAATATGTCACATCTCAAACTGTAATGTGCTGAGGTATTCAACCTACTAGGGATACTTGTCTCCCTCAGGATCACTACTCTCAACACAATCTCAGTGCTATAGTGCTGAGACACCTTTTGCATCAATTTCACATTATCATGGTATAGTGCCCTGCTGCTTCTTAATTCCAAACATACTTTCAAGGATAGAGCGCCTAGTCACTTCTTGACTCAGTTCACAGTAATATCGCCTATATGCTTCTTTTTCTCAATTCCTCTTCTCAGGGATATAGCTCAAAGCTCTTTGTTTGTAATCCAGCCACGTGGACAGTGCTTGGGGCCCTTCTTTCTGTTTCAGGGATATGAGGCCCCATCACTCTCTTTTCGCTATCAAGTCTTATAGTGCCCCTCTCCCTATAAATGGGTATCATGTCCCTCCCACTATCAAGCAATATCATGCACTTCCCATGATTTAGGAAAATACTGCTCTTCTAACGAACTGTAATGGGGCATAATGGGGGCGTCTAATCAGCAAACAGCCTCAGTTCCTTAAGGATTGTCAGGGTTCCCAGCTCCTAAGCCCCCTTAAGCCTTTAAGAATATGCAGGTCCAGCCTGTCAAGTTTTCCCAACACTCCTAAAGCTTCAGGCTCTTCCAATTTGCACCTATGTTCCAACTTCAGGATAACCGGCCCTGTTTCTAGAATCTGACTCTCTTTCCCATTCTAGGCAGCTGGGCAGTGGACGACTATGACCATGTCTGTGTTACATTCTGGCCTTTTATAGCCCTTTATTTCCCATTGCCTGTCTGATTTAATCTTCACATTGGTTCTAGTCTTTCCTGATTCGTACGGAAAGGTTAGATCAGTCAGGTTGCCTTATTATGTGATTTGCCCCAGCTTCTGTGGTTCCGAAGCTTCCAGATTCTACTTAAGGTGCAGGGGGAATGATAGCTCCCAGCAGAAGCTCCACCTCTATCTTCGAGATCCAATCTGCTCTCCCACAGCGCAATGTATCCTTTGTCAGCTCCACTATGGTACGTGCTACAACCATCACTAACGTCATGTTTTCCTAGATCTGTTGTTGGTTGTGGTGTCAGCCTTAGGAGCTGGTATATAACCTTTGCACATGGATTGCTTCTGGATTGTGGGATCCTGCAGTGTTCCTACCCTTGTCACAGTATTTCTTCTCTTAGCCTTTGGCAATCACCGTGTGGGTTTTCTGGTGTCCCTGAGTAGAGTGGAATCCTGGATCTTGGGTTGCTCATTGCGCCCCATGAATTGAGGTGACCTTTATGCTCATTATACAATAAAGTTTGGATTTACTTTTCTCAGAGTGAATGTATGGATTGGGGATAGGATTTTGAGAAGAGGCAACAGTATTTCAAGATATGCGCCTTCTAGCTTTAAGGTCACAACCTCGAGAATAGGGTAGGCGGGTGGAATCAGAGGGGTACTGTGCAACGCATATCATGTTGCGTCATAAGGTAGCTCACAGCTTTGGCAATATTACCCTATTAGGCCTGCTGGTCTGGGCTGCAGAGTCCTCTGCAGGCAGGCCTTTGGATGGGGTTAGGGATCTGTCGTTCTTTTATCTTAATATTTGACGTTGCATTTTTTATCAGTATACAAACTCTTTATTGTAAAGGCTAATACATTCAATCATAACTTTAAGGTGTCCTGCTCTCAGCAACAAACTCAAAAAGGGGTATGTGTGGTTCGTTGATTCACTTTCAACAATATTGCAAAAATTCAATCTATGAGCTAAGTCGTTCGTATTGAATTACAAATGATTTGATTAGGAAAATATTAGTAAAATATTTCATTAATGTATTAAGAGCAGGTTTTGAACTCATGATGAGGTAACTCGTTCAATTACATTTTGTGGTCAAATGTCCATACAGCCTTGTTAAAACACAAACAGGTGTGAAGAACTTGTGGGCTGGTTGAGACTGAAGATTGGAAACTGACAAACTAAAGTGTTTCACATCAAGTCAAAGTGCAATCTTAATCTTAAGAGAGCAGGTAATGGTTTTGCGATTATTCGTTTTTATGGTAATAGCCTTTAAAACCTTGGAGGGACACGAATGCAGGGATGGGATCTCTTCATTATAATAGCACGCAATCTAAAGAGCAAAGGCATCTGCACTTCTCCTGGCAAACACAGGGATGTTAAGAAAAATATTGAGAAGCTTTTTACTATTTATAATCTGTATATTATTGGGATCTATGTGATCACTCCGCGCCCCGTTATTATGAATCCCCAAATGTTGAATCCGAAAATGGCAGTGTCCAGTTATCACATAGATCACACTGCCCTGCATTCCTCCTGCCCACAATCCTCTATCCTTACTTACCTTTGCTCGGCAGACCTTTGCTCCCTCTGGCCGCTCGCCTCGGCCCTCTCCCTGCAATGGAATTTCCTATCCCTAAAGTAGGTAGGGACTTCTGTTACAGGGTCCTCTTTTCCTTTTTTTTTTAACAAATCTTTATTTTGCTTCCTAAGCCTGTGGAGAACATCTGTGCTGCCCCCAAATTCCATGATAGCGTACATGGGGAGCGAGGGACACCCCTGCAACTCATGCTCCCCTTGTCCGGTATAATAGCATTCAGCATTTTTGTCACTGCTCAATGGTATGGTTTTATTTATTTATAAAGCACCTATACACAGGCAATTGATTCAAAGCTCTCAAGGAGGGTGGGACCATGGGGAAAAACAACAGTCGCTCAGAGCCCTTGAAATTCTGGGACGATAATATTCTGCACAAGCAGAGTAAGTGCATTTAATACATTTAACAGTTGAGACACAGCAAATAGGCCTGATGACGATCCTGCAGTTTTACCAAGCGCAATTAAGGGGTGGGAACAAGGGAGAACAAACAAATGATCTTCAGGCATGGTGCATTCGGATCGTGCAAGTGCACAAAAGGTCATAGGGAGGGGGAGGTCCAAGTGCACCCTATCGATGGAGACTGGGCTAAGTGCAGAGAGAACCACTCTCATGGGTTATTTCTCATGTGCAGTGAGGGTGGGTGGGATGTAGGGCCCTGAGGCAAGTGCGAGAGAGGACTGACGGGGTTGCCGGGGGCCTGTGAAGGTCCTAGGTACATCAGGCGGCCAGTTAGCAAGCTGTAAGGGAGAAAAGGGAGGAGGGCAAGAGCAGTGAGCTAGGTTAGCAGGGTAGAGGGAGAGAAAAGGAAGAGAAAAGGAAGGTCTTGCAGTAAAAGCGCATTCTGCTTTATTTTTGAGGTAAACTGGTAATACCGATTATTGTTTAGCTACCACATGACTATCTGAACTGCCTCAGTTTTCTCAGGTCTTCATATGCACATAATGCTATGCAGCTACTTTCTGGGTTTTGAGTAGTATATCAACTTTCACTTTTATATAGAGGACACAAGCTATTCCTCATGGTGGATGGATCCACAACAATGCCCCCCTCTGTAAAAATGCCTCCTGGCCATCTACAGCTAAGTGAAAGGAGTACAAAAAAGAAGTGGAGGAACCAATCCATTCCCGCCACTAATCTTCAAGAACTGCATTGTACCCAAAGATACCATTTTGCTGAGGGAGGTGGAGGGTGACCCTTAGTTTGTTCTTCTAGATTCATAAGGTCAGGAGAAGGACCCTCAATTAAATGCAGAACCTCCTCGGGGTGTAGGGACAGTAGCTGGAGCCCTACTTAACTCTACACACAGCTACTGCAAGACCCACCTGATGCCCTTTCAGCTCCTCTGCCAGGGAGGTCACAGGGGCCACTAAATATAAAGTTTTGCTTAGTGAAGAACCTGATAGGAAAATGTGTCGACCATCACGGGAATAGCAAAGGCTAATTCCAACAAGATCAAGTTTCAAAATGGCTGCTTCACATGTTGGCACTGCACCACCGTATCGGATATGGCCATAAAAACCTGGTGTGCATTTTTGATCCATAAGGTACTCTTTGGTCTTTTAGAAATGCCCTTGTTTGAACTGGCCTATGCCGGACAAGATGTTATTATAATGTAATTATGGTATTTAGGTTCCAAGTCTTTACAACGACATACTTTCACGTCCCCCCACCAAACCCTGTTTCTAGTGCCTTTTTACCCTCCTGCCAACTACCCCCAGCCCTTTTAATACCCTAATCCACCCCCATATATACTTTTACTAACAAATGCAACTTTTTTTTCGTTATTTAGCTGTTGTTAAAAAATTGTGCAGTTATATTTTTTTCCGGTATAAACACTGCATACCGGTATTTATTTTGCACGGCCCTAGCTTTGAGAAGTGACGGAGCACTTTACGGAGCCTTTTACAGAGGTAACAACAGAGCAGATATACAGCGGGTGGTAGGGTACAGATGGGCACAGAGGAGGGGTACAGCTGTACAGGGTGGCGAGGCCTGGACCCACCCACCGGGACACCAGGAATTGCTCTGGTAGGCCTCGGGACATAGGGCCTCTTTTCATGGAGGAAGGATACATAAATGAAATGAGAACATTACGATCCACGCAGAGCTCCTTTGGGGTCCGGAAGGCCTCGGGCATCTGGCTGAGCTTGCGACCATGCCCTCTGGCATGCTGAGCGCCTTTCTGGAGTTGGACATGGGCCTGTGCAATGTGAGGAGAGCTCCCGTCAGCGACCATGGGTACTTGTCACCAGGGGAGTTGCTAGGTCTGGAAAAGACCCGGGGCTAAACTGATGTCGGAACTGTCGGGACTGGGGGCTAGCTAGTCTTCCTGCTGTAGCTCCTGAGATTCTATCTGGGGCTACAACCAAAAGACCAGAGGCTATAGCCCCCTTAGCCCCCCCCAGCAACGCCCCTGCTTGTCACGTCGTTTATCCTTTGCACTGCAGTTGAGAGATTACAGCGGCCCGGGGTACACTTTAACAGTGTTTGAAAACTACCCCTTACATTTTTTCAGTCAGTTTCTGTGTGAAATATGTGCTTTTTTTTTACGATGTAATGGCTTTCGATCGCGGTTTCAAGTACCGTAAAGTAGCCAAGCTTGTTTGCCTGATTTGTCTATGTCCCACCCACTCACGTTTGTGGGGTTTTTTTGTATTATAATGCATTAAAAAAAACATGCGGGAGGCCACGAGGGGGCGCACAGACAATGGCTGCCTGATTTCCGCGCTCCGCCACCGGCCGGGTCCGAATCGGGATTGAGCCCCCCCATAGACCCCCCCTGAGGCGAAAGAACGGGTGGTAGAGCGTGGTGAACCCCTAGTGCCCCCGTGGAGCGAAACAGCGGGGTCAAAGGACCCAGGAAAAGCGGAGATTCAGGGCCGCGGATCCAAGGCCGCGGGACCAGCAGCGGAGGTGCGTCAGAGGGCCCGGGCGGCGCGTAGCCGAAAGTCGGACCCGAGGACCATCGCACTGGAGACAGGCAAGGGAGAGCCGACCTCCGACACCGCGGTGACCGCCCATCCCCCGCGGCGCCAACGCAGAGTGAGAACCGGCGGGACCCACCCGGGGGTGAGGACCGCCGACGGAGAAGGCAGGGACCGCGTGGGAGACGCGCCCGACCCGGGGAGTGGAGTAGGAGAGGAGCATCGGCCCGAACAGGCCACGAAGAGGTGAGAGCCCCGGGGCGGACTCAGGGACCCCCGGTGGGGGTAGCGGACTGTCTACGGGGCGGACAGCAGCCTCCCTGCCCCCCCACCCCCACAGTCAGCGGGGGGAAGCGCCCCCACGGCCAACAACGCGAGCGGGCCGCCTCAACGGTCGGGCACCCCACCCGCGGTAAGGAAGACACAAGGGGCAAGGAAGGCCCGGAAGGAGCTGGGTGTGAGGCCCCCGCCGGGGAACGGCGGGGCGAGTGCCCACCCTGAGGGGTCCCCCAGGCACGACAGAAGCAGGCGGGAGGAGAAAGAAGTGACGGACCCCCTCGACCCCCAGCCCCGCCACCGGAGAGGGCTCTGGGCCCAAGCAGCGCGACATAAGGGCAAGCAAGCCCCCCCCCCAAGGAAGACACAGAGGGCACAGAAGGCCCGGCGGTCACCGGGTGTGAGGCCCCCGCCCGAGACGGGCGGGGCGTGTGCCCGCCCTTCCATGAGCTCAGGTGATCCCGCGAAGTGACCCTCCAGGAGCTCCCCCCCAGCCCAAGTACAACCAACAAAGCGTCCAGGGGGAGACTGAATGGACTGGCAAAAGAATCTACAGAAATACCGCTACCGAGACCCAAGCCCACACGGAAGAGACCCGGCCTGTGCCCGAGAGATGGCCCACTCAGAGGCCACTACCCACGCAACGGAGGCAATGGAGAGGGGCTTTGCATCCATATTGCAAGAAATTAGAGACATGCGCTCCGACATAACCCAGAAGCTTGAGAAGATGGACCGACGGGTTGACAAAGTGGAGGACAGACTCCTGCAGGTTGAATCCAACCAATCCTCCTCAACAACCCTGGAGATAGAGACTAACATGAGGTTGTCAGCTCTGGAGAAGAAGGAGGAGGAGAGGTCCAGACAAATGGATGATTTTGAGAATAGGGAACGAAGAAACAACCTCAGGTTTTTTGGAGTTCCGGAGGCAGAGGGGGAAACGGAGAGAGAGCTTACCAGAATGGTGCGGAGCATAATAGCCCTCCTCTTCGAAGAGGAGATGACCGCTGAACTCACATTTGACCGGGTACACAGGGCGGGAGGACGAGCAGGGGGCCCTCGCTCGATCCTGGTCCGGTTCCACTACTACCTAGAGAAAACACGGGTACTGGAAGCAGCCAGGAAGACTCAAGAGATAACGTACAATAACTCGCAGGTCTCCATTTTTCAAGACCTCTCTGCATACACTCTTTCCAAACGCAGGATGTGCCGCCCCCTCACACAGCTGCTGAAGGACAAGGGAGTGCGATATAGATGGGGCTTTCCCTTCTCCCTGACCTTCGAATATCAGGGCCAACGGACGACGCTGACCACTGAGGAGGACATCAAAGGAGCCATCCAGGACTATGTGGTGGACCCGCCCCCTCGAAGGGAGCCATCAGGACCGGCGACGGGCGGAGCAAGCGGCCCGGGCCCGGCGAGCGAAAGGAGAAAGAAATCTGGGGCACGGAAATTTAGAAAAATGAACACACCCTCACCAGCGAAAGAGGCAGAGCAAAATGACTCGGAGGGATGATTACCAAGGGGTCCCAGCCAGCACTGGCGTGAAAGACTGGTCTCCCGGAACGACCGGAGTTAGCAGACTAACTACAAGGCAGTAACCCGGGGACCGCCGAAAGGCAAGAACGGTCCCAGAATCAGGCTGAACAGCAAGTACAAAAGGGGGCAATTACGGGAAAGAAATCGGGGGGGGGGGCTCACACGAAAGAGATTCCACAATGATTGCCTGGCCGAAAGGGGCAGGCTGGTGGTCCGGCCAAAAAGCCAGTAATGGCGGAACTATCTGGCTGGACGCCGGGGGAGGGGTCGGGGGTTTATGACCAAGTTGGGGTTTGTTTGTTGGGGAGAGGGTTAGAGGGGCTGTTGGGGGTTCATTTCAATAGTGTCCAACCGGTGAATCAAGGGGAGCGAAAAGGGAGAACCGATGCAAAATTGTTGACCAGTATGGCAGGAAACATTGACTATGGCTGACAGCCATCCGGCCCTGGGGGTGGGCACCCTGAATGTGAGGGGGCTGAACACCCCCACAAAAAGATCTCTGATTTGTAGAGAGTTTAAGCGGGCGAAACTAGACTTACTGTTTGTCCAAGAGACACACTGGGCTAGGGGGAAGGAGCCCAGGCTGCAGGGGGGTGGAATTGAGGAGGTTTATCACGCTTCCCACAGGTCTAAGAAAAGGGGGGTGACCATATTAATAGGAAGGAACGTAGGGTTCGAGAAGGAGGCGATCTTGAAAGATCCTGAAGGCCGTTATCTGCTGATACGGGGCACCCTACAGGGGGCCTCCATCACCCTGGCGGTGGTGTACGGCCCGAACGAAAACCAGGCCCAATTCTGGGAGGAAACCAGGGACAAGCTCAGGCTATTCATGCAGGGCCCACTAGTGGTGGGAGGTGACTTCAACATGGTCCTGGATCCCACCTTGGATAGGAAGCGGATGGGCCCCCTCGACCCCAGGCCCATAGAAGAGGCCATGGCACAGAGCTTCCGGAGAGTAAATGAGGACCTGGGCCTGATAGATACTATCCCGACCCCTAGGACAGGGATCCCCTCCTTCACTTACCACTCAGCTATACATAATTCATTCTCCAGGATAGATTACATCCTAACAGACGACAGTCTTTGCCCGTTTGTATCAGGCTTCAGGATAGACCCAGTCCCCTGGTCGGACCACGACATGGCCCGCATCAGCATCACAATAGGCTGGAATAGGGAAAGCAAAGGGCGCTGGAAATGTAATGACGCCCTGTTAAAGGATGAGGTCATTGCTCAGGAGGTCTTGGACTCCATAACGGAGTTCTTTGAGCTTAATGACAACGGGGAGGTGACCACGCACACGCTCTGGGACGCCTTCAAGGCAACCCTAAGAGGAGTCCTCATAAAGATAGGTGCCCTAAAGAAGAGGGAGAGATTGGCCCAGCAGAAAGCCCTGCGAGAAAAGATAGCCCGGCTCCAACCGGGGGGATCCCCGACCCAACCCCTAGACCGCGACCGGGTGGCAGCACTGGCGGACTATAGGCTCCAGCTTAAAAACCTCCTCCTACACAAAACGGAGAGGAGTCTTCAAATGGTTAAGCAAAAATATTATGAGAAAGGGGACAAGGCGGACAGGATGCTCGCCTGGAAGTTAAGGGAGGTACAGAAAAGCAGGAGGGTAAAGGAAGTGAGGGACACCCGGGGACTCATGGGATGTGAATCTCCCCACATAGGAGAGGCTTTCCGGCAATACTACAGAACCCTCTATTCATCCGAATACGAAGGGGACGACACCCAGATAGAAAACTTCCTGGACTCCATACGGATCCCGTCCCTCTCCGGGGAAATATCCGAGGGGTTGGAGGGCCCGATAACCGAGGATGAGGTGGACAAGGTGATTAGTGGGATGAAGGTGGGCACTACCCCGGGGGAGGACGGCTTTTCCGTCCTCTTTTACAAGAGATTTCGCTCCACTCTGGCCCCTTACCTTGCAAGGGTCTTCAACGCGGTGCTGGAGGGGGACATCCTCCCAGAATCTATGATGGGAGCTATTATAGCAGTCTTGCCCAAAGAGGGAAGGGACCCAGCGGAATGCTCTTCCTATCGCCCCATATCACTATTAAACATCGACGTCAAGATCTTGGCCAAGGTGGTGGGGAGGAGGATGGAAGGTATCATGCCGAAATTAGTACACGGGGACCAGGTGGGCTTCATTAGAGGAAGGCAGGGGTCAGATAACATCTGCAAAACAATAGACCTCCTCCACTTCGCCCAATCATCGGACTTGGACGCCTGCGTCCTTTCCCTGGACTCCGAGAAGGCCTTTGATAGGGTGGAGTGGCGCTACATGGGGCTCCTCCTCCGGAGGATGGGTTTTGGTACTCACATTATGCTTTGGATAACCGCCCTCTATCGGGCCCCAACGGCAAGGGTACAGGTGAACGGGACATTGTCTGAATCATTCCCCCTCTCCCGCGGGACAAGGCAGGGATGCCCACTCTCTCCCCTGATATACGTCCTTACGATGGAGGCGTTGGCAATAGCGGTCAGAGCCAGCCCAGATATTAGAGGTATAAAAAGGGGCGAGGTGGAATTTAAGCTCTCCCTATTTGCGGACGATGTCCTGGCCTACCTGGTGGACCCGGTCTCCTCACCCCCCCCCTTCCTGGCCCTGATCTCTGCGTTTGGTCGCTTTTCAGGCCTAAAAATTAACACGGGGAAATCCGTCATGCTACCAATGAGGACAACAGACCCAGTGCTAGACCCCTTGGTTAGGTTTCACGGGATTAAGGTGGGTAAGGTTGCCATAAAATATCTGGGGGTACTTCTCACCAGGGATCTAGCGAATTTAGGAGCAGCCAACTATAACCCCATGATTGCGGTGATCACTTCAGATTTAAGGAGATGGGGGAAGATGATCCTCTCTTGGTACGGCCGAATGACCGCAATCAAAATGAACGTACTCCCTCGGTTCCTGTACCTCTTCACTGCACTCCCGACTAGAGTCCCAGCACAGAGCTTCAGAGATTTGCAGAACGGGGTACGAGACTTTGTGTGGCAAGGGAAAACCCCGAGAACCGGAAGGGCTACGCTGACCCTGCCAAGGGAGGAGGGGGGATTTGGGCTACCGGATTTCCACCTATACTTCTGCGCGGCCCAACTGCGCGTCCTCCTGGAGCACATGAAAGAGGGGCTGGGAACGTACTGGTCCTACCTGGAAGACATGGACGCTCACCCCCTAAAGGTCAGAGACCTCCTATGGGCCCCACTCAAAACGATCCCGAAACACTTAAAATCACACCCTGGGAGTCCTCTGGGACATATGGAAAGAGGGCCCCAGCACCGCTCATCTTACTACATGGCCCTCTCCAATGTCCTCTCTTTGGGGTCACCCTATCAACTTAGGAGGGCAGGGGTTCAGGAACTCTCAGTCTTGGTCGGATAGGGGCCTGGAGTGGGCAGGGCAGATGTTCAGAGAAGGCGAATTTCTGCCTTATGAGGACTTGAAAGCTGCCCTCGGACAGGGATCACTCTCAATCTTCGATTACCTCCGCCTGAAGGGCATCCTTTGCGCCAAAGCATGGGGCCCAAACCTGAGTAGGCAGTTGACCCCTTTTGAGAAGCTGCTAGACTCTGCGACGTCCAGGAAGGGGGCAGTGTCCAGTGTGTATAAACTATTGAATACCTACAACCTCAAAGGAAGAAGGAGCTTCCGCCGGTTCTGGAACGACCTGGCGGGCGAGGAGATCTCCAAGGACGCCTGGGCCAAAATTTTTAAGATAGCATTCCATGGAAACCTATTCACCTCGGACATGGAGCATAACTTTAAGATAATACAGGAGTGGCACAGAGACCCGGTAAAACTGTCCAAAATGTTCTCCGGGGTGTCCCCGAGGTGTCCGAGAGGTTGCGGTCAGACGGGTTCTAGAAGCCACATGTGGTGGCACTGCCCGAAAGTACAGTCCTACTGGGAGTCGGTGAGGGGCTGGATAGAGGAAGTAACGGAGGATAGTCTGCCGCTAAACCCCTTAACGATGTTGCTGGGCCTCCCCCCGGAGGACACGGAGCTCCACCGATACCCAAGGATGTGGGAAACCATGCTGAGAGCAGGCAGGGTAGCCCTGGCCCAAAAATGGAAGAGTCTCGAACCCCCATCCAAGGAGGACTGGCTGAAAAAAGTAAAAAACATGTTCTTGATGGACAAATTAACCGCCAGGGTGAATAATGACTCCAGCTCATTCCTTACAGACTGGTACGGGGTGCAGCAGTCCTGGGGATGGGATGTCCACTGAACTTAAGGGAAGGTGCTTCTCCAGAAAGGAACGGGTCTAGCCCAGCAAGACAGAACAACACGGACTGGGTCCCTGCGTCCGGGGGTACGGAGGCATTAAGCCAACCAAAGACGCGGTCACAAATCGCATCGACCTCGAGGCTCAAGAGACGGAGCCACATAGGGAGTCTCCCAAAGACAATTAACCGGAATGGACACGGGAGGGGAGGGGTTCGGGGGGGGCTACTAAGGGAGGGGGGGGTCATTCAGTTCTTTCTTTGTTGCTTGTCACATAAAAAATGCAAATAAAAACTAAAGTTTAAAAAAAAAAAACATGCGATCTTGCAGAGATGGAGTCCCTCCCCCGCCCACCCTTTTGTTTAGGTTGGCTCAAAATTCCAGGTGCTAGCAGAGGTCTGTAGAGCTGGGCGCGTGCACTATTATTGTGCAGCTGATGCGACGAAATAGGCTTGCTTTCAGACATGTTTGTTCCTGGCAAATGCAAGCCCAATTTTTTGCTTTGACGGCAGAGTGCGGAAGTAGAGGGTATGTGTTGCAAACTGTGTGCCCCATTCATGGAATTTGTAGCACAGTGCAAAGTCACCTTTCACTACTCCAAAGTCACTTTGCACTGCCAACGCACATACCCTGGTTCATGGAACTGTGCAAAGAGTATTTTTGCAGTACAAAGCCAGTGCAAAGGCAAGTTGTACAGCAAACATGACTTTGCACTGACTTTGTACTGCAGCAATACACTTTGCACAGTTCCATGAATCAGGGTTTGTGTTGGCAGTGCAACGTGACTTTGCAGCTGTGAAAAGTGACTTTGCACTGTGCTAGAAAATCCATGAATTGGGCCCTGTGAGTGTACCTGCAGACATATAAAAGGGCCGTTTTACAAGTGTGTATTTCATCGTAAAAATGATGGGGTGCTCTCTACTGCATTGCCTTTGGCGGCGCGGTGCACGGCCCTCTTTCTTGACACACTGCAGCTGTGGGTACATTCTGGAGGCCAGAGGGCGTGAAGCAGGTAGCTGCGTGCCAGATCTAGCGTAAGGCCTTGGATTGCCTACATGCCGTCGCACGACTGCATACCCTGTGCTGTGCTGGTAAGAGATTAAAGGGTGCCAGAGTGCCCTGGTGTGGCAGGGCATGTGGGTTCCTTGCCCAGCAGCATGGTGAGCTGTAGAGGAGACTGTGCCACTAAGTGCAACATCTCGTTTACCCGGGAAATAAAACGTGTCCCATTGAGTTTCTGAAGACTTGCTTTGCAATATCGACATAAGCATGTCATTTGAGCTGTTGTACCCATAATCCCATTACGTTTCTCATCAATTCTTATGAACTACTGGCTGGAGCTGATGCTGAGCTTGCCAAAGCACGGTCTGCATAGAACTCACGTGTGAACCTGAGCCAATGGAGTGGAGGTCCTTTCCCAAAGATTCTCTGTATAGGAATCTGCGCGAGGAGGTAAGATCGGGCGTCAGATTTAGGGGTGCGTGCACACAGTCAGGGTCCCGATTGCACTTGGGGGTGCTCATAAGCAGTGTAGCGGGGTCGAAGAACCATTGATGGGGGTTTGCACGCATGTGTACGGGAAAATTACGATTTTTACGATATGTGATACTCATGTTGAGAGGGTGCTTTGAATAGCTACGGGGGACTCCACGCACCCCTGCCTGGGTGCTGGCCTGGTTGGGGGGGTAGGCAGGCTGTTTTGGGGGGGTAGGCAGGCTGTTTTGGGGGTACACAGGCATTGCTACGTGCGAGAGGAGTGTGCAAAGGTCTGTTTACACGGCTGGAATGGCTCTGCATGTGGCATATTGTGGGCATTCCGCTGCGACTTGCACATGGGATTACTTCCCGTAGACAATTCCATGAATACACGTGGCGCGCAGATTTTCTTATGCGTGTCGGGCAGCGCAGGTTCGTTCTCGGCATGCAGGCTTTGCGGGGTCTATGCGCACTTTTCCATGAATCAGGTCCTCAGTCATCTGCAGTGTATAAAGAGGAGGTAGACCACATGGACCGAAGGGAGGGTTCACACCATGGATTGAATCTATTCCTTTTCACCAACTGCAGCCTGAGGATATTATTTTGTTCAACCTGCAGCTCCACAAACCTTTACACGGATTGTCCCGCAAGCCTCTGTTCTATCGTCATTAACATTCAATAAATATCTGCACGTGTCTCCTGTCCCAGGCAAGGGACCAGCAGCACTGTACAAAAAGGGGGAGCATGCAGAAAGAGAAAGACAGGGAGAGCTGAGGGAGGTGGAAGAGGTGTTATCAGTGCGTTAACGGGTGACGTGGTGTCTCATTTAGATCACGATGTCCTTTCCTCCTGATATGCAGGAGATGAAGCCATCTGATCTGCGTCCAGGGTCTGGATGTGGCAGCAGAAGGCTTGCTTCCTGGTTCTTTGCTCCTTGTACCTCTTGCAATGTAGTATTGTGAGGCTGTGACTACCTGGTGCTGCGGAGGCCGCCGGAGATCGTGAATTTTTCCAGCCGCATAAGATGCAACCTTGTTTGTCATAGCCTTGAATGGGATGCAGGTCGCTTTGAAGGGGGTGCAGTTTTTGAGGGGTTCCCAATGTGGCGCGCTGAGAGTTGAGAGGCTGTGCTGGCATTGCTTCACTCCTTTGATGCCACCGGCTACAGAGTGTTGGACTACTTTCTGAGGGGCCGCAGAAGTACCGTGACTTCCAAACATATTGAATGGCTTCCATATTCTTGGGTATGGAATTTCGGACTTCCTCTCCCAAATCGATAACTGTAGCACACTGACTACACTAAGGGCTTGCATGGTCTTCGTAGAATACTGTGGGCATTTAAAGCACTTTATGCAATCTAGTGACATCGTCATTCTAGAAGTCTAAATTGTGGACATAGCAGTGGCCCAGGATGGAGGCGACTCCATGACACAATCGTTCACCAAACAGTCCCACACTAAATATCTATGTTGATCACACTGTGACAGTGCTGCTTCCAAGGTTTCTGTATACAACGTGGCTGCTTCGAATCCATTTACACATTAGCTGGTTGCAACCATATTGTTGGGAGGGTTAACACTCTTGCAACATAAAATTGTGCTCGTCCTTTTTGTATAGACTTACATAATAGCCTGGCACTTAAGGGGTTAAAACTTAATTTATAAGTATTTATAGCTGAAGTAGATTTGTTTATGTTTAAACTAATATCTGACAGATATTTGTGTGTTGTGGTGTTGGACTGCTTTGGGACGGATTTGATCATATTTCTGTAAACTTGGGGCCTAATTCACAGAACCTTTAGCAGGGATCAAAGGGACTTCCCACTGCAAAAGTACCATTTGCACCGGGCAAAATGGGCATAATTCAGTGTGCGTTACTTAGAGATTTTTCTGCGAATTAGGACCATTTAGCAGGGTGCACAGAGCACTTTTTCAGTGCAAAGTCACTTTGCTCCGTTATGTGAATTAGGCCCAGAACAAAGTGTATTTTTGCATTACAAAGTCACTTTGCTCCGTTTCTTGAATTAGGCCCACAACAAAGTGTGTTTGCAGTGCGAAGTCACTTTGGTCCGTTACCTGAATTAGGCCCAGAACAAACTGTATTTTTGCAGTGCGAAGTCACTTTTCTCCGTTCTGTGAATTAGGCCCAGAAAAAACTGTATGTTCGCAGTGCAAAGTCACTTTACTCCTTTACGTGAACTTGGCCGAGTTCAAAGTGTATGCAGTGCAAAGTCACTTTGCTCCTTTACGTGAACTTGGCCGAGTTCAAAGTGTATGCAGTGCAAAGTCACTTTGCTCCTTTACGTGAACTTGGCCGAGTTCAAAGTGTATGCATTGCAAAGTCACTTTGCTCCTTTACGTGAACTTGGCCGAGTTCAAAGTGTATGCAGTGCAAAGTCACTTTGCTCCTTTACGTGAACTTGGCCAAGTTCAAAGTGTATGCAGTGCAAAGTCACTTTGTTCCGTTATTTGAATTAGGCCCAGAACAAAGTGTATGTTTGCAGTGCAAGTCACTTTGCTCCGTTATGTGAATTAGGCCCAGAACAAAGTGTATGTTTGCAGTGCAAGTCACTTTGCTCCGTTATGTGAATTAGGCCCAGAACAAAGTGTATGTTTGCAGTGCAAGTCACTTTGCTCCGTTATGTGAATTAGGCCCAGAACAAAGTGCATGTTTGCAGTGCAAGTCACTTTGCTCCGTTATGTGAATTAGGCCCAGAACAAAGTGTATGTTTGCAGTGCAAGTCACTTTGCACGGCGCTACATTTTCTGTGAATTAATCCCGCAGGCTCTCTTTGGGGTGCACAAGGTATTCATCTAAAAGGGCTTGTGCATTTTCATGTTTCAGGGGTGCAGCCTCGCTGGACAGTACTGCCCCCAGTAAATATACAGGGGCTGCTCGCGTCTGTCTAGCAGAGAGAGAGAGCAAGGGTGTTATGTTGGTGAATGGAAGCCTCAGTCAACTGGCCAAAGAGACAGCATCAAACAATCTGGAAATAGGTCTATTGTTTGTTTTTTGTATAGAATGTTTTATTTCTCAGGTTTTTCTGCTAGAATTGTCGTACAAAAAAGTTAGAACGTAAGTTGGCGTTAGGCAATATTGGTAGGGGTCGTGAAGAGGCAGTAGGGGGTTGCCAGGGGAACCCACACCCCACTATCACAAACAAATTGAGCACACACAAATTCTAGAAATAGAAAATTCGAGCATGCAACAAAATCGATGTCCACTCTTTCTAAAAGTGAATCCCGAAATTCCCTATTACTTCGAAACTGGTTCACAAACAGATTTCCGCAGAGGCCTGCACAGGCTTATCCTCACAATTACAATTCCTCATACATTTCAAACACTCCTTCCCTGCTACTGACCTCAACACTGCTACACACGTAACATGTCATGCTATTGGTCTGGGAGCTTCCCCTGCACTTGCGCGTTCTCAATGTCACTGGGCCTAGCAAGATCGTTGTTTTGTCCTCCCTTGCCTCGTCGCGCTCTGAAACACTTACGTCTGAGCGCGATCCAAATAAAATATCATATCATATCAGTGCTGCATTGTATCAGCACAAACCCATTGGCAACTAAAGTATTGTGTAGGGGAGTGAAGGGGTAGGAGCAACATGGGGATGGCAGGGAGAGGGCGGGACAGGAACAGGAAGTAGTGCCCATAGCTTAAAACGGGAATCCTGAGGCAGCAGCATAACTGAAACAAGCACCCAGGCATGATGTCAAGGAAAGCCGGGGGGGGGCCAAGAGGTGAGGAGGAGCGAAGTGAGAAACTTCAATAGCGGATTCAGACAAGTGGGGAAAAATGGTGATTTGGGGGTGATCAGATGAGGAGAAAAGTGGGCTGAGGGGAAATCAACTCCCCAAATGACATTTAGAGGAATATGTGTACAAATAGCCATATACCAAGTCTGGGTGATGACAGTCTATTCGGACTGTGCGAGTACTCGATTTTTTCCTGTCCAGTTGTCTGCTGAGGCTTGTCTGTTACGGCTGATATTGTTTTATTAACATCCATATGCCCCTTACACCTGGCGCACCCTTGCCTCCTGACACCGTTTTCACCAGTCATTCTCTCATTCAAAAGAAACAATTCAATTCAAATATTCGCATCCTGGCTTTTCCACCCACTGCCCCTCTCAATGGGTTCAGAGCTTTACCCGTCACGGGAGGATAGCTCAGGGGCAACACGCTCGTCTTGGAAGAAAGACGACGCGGAGCGGCACAGCTTCGATGCCCGGGTCCGCGCTAAGAAGCCTCTGGGTATTAATAGTGTTATAAATAACCAATTATAATTCTAATGTACCTTAATCCCTGAATACCTACATGTCTGGACCTTCATTGTCTAAGGGCCTCCTCATGAGTATCGTGGTAATGATATAAACATGCCTAATTATATGTTGGGATCACATGTGAGATGTATGTGATGAGCACCACACACCGGGGGATAATAATAAGCAGCGCTCAGATACCTGAGGGTCCGTAGCGCTATATAAATGCTAAATTATTATTATTATTATCACTATTGGGTAAATAACCTGCATGTGCCCCATGAAGCACTTTGTATGTGTCCCGTTTGGTAATTATCCCATGCAATTCCAACTCAGAATTAGGTGCTATTTTACAAACAAACGGCTGTTAAAATATCACTCTTTTTAACTTGAGCACCAAACCCGAACCGGGTGAAACCGGCAGTCGAAATACGCCTCATCCTAATTGGCCAGAAGCAAACATGCTGCAATGACTTGAGTGCTGAAGGTGTGGCATGGCATGGGGCATACCACAAAACATAAAGCCATCGCCGCGCAGGAGCCACACCAGGTCAGGAGTGAGGGCGCCTGAAGGGGGTGAGAACCAGAGGATTCGGTCTGTATCCTCTACCCAAAGGGCACAAAGAGATCCAAGCTGCTACCAGCAGGCAAACCCACTGGCATATAGACAAATGGGAGGCAGCAGAGGCGATGGAGGGGGCAGAGTACCAACCAGGAATCTGACACCGGCATAACATGCAGCCAGTGTTGTCATGGCAGCAGGGTCGCCTCGTACCACCAAACTCTAATTCCTTAAGTGCATGGCTTGATCATTGGAACACGTCATCTCTTACTCTTCCCCTCAGTCTCTTCCTTTTCCTATCACACCTTTGCCAAAGATGTGTGTGCAATGTTGTCATCGGCATGCATGAGATCAGCAAGCACACTATGCACCTTTTGCCACGATACGATGCCCTTCATCTCAGTGAGCGGCCTCCCACGCATGTATTTTTACACCATCACAAACAAATAAGCCTAAAAAGAGAAACCACTGTACCTCTCCACTTACTCCATAGTGTGGCGCTAGAGGCGCTCCTTACTGCCCCTGCGCCATGCTTCAGCCATACCCAACTTGCCACATTACCTAATCTCCTAAGCGTCTGCACTGAGTGCCGCCCCCAAGCTGGAGCTTGTTGCCTAGTGTCGCGCCGCACTCCGCTTAACGATGTATGTGTCTTCACACGCTTCACAGGCAGATGATTTGCCGATTAGAGGATCGAATATTCAAATTTGAAGAAAGGTCACAGCCTTGATAGCTGGGCTTGTAGCTTTCCACCAGGATTGTACATCATTTTTATTTTTTAATGTAAAGTGTCTTGACCTAAAATGGCCGACAACTGGCCTACAATAAAACAAATGAATAATGATAATATGAACAGTTGCACAAATGAACACTGTGTATCTTACCAGAAGAACAGATATAGTGGGTGTATTTGTAGATATCGGGATATGGAGACACAGGAAGCAGCCAGAGAAGCGGGGTTTGAACCTCAGTACCAGTGCTTAGTTTCTTAAAGGCAAAGTGACCCACTTTCAAGGTGTATCAAGTGGCTTAGATTATGGAAGTAGAACAGAAACGCAGGTGCCCCCCTCCCCCCAACTCCCAGAATCAGGGAACAAAACAATATATACGGAAACAAGCAATCCGGGGGCATCAAATTTAGAAAAAGAACAGTTTAGTCTTGCTAACCATATGCTATAATAGCCATATTTTTTTTTTATTTTTTTTATTTGTATTTGTAGAGCGCACTACAGCCCACAGGCATCGCGGCGCTATAGCAGTACTCAAAGAAGGCTCGCTTAAGGGTTACAGTGAAGCCGCCCAGGTAGATAGACTTAGTGACGATACAATGCATGATATAGGGTTACATACATATTTAGATCATGGTACATTGCGGGGATTGCGGTTGCACAATGCAAGTCATACAAAGAGACTGGTTTTGATGGCCTTGCGGAAGGCTGCATGGGAGTCAATAGTCCTAATGTGAGGGGGGAGTGAGTTCCAGTGGGTGGCTGCCATATGTTTCCAAGGACATTATCTTCACAAGAGGAAAGAGTCTATTCACATTTCAAATTAATAAAAAAAAAATACTTGTGAATAAACATACGTTAACAATCACAGACATACCACAATCACGCCGCAACATACACATATCCGCATCTCATAAAATGAGCAAAATTAATATAGAGCCAATCGTAGAGCAGACGAGATGGAAGATATTATTTCTTCAAGTTTCTGTCTTCTACTCAATGCTCCACAACTCAACAACCCAACCGGTTTTGACGTATAACGTCTAGACCAGGGGAGCAAAAACTTAAGGGGCCAAACGATCAATTTCGTCAGCCAGAATATCATGAAACGAACTGAGTATATCAGCACGCAGCATGTTCCCCACGCATGAATTCTCAAAAGGGAAGACTTCACTGCAGTACTTCATGCTGCTGCCGCCGTAGCAATCTGACAAAAGTTATTTTCAAAGAATGGCGTTGTGTATCACGGAACCAGAGTTCTCCCCATCTCACACCGGCCACAGCTTCGGTGCACAATGTACTTCCTGTTTAAGGTTATGCAAGGCCATTGTTAAACACTCAACACACCATTTTGTTGCTGTGGCAATGATCTCGCCTGGCTGCTTTGGTTAGTCCACACACAACTCCCCGACAAAAACTTACTGTGATGTATGGAAGTAGTGTTGCCTGCAACAGATTGCCTCGGCTACTGAAGGCATAGTCATATTACACTTTATTTCTACCAATATGCTGTTTAAAACAAGCAATATACATATGAATACAGTAGGGTGACCAGATAAAAAAAAAACAGGACATGTCATAGACATAGAAGTAGAAGTAGAAGTAGAAGTAGGACTACAGTAAACACAAACAGGACTCCAATAAAACTGTACTCCTAGTTCTATGTCGCGCAGCCTGTTGTGGGGATGTGTGTTCCAGGCACACTCCTCTCATTGGAGTAGAGCGACCAGGGAGGGGAAGAGGGAGGAAATGGGGGCGTGAAAAGCCTTCACGCAAAGTTAGAGTCGTGCTGGGCCCCCGATTTTAGGATTTCTGAATCGGTTCTGACAAAAACCGGGACCACAGCCACCCGCCAATCCGATCCCACAACGGGGTTCACTTAATTTAAAAACTCTCGGGATCGGGACGGAGGGCTGATTTCCCCGAACTGTCTGGTCAGCCTAGAATACACTAACATTTTGAAAATGTAGCTGATTTGGCTGAGATGTAAAAATACAATCAAGCATATAGGAAACGTGCAGGCTTTGCTTTGGTCTTTTTGTGGACACAGGGCAGCCCTATCTGAATCAGTGCATTAATTTTCAGAATGTATTAGGACTTGGGATGGGACTGGGCATGGCGTGTTCTGATGTACCATGCAGTGGTGGGGGGGGGGGGTGAGGTCATTAGTGGGCAGGATCAAACCCACAGCTCCTAAAGTTGAACGCTGCCCAGAGGAATGGTCACACTTGCGGTCCCCAAAGCTCTAGTAAGGAAGAGTGCATGAGCGCTTATTAACGTACATGATGCCCAACTTGCCTGCCTATCACTTACGTTAGGGTTGTCGCTTCTCCTACCCCCAGTGGAATGCAAAGGGAGCTTCACAGTTGGCAACGGGGGATACTGGAGCTGCTGTTCAACTCCTGCTTCCACTTGAAATCGATGCAGGCAACACTGTGTGGGGGGGGGGAGGACAGATGAGCAGTGGCTAGCCACACCCAGCCCATGGCCAAATACTACATATTGCTCCAGGTGTATGAATTATTTTTTTTAAATAGGCTGGCAGACATGCACATGAGCGAATACTACGCATGGAGCATTTTGGACAGAGTTGACCAAAAACTAATATTATTTAGGGAAATTAGACAAGAAAATGTAACAAATTGAGTGAATCATAATAGAAAGTCACCATATTTTTTTTTTAAAGAGCAGTCATGAATACGTATGGAGATGTAAACATTAAGATTTTTACTAAGGTCCTAACGGTTAGGCTGACTAAGTATATGGGAGGATTAATAGAACGATCTCAGTCTGGGTTTATGAAACAACGTTATGGGTATGACAATGTTTGAACGTTATTAGATATATTGGGTTTTCCTGATTCTTAGATCAAAGATGCTTTGCTTGTCTTTTTAGATGCTGAGAAGGCCTTTGATAGAGTAAATTGGAAGTTCTTACACCATACACTATCAAAAATGGGATTTGGGCCTTTGTTTATAAAGGCTATTAAAGCTTTGCAAACTGAGATAACGGCTAAGGTATGGGTGAATGATGGATTTTCAGGATCGTTTCAACTGTTTAAGGGTACACAGCAATGTTGTCCCTTGTCCCCCTTGTTATTTAATCTGATTTTAGAGCCTTTGTTAGCATATATTCGGCAACATAGGGGGATTAGGGGTTTGTGTGTGGGGGATGGAGAAATTAAGGTCTTAGTTTATGTGGATGATGTAGTAGTTATTTTGAGTAATCCTGCAGAGGCGGGTCAATTGTTGAAAGGTGTTTTTGAAGAAGTGGGGAAGTTATCAAGCTACCGGATCAATTGGGGGAAAACAGAAGTATTTCCGGTAAGGGACTTGCCAAGGCAGGGGCAATTGTTCGGCTGGAATTGTAGATGGAAGAATGTAATCGTAAAATGCTTAGGTATTCACATTGTTCGCGACATCCAAAAAGATAGTCGATTATAATGTAGATAGAACCATAGAGGTCATCCAAAAAGACATTAGGAAATGGGGGCGTTTTATATTGTCCATATGGGCTAAAATTAATGCAATTAAAATGCTTTTGTTACCAAAAGTCCTGTATATTATTCAGTCATTGCCCTTACATTTTACAAAGAAAGTAGTTTGACGGATAGATAGATTATTCCAGGACTTTTTATGGGGCGAGGGGAAAAGAGTAAAAATGTCACTGTATATTATGGTCTGCAGCGTCAAAGATGGTGGTTTTGGATACCCCGTCCTTAAGAATTATAGTAACAGTTTTTATTGGGGATCCAAGCCAGATGCCTTGGTGGGTTCAGATCGAAATACATACGTTTTTGCCATATGACATTAAGCGTATGTGTTTATTTGGAACAAAACCTGTGAAGGTGCAGAGTTTAAAAACAGTTTTGGCTACAAAAGACGCATTGGCGTCACTGATAGTGGGAAGTGGGCAGGGATTATTTGTTTATGAAGAGGCCTCACTTTGGCATAATCCTTGTCTACAGATTAATAATAGAACGTTAAATTGGAGAAGTTGAGTTAGTAGAGGTATTTTAAAGGTTAGTGATGTTTGGAGCAATGAATGGGTGGTTTCCTTTGAGGGACTAGTGGAGAAATTTGGACTGCATAATAAATAGTTACGAAGGTACAATGAATTGGTGGATTTAATCTCTGAAAGGAGTCGGATGATGGATGCATCACTCTCACGGGAACCTGAAGTCCTCAAAATATTAGCCTGTGGATCACAAAAGGTGTCAAATATTTTGAAAATTATGCAAACGGATGTATAGTGGTTGAACTCATGGGAAAAATTGAGGTTGTCATGGACGGATGAGCTGGGTAGAGAACTGACACAAGATGAATGGGAAAGGGCCTGGAGAGTTTCGGTTAAAGCTAAAGCGGATTTACAACTGCGTTACACTCATCAGAGAATATTGAGTAGAACCTATTGGACCACGGCCCGTATGGATGCTTTAGGAATGGTGGATGGTGACAGTTGTTGGGGTTGTGGGAAAGAGAGGGGTAGTTTGCTTCATATGTTGTGGAGTTGTGAAAGTGACACATTTCTGGAGAGATGTGGTTGATAGGTTTGGGGCATCACCTATCCACGGAATCCGTTAGCAATCATTCTGCAATTACCAAGGAATGGTTGCAAATATGATTGGGTAACATTGTGTTGGATTGCCAAAGTTTTGTTAGTAGCTACTAAACAGATATTAAAGGTCTGGAAGACAAGAAAGAAACCAACAGTAGAGGATTGGATTTTAGATGTGCAAGTTCTATCTAAATAAGAGAAGGCTATGTTTTATAAGCAATGCAAAGAAGCATGTTATGATGAAGAATGGGGGAATTTCAATGATTTTTATGGGTAAACCATCTTGATAGTAATTGTGTAATAGAACTAGAAAAACAAGTAATTTGTCTTTATCAACTCAAATGGTGACTGTAAAACTATGTTTTTGACTGATTACTTCTCCTAAATGAACTATGGGTAAAAGAGGGTTGGTTTCCCAGAGGGAGCCAAACTGAGACAAATTCTCTGATTTCTTTCGACAGTACAGGTCCCCTACACCATGGGTCATCTAGGAGGCCTTGAGCTGGGAAAATCTTTGAATTCTGGATAATGATGACCTTCTCTGGACTGAAACAGTTCCTATAGGCCTACCTTGGCATGACCAAACAGGCATTCCCAGGTTTTAAATACGTACTGCCTAGTACATGGTTACTGATGCTGACGTCATGCTGGGTGAACCAGTTAAATGACAGACATAAAAAAGGAAGGGCATCAATGATGTTGAGATTTAGCCTAGAATAGAACATTTCGAATAATGAGCAGAGTGCATTTTAAGAATAATATTAAAAGCCTTGTTGGGGCCAATATTAATACAAGTCCCATAGTGCATTTATTGGAAAAGCACAAGTCCCGGGAGGATAGCTCAGGGGCAACGTGTCTGCCTTGGAAACAAGACGACACGAAGCAACACAGGTTCGATCCCTGGGTCCACGCTTAGAAACCTCTGGGTATTAAGCGCGTTATAAATATGCAACTAAGAGACATATTACTGTAACAGCGCATCGATGACCCCAGGCTGTGTGAGTGCTTTAAAAATGCAAATAAATAAGCTTTGGCTGCTTTTATCCCGGCTGCAGTCGAGGGTGGGTAGCATAGACAGCCAACAGGATGTCATTTCTATCCGCATGCACTTAACATGGCCACTCCCCCCACCCACACCTTTAATGGCTGGCGGTGCGCAGCTGAAATTGGAGAGCACCAGCCCATGACTGCGACTGCAGGGGAGTTGGGTATGTCTAGCGTCCATTGTGAAATGAATGAATGAAAAGGAAATGAAAGGAAACCATTAGTGATGAGGCTCGAGCCCAGCACTCTAGGCTGCTTGCTGGCCCAGCCTGGTGCTCTAAAATGTAGTCCAACAAAACGCGTCTATGAGCTGCAGCTGTGTGCTTAGGTGACAGAGAATGGTGCGGCCATTTGTGTGGTGGACATGGCATTCATATGCACGTGGGACAGCCTGTGGTGAGCAACGAATACCGGAGTATCGGCCACATCTCTGGGAGATTTTGGAGTAAAAATAGTGGTGATATGTGCCGATAAAATGGCCTTTTGGGCCAAAAAATTCAGCCATATGTCCAAAGGTGACTCTTAAGTAGAGTTTATCAATTTCACCACATTTACTTGGACTGTTCCTTTTCATTAATGCAGATTCATTAGGGCTATGGTGGTACTGTGTGCATGGGTTAAAAGAACAAACAAATATCCAAACAAATGGGTATCGCGTCTAATATTCCTTGGCACGAACGGCTATGCAGGCTGGGCAAAAAAGATATAGAGACTTCAAGACATTTTTGAACTGGAAGTCCTAGATTTATAGTGCTACATAAAAAAGGTTATGGTGGATATAAATGTATAGATAATATACAATTGTTAGGCAGAATTGCATGCAGTGCCCTCTGGGACCACCACATACAATTAGGACTACAGGTGTAAGCAAAAACCAACCTTTGGTATAAGTCTGTACTCCACAGTTTTGTGGTAGTGAGATAAGCATCCAGGCTTATCTCAAGGGGGAATGTGAGCAGTACAAGAGGTTACACAGAGGTCTTACAATCACAGTGGCTCAAGTAGACACTTACTCTCAAGGTTTCTTGGTAAAACACTGATTAATTTATTACAAAAACATTTAGTAAACATTCACTAGAAGGAGGCAACTTAATATTATGCACAAACACACTTGAATAGCAAACCAATAGGTTTCTGAACAAATTAGGCTCCCCTGAAATAGGAGCAAAATGGCATTTCCGTTACTTTCAATGGGAGCAAAAAGGCACAAGTTAGCAGAATAGATCACAAATACTTTCTTAGGCAGTGCAAATAGTTATAATGCACTAGAGGACTCGATTCAGTTCAATAGGCATAGGCCAAAGTCAGTGGTCTAGTGTCTTGGATAGGAAAGAGCAGTTCTTAGAGTAAACAGTAAAGTCTTTGCCAAAGTTCTCAGAAGTAGTTTGTACAAAAAAGAATCATATGTTGGGTCACAAGCTCATTAGGCCTGTAAATTGGAAAAGTTCCACAAACTTTCACCGCGAGAGAAGCGTTCTCTCAATCGGGTTGGCACAGTACCTTAGTATGAAGCAAAAGATGCAGATGAAGATGTTGGTGCCTGGCAGTTCCTGGAGATCTCACTGTTCCTGAGCCTCAGTCGTGGGGACAAGAGGAAGGACATCAGGGGACTCCTGCACTACACGAGATTGTGGGAAAACGCTGACAAAATGGAGTCACTTCAGTTCGGGTAGCTGTTCATCATGCACACAAGCTGGTGTCCTTCCCCCTGGTTATTCATAAACAGCTTTGAGAATGGTATCCAGGTGGCTTACGAGTTGATTGGTCCCAGCAACTCAAAGGAAGAAGTCGTCCTTGAAGTGGCTTCTCTGTCGAGATGAACTTGGCAATTGGTACCTGCAGCAGGGCTTCACCGGGCAAACCAACGGTCCAGGAGTTGCAGCAGCCATCCTCTTCCAGCTTGTCTTCGGTTCTTTTGTTCCAGTGGTTGACTCTGCTTTCCAGTCCAGGAAACTTACCTTTTAAACAGTTTTCTCCCATTAATTCCAGCCTAGCTGTCACTCACTCAGCAGGGTGGCTGTCCTTGCCGGACAGTCAGCCAGCCAATCACGCCAGAGTGCATTTGGGTCTCCTAGGAGAATAAGCACAGGAAGTTTCAGGAACCTCCCTCCCTTCCTGCCCACCCCAGACACTCAGATGCGAGAGGCGGTCTTCAGTCCTGAAGGCCGCCAAAGGCATGGAAACAAAGGAACCAAACCTGGTTTGGTGCGCAGAGACAAACACTAGAAGGACCTTTCCAAAAAGAAATGGTGAAAAAAGAAGACCGGGTCCCGTTTAAACAAAGGGGCTTAAAGCGCCATCTTGAAAAACATTGTTAGCTACCGGTGTTCGTGGTTGGGAAAAATCATGGTAGTTTGTTCTAAAACCACTGCCACCAGCCATTTCGATAGAAAAGGGTAGCATTTGACTGCTACATGAGTTTCTAGACAGAGGGGATACTAGGTAACCCCTCCAGCACCCTATAGGAAGATGGTGTGTGCTGGGACTAGGAATTTAAAAAGACTAGTAAAGTTATTTTAACCTTACATTCTCTGGGTAACAGTAGTTTATCCGAGAGAAGGTATTTAAACCTTTGGGAAGTCTAAAAGGCTTTCCTGTGTCACTGCACTGAGAGTGCTGTGTGACACACATAAAAAAAGATGATGCCCATGGAGTTGTCTTAAACTCCATAACCAAAAGAAATCAACACAGAAAACAAACAGGATAAATAAGTTCAGATTCCCAAAGTTCAGCAAAAGAGCTGGGGGTCTCTAAGGTAGAGGGAATGAGCACATTTATGAGAGTTCTCCCTAACAAGAAGACCAAATGTGGGCATACATCTATTCCGGTGAAAATGTATTATTGTGGCGCTCATCCCCCATTCCAGGGGCTGGAATGGGGGATAACGGCCCGGCAGCCCAAGTTATTGGCCCAAATGAAGTGAGGGTGGATAACAAAGGCTCGGGCCATTATCCCCGTTCCAGTCGCTGGAATGGGGGGTGAAGGCCATTAGCACCCCGGGTTGCCACAGTGGTAATGCGGGGTGCTAAAGAAAAAGGATTTTCCTTCCTACAATGGGATGCGTACAGCGTCCCGCTGTAGGAAGGAAAATCCTTTTCCAAGATGGCCACCATGGAAAGGGAAGGCGGGGCTCTGTACAGAGCCACTCTTCCCTTTCCATGGCAGCCTGCGGGAGGCGAAGGAAAGGAGCGGATGCAGCGAAAAATGGGAGAGAGGGTGGGGAAGATGGCAGGGGGAGCCGGGCGGCATGTGGCTTGGAACGCAGGGTTATACCAGCGGTTCAAGCCCGCGTTCCTAGCTATCTGATTGGCCGGATCCCCCCACCTGAATGCTAATGAGTTTTAATGTGTACTATACATGGCAATCCGTGATTAAGATGATAGGTGAAATGTAAGACATATACTTTAATATGACATTTTTAGAATTTACGGATTATATGTGGATTTTTTAGGAATTACCTTTTCTAGCGGTTGAGAATGATGATTTTTACATACAATATTGTTCGCATTTCAAGGGATTTGGTTGTTATTGATTTATATCGTGTTTAAAGTTTGTTCTTAACCACAAGCACTTTAAATACAAATACAAAAATTAAATAAATATGTATAGCACATTTAGAGTCAACAGTAGAATTGTAGGAATTTAGCACATTTGTCGCGTTGTTTCTTGCCGCAGATCACAGAATGTAGACTGGCCATGGGTTGACCTCGAGAACATATGTATGTAGGAGGAAAATTAGCATGTTATCTCTGTGCAGACCTTTTCTTATTTTGGGAAGCACGAAACTATCCTTCGTCCCAATCACGGTTTTCTGGAAAACGTTCATGCATTTGCTGGATTTCTTTCACACTTACCCGGGGCACAGTCTCTCTCCTCCTGACAGCTCGCCTTATTGGATAGGTCAGCGCAGGTCAAAGGGCACGGGGCGCAGTCTCCACTAACCAGGTCGCCGGGGCACGGAGCGGTCTTTGGGCAGCCCTCCACCTGGCAGGGCTCTGAAAGAAGGCGCACAGAGAGTGAGTAACAGGTGTCTGGGTGTCAGTTCACCAGTGCCAAGTGTTGCCACAGCAGACTTTGCCGCTACGATTGCATCGAAAAAGGACCGATTTTCGGGTATTCGAGGAATCTCTTCCTTGCCCCCTATGTGAACAATCTAGCCATAACCCTAGGTGGCTAGATCTGGTTATATATCACGACTTGACATTATTAACACCTAGCAATATTGCAGTGCCTCCATACTATTATCCAAGTCAATGGTACTCATTGTATGGCCTCGAGAGGATAGCTCAGGGGCAACGTGTTTGCCTTGGAAACAAAACAACACAGAGCAGCGCAGGTTCGATTCCCGGGTCCGTGCTTAGAAACCTCTGGGTATTAAGTGCGTTATAAATAACCTATCATATCAACTTTTGAAGGATGCAAAGCAAGGCCACCCCTCACGCATGTTGGGATGGGATTCGAAGCGTTGCCCTGAGCAGGTGCACTAACCAAGTAAGCGCTCACCTCAGCTTAAATCTGGAGTTGGTGGCGAAAAAACAAACAAGGCACTTGCAGAACCGTAGATGGCAACATGTTTCATTCTCTTCGGGAGATGCTACTCCAGTCCTGTTTTTATTTTGCATTCCGGCACTTCAAGTCCTGGATTTAAACTGGGGAAACCCAGGACTACAAGCCCCAGAATGACAAGTAAAAACCAGTCTCAGGCTATAAGGGGCATGTTGCCATCTATGGGAAATGAAACGGAATCTGCAGTGAAGGTTTTATGTCGGTGAATCAAGCGATCAGCACTGATTGGCCAGTGGTAGACTGACCAATCGCCTGACCAATAGCCTGATATTATTTTTCATGCTATTCGTACATTATTCGTAGATTATAACAAAAGTTAATTATCATATGAAAGGTAAGTTTAAAAATGATGTGAGTTACCAGCCTGGGAGATGGAGATATTCAAAGCCGAAAACTCAATGCACTTTGTTTGATTTGCACAGGGGTAACGAAGGCCCTAATACCCACAATCCCCGTGACTGCCCATCCACCAGGGGTCGAAGAACACCCCCCACCTGTGGCATTGGGTCAACCCAAGCCTGGGATAACAAAGGATAGTAAAGGACAAGCCTGAGTTTGATAGTAGAAGTAGATATTGCATAGGGCCTCACCTATCTCCAGCATGATGGGCGCAGTGCCGGGCAGAGCTGTACAGGGGCGCCCCCCATTCTGTGGTGGGGTACAGTCCCGGCGACGCACCACAACGCCAGTGCAGTCCTGCGAGCAGTTTGACCAAGTTGTCCAGGGAGTCAACTCTCCATCCACTGTGGGTAGGAAAAGAAGGGTCGAGGTTACAGAGGCTAGGCCGTGAGGTTTGTGACCCACACCTTCTGATTTACTGAACTACAGTTACAGCACAAATGGCCCACACCTATAACCTTAATGTCTTGCACAACGGCTCTAGTGCCCTGCACTGCAACTTGACTGCACCTTCCACTTGCCATCAATGGCCTAGCCACTCACAGGCGCCTAGCACCAATTATCCTGAGCGTCATGAACCCCACATGCCACTGTACTGAAAACCCCTATATACCTATACTGATCCCCAGGTCCATCATAATGAATACAACTTTACTGAACCGCACCTAGAACCTTAGAGATTGACCATGCACACAATGTTGTCGTTTATTTAGAACATTCTAGGCTCATCTTACCCGGGCACGCAGTTGAGAAGCATTGCTGAGCCTGAGTCTCTACGCCACGGCAGTGCCACAGAATATCTCCCGGGGGGCTACTGCAGTCTCGTTTCCGTGTTTGCACCCCTGAGCCACAGGACTTGCTGCAGTCGCCCCAAGGGCTCCAGGGGCCCCAGAGGCCACAATATCGTTCATCTGTAGGGACCCAGCCTGAGGCCTCATCTCCATCGCCACAATCTGCAACGCCATTGCATACCTACACGGTGAACACAGGAAAAACACGAGAAGGAAGGGAGGAAGGGAGGAAGGGAGGAAGGAAGGAAGGAAGGAAGGAAGGAAGGAAGGAAGGAAGGAAGGAAGGAAGGAAGGAAGGAAGGAAGGAAGGAAGGAAGGAAGGAAGGAAGGAAGGAAGGAAGGAAGGAAGGAAGGAAGGAAGGAAGGAAGGAAGGAAGGAAGGAAGGAAGGAAGGAAGGAAGGAAGGAAGGAAGGAAGGAAGGAAGGAAGGAAGGAAGGAAGGAAGGAAGGAAGGAAGGAAGGAAGGAAGGAAGGAAGGAAGGAAGGAAGGAAGGAAGGAAGGAAGGAAGGAAGGAAGGAAGGAAGGAAGGAAGTTAATTTGCTTTGATCACTGAAGGACTTAGCCGTGCAGTGGGGCAGGCCTGGCCGTCAACGTGATGCTATATGTGTATTGTGTTCTCGTGAGATGGGCCCTTCCCCTTACCTGTTTAAAGGGAATACACTTGCCATCTCCACATGAGTACTCCTCACAGGGGATAACTGTCCGATTCCTATCGCCAGGGGGAGCAGGAGTGCCCAGGCCACTGTCTGCAAAAAGAAAGACTTTCAGAGCGAAACCAAAGAGCAACATGCTGTACTATAGTTCCATCTGTTCGAGAGATTACCATTCATTTGGTGCTTTAGGTAATGCAGAATCTGCATGCGCATGACCGGGGCGTGGCCTACATCCTTACAATGGCTCCTAGTTTCTGTGACAGCAGCTTTTATGGCACTCGCCTTGTACATGAGCAGTACCTTGCTTATTCCATCTGTCCGGAGGGTGCGCATGCGCATTCGGGGACTAAACCAGCGCTTGAGGCGGAATGGAGGGGTGTACATATTTGGCATACATATGCCTGAGAGACCGAGCATAGCGAGGGAATCTGAATTGGGTACGAGGGTTTAGGGGGTTCATGATGTGTGAATAATTAATTAAAATGGTGCAATATACAGTGCACTTTCAGTGAAACATTGGGTTACAAGCTAGACAGTTTGCAATCGGTTTTGCAGGGTAATGCATGATACATCCAATAGTGCACAGGATAGTTCATCAACGCGTTTCCATGATGCCTTTCCCCACAGGCAGCTCCCCGGCCTGTATCCCCAATGGGCCCTGCAAGGCTGGGGAAGCAAAAGGGCCCCAGCCTTGAATGGTCCACTGGACATGCGTGCTGGGGAACTACAACTGCCAAAGGAAACCACGTTTCTGTTTGACAGTTTAAACCACTGCTCCCCATAATGGGCAAGGTTATAGGCGGGACGGCTCCCCTCCGCCCATTACAGGTAACCCCCCCTCGGGTTTGTGTTGTGGGGAGTGTGGAGCATGGACAGCAGCTAAGGGTTTTATATTGTGGCTGGTGGGGAGGCAGGCGCCTGACATGGTTAGGTGTTTTGGAGGGCGGGCAGGCAGAACACCCGGTATTGGTGTTGCGTTGTGACAGGTGCCAGGTATGGGTTTTGGGCTGAGGGTGGGGAAGCTGGAGGCCAGGTATTAGTTTTGTGTTGTGGGGGAAGGGAGCAAGGGAGCTAGGTATGCATGTTGTGGTATTGGAACTATGGTGACAAGACACCAATATGGGGGAGGTGAAAGGATATGCTGTGATATGATATGTCATTTATAACGCGCCTGTACACAAGTGTTTCTAGGCGTGACGAGGCAAGGGTGGACAAGAAAAACGATGTTACTATGCCTTGTGTCATTCAGATCGTGCAAGTACGACAAAGCAAAGTGCAGGGGGAAGGGAGTGGGGGAGTGCCAGGGAGGAGGACTGGGGAAGTGCAATCAGCATTGCTCTGAGCAAGTGCAGCCAAGGGCGGCACGGCTCTGGGTAAGTGCAAGGAGGCAGGGGATATGGAGGTTACAGTTACAGCCCTTAATTGCGCAGAAGGCCCAGAAGCAGTGCGGGGTAGACTGATCATGGAGGAGCCTGGTACCCAGTGGGACTCTGAGGGAAGCCAAGCAACAAGTCGGTGAAGACACAAGGCATGGGTTTCGTGTTGTGGCCGTGTGGGTGGGAGACTGGGTTCCAGGTTTGGGCCTTGTGTTATGAACGGCAGGACATTGGATGCCAAGCATGGATGTTCTGCTCTGGGGCTGAGGAGTGGGCATTGAGGGGGCAGGATGCTATATATTGTTTTTGTGTTGTGGTGGATATGGAGGCAAGGCCCAAGCATGCGTTTTGTGCTGTCTGGGTGGGGGTGGTAGGATGCCAGGTATACATTTTGCTGTCCAGTCATTTGGTCAACAGACAAATGGTCGACAGACAAATGGTCGACGCAATTTGGTCGAAAGCCAAATGGTCGATTTTTTTTTTTTAATTTATATATATATTTTTCAGGTTTTCGTTTAGGAAAAAAAAGGTTTTTTTAAGCAAAAAAAGGGGGTTGGGGAGGGACACACCCAAAAATAAATAAATGTGAAAATACAAAAAAAAAAAATTCGACCATTTGTCTTTCGACCAAATTGCGTCGACCATTTGTCCTGTCAACCATTTATTTTCGACCAAATGACCTGTAACCATACATTTTGTGTTGTGGGAGAAGAGGCACCAGGTATAGGTTTTATGTTGTGGCTGGTGGAGGCAGAACACCAGTCATGGGTTTTGTGTTTTGAAGTGCAGGGAGGCAGGACACCAGGAAATTGTGTTGTGTTGTGATGGGTGGTAGGGTGCCCGTTGTGGGTTTTTGAGTTGTGGGTGAGAAAGTACACCAGATATGGGTTTTATATTATGGGATGTGTGCAGGAGTGACAGCAGGAATATGCTGTGTGTTGGTGAGGTGCGGAGGCGGGATGCTAACTTGTAGGGGCTGATAAGGCACAACACCCAGTGTGGATTGTGTCTTATAAGGGCTGTTGTTTCTGAATGACATTAATGAATTTTGTGTTGTGGGGGTAGTGAGGCAGCAGTAAGGTAGAAGATGTATGTTGTGAGGTGGGGAGGCAGGATGGCAGCTATGGGTTTTGTGCTGTGGGGTGTAGGAGAGACAGTTTGGCAGATATTGGTTTTGTGCTGTGGTGGGTAGCGAGGCAGGACAGTAGGTATGGTTTCTGTGCTGTAGTGTTTAGGGCATAAGGATGCTAGGAATGCGTTTTGTGTTGTGGGTGTTGGAAGAGAGGGTACCAGGTATGGGTGTTGTGTTGTGGGGGGCTGGGCGAAAGGAGGATGCCAGCCATGGTGTTTGTGTTTTGGAGAGCAAGCAGGCAGGGCACCATGTACTGGTTTGCTGTTGTAGTGGGTGGAGAAGCCAGGTGCCAACTATGGGTTTTACACTGGGGAGGACGGATGCAGGGGTTGAGCTTAGTGGTGAGGGGGAGGGGAGACAACACGCCTGATGTGGGGTTTGCTTTGTGGGAGGTGGGCAGGAATGGCTTGTGTGTTGGTGAGCTGGGTGCTAAGTATTGGTTTGATTATCTGTGAGGTGATGAGACAGGACAGCATGTATAATTACATTATATTATATTTTGTTCTTTTATAACGCGCTTAATACCATAGATAGGTTTCTAAACGAGGGATCAGGATTGGAACATGTGTTGCCCTGCATTGTCTTGCTTCCAAGACAGACGGTTGCCCCTGAGCTATCCCCCCCACATGTATGGGTTTGTGTTTTTGGAGATGAGATAGCAGGATGCCATGAATGTGTTTTTGTGCTGTGGGACTGGGGGTCAGGGCACCAGGAATGGTTTTTGGTTGTTGGGGGTGGGAGCCAGGTGTGGAGCTGCAGAATGCCACATTTGGCTTTGGGGCTGTGGGGGCTAGTGAGGCGCTAGCTAGGTGTGGCATTTGTGCTGTGGCTGGAGTGGGGAGGCAAGAGAATAGGTGTCAGTTTTGTGTTGTGAAGTTGGGGAGCCAGGGTGCCAGGTATGGGTCTGTGTTGTGGGGATGGCGCATGGGGAGACAGTATTCCACATATTGGTTTTGTGTTGTGGTGGACGGGGAGGCAACACCCAACCATGGGTTTTGTGTTTTAAGGGGTGGGGCGGCAGGTTGCCAGGTATGAGATTTGTGTTGTGGGCACTGGAATGGGTTTTGTGTTTTGGGGTTTGCAGAGGATGGATGGTAGGTGTGGGTTTTGTTTTGGGGAGGGAGAGGAGAGGCAGATGTTGGAGGTGAGATGTTTGTTGTGGAAGGTCGCGAAGAATCAAAGTAGAAATTGGTTTTGTGTTGCTGAGATGGGGAGGTTGGGGGCAAGATGTTGGTTTTATGTTGTGCGAGGTCATGAGGCAGTTGGTGAGGCTATTGAAGAAGTAGCCAGGCAGGGGCTTTGTCTTGTAGGACAGCGAGGCAGGACGGCACGTGTTGTGGGAAAACTAGATGCCTGGCGTGGGGTGTGTTTCTTTGGAGGGGTGGGCGGCTGGACCTCAGGAATGGGTTTTGTGTTGTGAGGTTGCAGGGGCATGATGGCAGGTCTGGCTCTTTTGCTGCTGAGTTCCTTTGGATCTCTTATAGCCAATCACGACACCCTCACCGTGGTTCTCCCCATGAATCCTTCACCTCTAACCAAAGTTGAGTCAAGTCCTAACAATGGCCAAATAATGGTATGACTGGTTATTTATAATTCGTGTAATACCCAGAGGCTTCTAGGCGCGACCCGGGGATCGAATCTGTTTTGCTCTGCATCGTCTTGCTTTCAAAACGAGCACGTTGCCCCTGAGCTATCCTCCCGAGATTATGTAAATAATGTCCCCTGAAATCCATTAGATATGCATTTTGAACATATAGGTTTATCGTGAATATGTCGTGAACCTGAATGGAATTTTCTCCTCAGTTGGTCAATAGTCCCTGCCCTAATTTAAAATATTGAGCCACATGAATAGTAACTAAATGTGTAACACATGTCTATGTCTTGGGAGGATAGCTCAGGGGCAACGCGATTGTCTTGGAAGTAACACGACGCGGAACAATGCAGGTTCGATCGCGGGTCCGTGCTTAGAAACCTCTGGGTTTTAAGAATGTTATAAATAACCAATTACAATGTCCGCTGAGGTTCGGGTAATTTGCAATATTACATTGTAATACCACTGCTACACTATTCGATTTCAGTGTAACTTTAAAACTACTCATCATTGTCTTTTCAGTGGCCAATGTATGTATCAAATTGTGAGCATCACACAAAAACAACACATTTCATGAATTGTTCACCAGATGGACAAAGGAGTGCCTTGTGCTACAACGAGACAACACCAGGCAGATGCCAAGAATACATACAGCAAACACGTCACACCTGGCCCCATTGCAAGGGGGCGGGTCATTCAAATTGCAGTGACATCAATCCTTGCACCTGTCCTTTGTATCTGACACAACATTTTAAAACGTTTACATCTGAATGTAGAGAAACGCAGGGTAGTACCCTGTGAGTGAAACTAGAAACCAATAAATATTCTTATCAGAAGTACATATCTCTCACAAAATGCCCCTCATGTGATGTAATCTTCAAATCTAAAAAGTCCACATGTCTTACCAATATAAAATGCTAGTTTAATACTACAATAAAGCTGCATTAGCACATGGATAGCATGAAAGACCTCCTCTCTGCCAGTCAGAATGCAGTCTCTACACTCTGATATGACCTCATTCCAAACATTCTGACTTGAGCAGCAGCTCAGAAGCAATTGCCTTCAGCTGTGGAAAGTCAGAGAGGACCTTGGCAAATCAATTCACCAAACTAACTATCAACAATAAAACACAACACCTTAGTGTTACTTTTTCCATGTTCATTAAATTAACATTACGAGTTACTTGTGTGTGTGCTAATTGTTTTCCCACAGTAAATACGTTCATTTTTAGTTGCCATCTCCATGTTCTAATAGTCATATCGACCGCAGGGATGAGTGATTATCGCTTGGGATTGCCTCTAGCAATAACTCGGGACAGGTCATTATTGCATGATAATGACCCCAACCTGTCTCTTTGAGGCTTAATTGCTTGGCAAGTGGAACAAACATCCATTGGGGACGGCCACCACACATACAGTGCTGGCTTCTCCAAGAGGTTGTCAGTACTACCCCTGACCCTCTGTGTCAGTAAAGCTCCAGCACTGTAGGTGGGACGGGGCAGTCTGGATCACTGAAGTACCAGATTCTCTCGCTAGGGGCCAGTACTGGAGTGGATTCTCCATGTCTGCAATGCTGCAAGAGAACTGGTGGGTTGTGAGTTTCACTGCCCCTGCAGTACAATTCTCTCCCTGCAGAGGGAGGAGAGGATGGATTTACTGACTTACCACAAGCAATCTCGTCTTCCCCCTGCGGACAGCTGGGAATCCCATCGCACACCTGAGAAATGTTGATGCACATCCGGTTCGTGCAGATGAAGTGTCCGGGACATGGAGGGATCTGTGAGGAACCTGGAAGAGAAAAGATCACACACACACACATACATGAAGACCAGTAGAGGGGGATGTTGTACCTGTTTGAACAGGGCATTGAGGGACCCTCACCTGCTGAACCCGGCACTACTGCGCAGAACAGCACACTGAGGGTAGCAGCACAAGGCGGCGAGGGTAACCCACCATGCCCACTTCTCTAAATTGATCACATCTAAATCTGTGACAAGGCTCCGTGCACTTACCACAGTTGTCCATGCTCTCGTCTGATTGGTCTCTGCAGTGGGGGATGCCGTCACACAGCTGGGCGTAGCGGATGCACTCCCCGGTCAGGGTGCACTTGAACTCCTCCAGGCCACAGGTGCGGTTGCAGTCAAATTCATCACTGCCGTCCAGGCAGTCGGCCTCGTAGTCGCACAGCCAGCCGCGCGGCTTGCACTCGCCGCTCCGGCAGTGGAACTCATAGCGTCCACAAGGAGGGCCTGCCAAGATAAAGAGACCCGCCCTTCATTCAAAGGGTGAAAGTTCTCGCACACAAGATCTATCATAACTTTGACTGGCATGGCTTTCCAAGAATAAACTACTCTGAGTGAGTGAGTGAGTGAGCGAGCGAGCGAGCGAGCGAGCTGGTGAGAACCTGTGTATCACTCTAGACTGGAAGAGGTCATTATTTATTGCACTTCACCGGATTGTACTTTCATGATATGATATGATATGTCATTGATAACGCGCCTATACACAAGTGTTTCTACCATGTCTTATCCATCACTGTGCCACCGACCTGAAACATCCCGACACCGACTCGACCCATTTAAAGCATTAAAGTTATGAGTAGTTATGTGTATTGGTTCTGTCCGCCTGGCCCTCCTTAAAGGGCTCCAATGACTAGCAAAGACCCCACTCAAAAGACATCGTGAACGTACTTGACATTGCTGATGAAATGATTGGCTGTGCACCCCTATCTTCCGACCCAGAGGGCCCCCTTCGTTACAAGTCTGCATTTTCTGTGTCTTCCTTTAGAGAGGTGGAGTACAGTGTTTTTGATTTGTGCGTTTACATTGTTATTTTAATGAAAGTATCCTATTTTTATAGAACCTTGTTTGGGCATTCTTTTACTCTGGTACAATTCTACTATTGGTCTGCTTCTGTGCTAGGTCACATCGCTCCTGAAAGAGTAAAGGCTGCCCTCAGCCCGGGCTACCTTAACGAGGTGAAGGGGGTATACCTGTCGGCTTGTGTCTGTTTTACCTTTAGAATTGGGATCACAGCTGGTTCAGCAGTACTGTGGGGCCCAGTAGGTGTTAATCCATTAATCCATTGCTCATCCCTGTAAGCCTGCAGAGCTCTAGTAATTTCACCACACATATGTACAGTACTCCATTGGTACTCGGCTAGGTTTGTGCTTTCTACATCCACCACACCAGAATACATCTTATGAAGGTGTAAAAGGGAAGTCACCAACACACTCTTGCAACCTCTAACTTTACACTCGCTCCACAAAATATGCACGGCCAACATCAAGGCGAGGTACCTCAACCTAATATTAGTTCTACTCAGGCCAGACGTTCGTGTGTCGGCCTTGACATATCCTGTCTCTATTTCCAAAGGCATTTAAGAGGAAGTTCTTCCAGAAGACTTAGTCCTGGATTAAGATTGTGCTAGGTGACAGACGCTGATTTAGGAGTAAACAGACTATCTCCCTTCCCCTTGGTAGTTGGAATGCGAACCTTTGCTGGGTGCCAGAGGCTGTGTTGGGAGTAAACGGTGTATCTCCCTTCCCCTAGGTATTCTGAATGCAAACCTGTGCTAGGTGACAGCGGTTGAGTTAGGAGTAAACAGACTAGCTCCCTTCCTTTTGGTATTCTGAATGCGAACCTGTGCTAGGGGACATAGGCTGCATTGGGACTAAGCAGTGTATCTCCCTTCTCCTAGGTATTCTGAATGCAAACCTGTGTTAGGTGACAAGGGCTGAGTTAGGAGTAAATTGACTATCTCCCTTCACCTTGGTATTCAGAATATGAACCCATGCTAGTTGATAGAGGCTGAGTTAGGAGTAAACTGACTATCTCCCTTCCCCTTGGTATTCTGAATGCTAAGCTGGTGTAAACTGGCTGGAGAGTCCTCCTGACAGGGTGGAAAACTGCTCAAGAACAATTCTTTAAATTAAGCACTTTTCAAGTACAGAAAAAACAGAGATGGTAGAAAACCTGGAGGGAGGAAGTCAGAGACTTGCACAGATATTTTAATGTGTAAAGTATGACTTTTAGTTGTGGTGCCTCTGGAGTATTCTCAAACTTGCAGATGACTTGTAGTTTTTCACTCTTGCGTGTCTCGCTTCCCCCTCTCCTTGTACCTACATTGGACCAATTACAGATCCAACCAGCTATTCTACCTCATGACTCACCGAACCCAAAAAAACAGGTGTCAGGAGGATCCTATCTAGCTTGTACCACAAACACTGACCTCCATTTTTGGTCTATTGCCAGGAATCTAAGCATGGAAGTATTTCGAGTTACAGAAAAATTAATTGTCTCAGATGTTTTAGGCATGAAATTGTATGACTTGCTCTTCCAAAATGTTAACTCAAGCTCAGCTCAAGAGTACATTACATGAAGTTGGTATGAGTGGATATGCAACTATTCACCTGGCCTTTTGCGGTGCACAGGAATAGGGTGTACACATGCGTGATGTGTATCCATGTACCACTGGCAGAATTAATTTTGGGAAATCTGGCATTAGGGTGGATTTTTCAGAATATCTCCATCGGTAAATGGTAATTACCGCCAGCAGGAACCCGCCTACATTTTGCCCAACCTGTAATGAGGCCCTATGAAGGAAATCAGAAAAGTTGATGGTCTCATCAGAAAGATCTGCAAAGATAGCAGGATGGTTTCCTCTGCCACACAGAGCCACTTCACTGCACACAGAAAGGGTCGAAGATACAGCTACTGGGTGTGTGGGGGCGAATGGATGCAGAGGTGAAAGGTTCACTCTCTGACTAAAGCAACAATGGCAGGAAGCTCCCTTCTTCCCTGTGGAGATGTTTACAGCTTTGTGTTTCCAGCAGTGCACCCTACACGAGACTGTAGATAGCGTAGATGTTGCGGAAGATGAAACGTCATTTTGCTTTTATGGTCATTTACAGGAACCACACTGTTGGTGATACAGTGAAATTGGCCAGTACCATGGCAACAGGGGATGCTTAGGGAAAATCAACTACAAGGAGCCACAAAGCTACTAGGCACATCCTGCCAAAGATAACTGCATGGAACGGTTCCTTTGCATTCATTTGGAAAATGTAATCGCAGTATCCCAACAGGCAATATTCAAGAACCACAGCCTATCACCGTTGATAACATATGAGTATTGTGAGGATTGTTGTTGCACTGTAGCACGAAAGCTGGCTCAGGGAAAGTGAACCAGATCTGATAATAGGGAAAATACCTCTATGCTCAAGGACAGAATACCAGCGCCAACTATGTGGGTCCTTAGCCCAACAGAAAAGAGCTCCTATAAATTAAGGTGCAGTTCCAGAGCTCAAAGGTTCAAGAGGGGATATTGAGGAGTGTCTGTGTCAATTTCTTAAAAATAATAACCCCAAACCATTCTAAACCAAATATAGCATTTTGGCAGAAAAATGGACCGAAAAAAGGGGTAGTCGTGCTTCATATAAATGAGGAGGGGGCTAAAGTGGAAGTTGGTGTGAGGGCATGGGGAGTCCCCCATAAAAGACAAGAGGAATGGCAATTTGGACAAAAAAACAAATTGGTCAGAAAACTCGCCCAGCATGACTATAGGAACAAAAGACACAGATCCATATGGAGGAGTGCGGCAGCCAGGCATGGGGCTGGATGCTCGCATCCCGGGTACACACAGATCCATATGGGGAAGTGCGGCAGCCAGGCATGGGGCTGGATGCTCGCATCCCGGGTAGACACAGATACATATGGAGAAGTGCGGCAGCCAGGCATGGGGCTGGATGCTCGCATCCCGGGTACACACAGATACATATGGGGAAGTGCGGCAGCCAGGCATGGGGCTGGATGCTCGCATCCTGGGTAGACACAGATCCATAAGGAGATGTGCGGCAGCCAGGCATGGGGCTGGATGCTCGCATCCCGGGTAGACACAGATCCATAAGGAGAAGTGCGGCATCCAGGCATGGGGCTGGATGCATCCCGGGTAGACACAGATCCATAAGGAGAAGTGCGGCAGCCAGGTATGGCGCTGGATGCTCGCATCCCGGGTAGACACAGATCCATATGGAGAAGTGCGGCAGCCAGGCATGGGGCTGGATGCTCGCATCCCGGGTAGACACAGATCCATATGGAGAAGTGCGGCAGCCAGGCATGGGGCTGGATGCTCGCATCGCGGGTAGACACAGATCCATATGGAGAAGTGCGGCAGCCAGGCATGGGGCTGGATGCTCGCATCCCGGGTAGACACAGATCCATATGGAGAAGTGCGGCAGCCAGGCATGGGGCTGGATGCTCGCATCCCGGGTAGACACAGATCCATATGGAGAAGTGCGGCAGCCAGGCATGGGGCTGGCTGCTCGCATCCCGGGTACACACAGATCCATATGGAGAAGTGCGGCAGCCAGGCATGGGGCTGGATGCTCGCATCCCGGGTAGACACATATCCATATGGGGAAGTGCGGCAGCAGGTTGCTCGCATCCCGGGTAGACACAGATCCATAAGGAGAAGTGCGGCAGCCAGGCATGGCGCTGGATGCTCGCATCCCGGGTAGACACAGATCCATATGGAGAAGTGTTACAGATCCATATGGAGAAGTGCGGCAGCCAGGCAAAGGGCTGGATGCTCGCATCCCCGGGTAGTCACAGATCCATATGGAGAAGTGCGGCAGCCAGGCAAAGGGCTGGATGCTCGCATCCTGGGTACACACATATCCATATGGGGAAGTGCGGCAGCCAGGCAAAGGGCTGGATGCTCGCATCCTGGCTACACACATATCCATATGGGGAAGTGCGGCAGCCAGGCATGGGGCTGGATGCTCGCATCCCGGGTAGACACAGATCCATAAGGAGAAGTGCGGCAGCCAGGCATGGCGCTGGATGCTCGCATCCCGGGTAGACACAGATCCATATGGAGAAGTGCGGCAGCCAGGCATGGGGCTGGATGCTTGCATCCCGGGTAGACACAGATCCATATGGAGAAGTGCGGCAGCCAGGCATGGGGCTGGATGCTCGCATCCCGGGTAGACACAGATCCATATGGAGAAGTGCGGCAGCCAGGCATGGGGCTGGATGCTCGCATCCCGGGTAGACACAGATCCATATGGAGAAGTGCGGCAGCCAGGCATGGGGCTGGATGGTAGCATCCCGGGTAGACACAGATCCATATGGAGAAGTGCGGCAGCCAGGCATGGGGCTGGATGCTCGCATCCCGGGTAGTCACAGTTCCATATGGAGAAGTGCGGCAGCCAGGCATGGGGCTGGATGCTCGCATCCCGGGTAGTCACAGTTCCATATGGAGAAGTGCGGCAGCCAGGCATGGGGCTGGATGCTCGCATCCCGGGTAGACACAGATCCATATGGAGAAGTGCGGCAGCCATCCATGGGGCTGGATGCTCGCATCCCGGGTAGTCACAGTTCAATATGGAGAAGTGTGGCAGCCAGGCATGGGGCTGGATGCTCGCATCCCGGGTAGTCATAGATCCATATGGAGAAGTGCGGCAGCCAGGCATGGGGCTGGATGCTCGCATCCCGGGTAGTCACAGATCCATATGGAGAAGTGCGGCAGCCAGGCATGGGGCTGGATGCTCGCATCCAGGGTAGACAAAGATACATATGGGGAATTGCGGCAGCCAGGCATGGGGCTGGATGCTCGCTTCCCGGGTAGACACAGATCCATATGGAGAAGTGCGGCAGCCAGGCATGGGGCTGGATGCTCGCATCCCGGGTAGTCATAGATCCATATGGAGAAGTGCGGCATGGATGCTCGCATCCCGGGTACAAACATATCCATTTGGGGAAGTGCGGCAGCCAGGCATGGGGCTGGATGCTTGCATCCCGGGTAGACACAGATCCATAAGGAGAAGTGCGGCAGCCAGGCATGGGGCTGGATGCTCGCATCCCGGGTAGACATAGATCTATATGGAGAAGTGCGGCAGCCAGGCATGGGGCTGGATGCTCGCATCTCGGGTAGACACAGATCTATATGGAGAAGTGCGGCAGCCAGGCATGGGGCTGGATGCTCGCATCCCGGGTAGACACAGATCCATATGGAGAAGTGCGGCAGCCAGGCATGGGGCTGGATGCTCGCATCCCGGGTAGACATAGATCCATAAGGAGAAGTGCGGCAGCCAGGCATGGCGCTGGATGCTCGCATTCCGGGTAGACACAGATCCATAAGGAGAAGTGCGGCAGCCAGGCATGGGGCTGGATGCTCGCATCCTGGGTAGTCATAGATCCATATGGAGAAGTGCGGCAGCCAGGCATGGGGCTGGATGCTCGCATCCCGGGTAGACACAGATCCATATGGAGAAGTGCGGCAGCCAGGCATGGGGCTGGATGCTCGCATCCCGGGTAGACACAGATCCATATGGAGAAGTGCGGCAGCCAGGCATGGGGCTGGATGCTCGCATCCCGGGTAGACATAGATCCACAAGGAGAAGTGCAGCAGCCAGGCATGGCGCTGGATGCTCGCATCCCGGGTAGACACAGATCCATATGGAGAAGTGCGGCAGCCAGGCAAAGGGCTGGATGCTCGCATCCCGGGTACAAACATATCCATATGGGGAAGTGCGGCAGCCAGGCATGGGGCTGGATGCTTGCATCCCGGGTAGACACAGATCCATAAGGAGAAGTGCGGCAGCCAGGCATGGCGCTGGATGCTCGCATCCCGGGTACACACATATCCATATGGGAAGTGCGGCAGCCAGGCAAGGGGCTGGATGCTTGCATCCCGGGTAGAGACAGATCCATAAGGAGAAGTGCAGCAGCCAGGCATGGCGCTGGATGCTCGCATCCCGGGTAGACACAGATCCGTATGGAGAAGTGCGGCAGCCAGGCCTGGGACTGGATGCTCGCATCCCGGGTACACATATATCCATATGGGGAAGTGCGGCAGCCATGCATGGGGCTGGATGCTCGCATCCCGGGTAGACACAGATCCATACGGAGAAGTGCGGCAGCCAGGCATGGGGCTGGATGCTCGCATCCCGGGTAGTCATAGATCCATATGGAGAAGTGCGGCAGCCAGGCATGGGGCTGGTTGCTCGCATCCCGGGTAGACACAGATCCATATGGAGAAGTGCGGCAGCCAGGCATGGGGCTGGATGCTCGCATCCCGGGTAGACACAAATCCATATGGAGAAGTGTGGCAGCCAGGCATGGGGCTGGATGCTCGCATCCCGGGTAGACACAGATCCATAAGGAGAAGTGCGGCAGCCAGGCATGGCGCTCGATGCTCCCATCCCGGGATAGACACAGATCCATAAGGAGAAGTGCGGCAGCCAGGCATGGCACTGGATGCTGGCATCCCGGGTAGACACAGATCCATATGGAGAAGTGCGGCAGCCAGGCATGTGGCTGGATGCTCGCATCCCGGGTAGTCAAAGATCCATATGGAGAAGTGCAGCAGCCAGGCAAAGGGATGGATGCTCGCATCCCGGGTACAAACATATCCATATGGGGAAGTGCGGCAGCCAGGCATGGGGCTGGATGCTTGCATCCCGGGTAGACACAGATCCATAAGGAGAAGTGCGGCAGCCAGGCATGGGGCTGGATGCTCGCATCCCGGGTAGACACAGATCCGTATGGAGAAGTGCGGCAGCCAGGCATGGGGCTGGATGCTCGCATCCCGGGTAGACACAGATCCATATGGAGAAGTGCGGCAGCCAGGCATGGGGCTGGATGCTCGCATCCCGGGTAGACACAGATCCATATGGAGAAGTGCGGCAGCCAGGCATGGGGCTGGATGCTCGTATCCCGGGTAGACACAGATCCATATGGAGAAGTGCGGCAGCCAGGCATGGGGCTGGATGCTCGCATCCCGGGTAGTCACAGATCCATATGGAGAAGTGCGGCAGCCAGGCATGGCGCTGGATGCTCGCATCCCGGGTAGACACAGATCCATATGGAGAAGTGCGGCAGCCAGGCATGGGGCTGGATGCTCGCATCCCGGGTAGACACAGATCCGTATGGAGAAGTGCGGCAGCCAGGCATGGGGCTGGATGCTCGCAACCCGGGTAGTCACAGTTCCGTATGGAGAAGTGCGGCAGCCAGGCATGGGTCTGGATGCTCGCATCCCGGGTAGTCAAAGATCCATATGGAGAAGTGCAGCAGCCAGGCAAAGGGCTGGATGCTCGCATCCCCGGGTAGTCACAGATCCATATGGAGAAGTGCAGCAGCCAGGCAAAGGGCTGGATGCTCGCATCCCGGGTACAAACATATCCATATGGGGAAGTGCGGCAGCCAGGCATGGGGCTGGATGCTCGCATCCCGGGTAGACACAGATCCATAAGGAGAAGTGCGGCAGCCAGGCATGGGGCTGGATGCTCGCATCCCGAGTAGACACAGATCCATATGAAGAAGTGCGGCAGCCAGGCATGGGGCTGGATGCTCGCATCCCGGGTAGACACAGATCCATATGGAGAAGTGCGGCAGCCAGGCATGGGGCTGGATGGTCGCATCCCGGGTAGACACAGATCCATATGGAGAAGTGCGGCAGCCAGGCATGGGGCTGGATGCTCGCATCCCGGGTAGTCACAGTTCCATATGGAGAAGTGCGGCAGCCAGGCATGGGGCTGGATGCTCGCATCCCGGGTAGTCACAGTTCCATATGGAGAAGTGCGGCAGCCAGGCATGGGGCTGGATGCTCGCATCCCGGGTAGTCACAGATCCATATGGATAAGTGCGACAGCCAGGCATGGGGCTGGATGCTCGCATCCCGGGTAGTCACAGATCCATATGGAGAAGTGCGGCAGCCAGGCATGGTGCTGGATGCTCGCATCCCGGGTAGACACAGATCCATATGAGAAGTGCGGCAGCCAGGCATGGGGCTGGATGCTCGCATCCCGGGTAGACACAGATCCATATGGAGAAGTGCGGCAGCCAGGCATGGGGCTGGATGCTCGCATCCCGGGTAGTCACAGATCCATATGGAGAAGTGCGGCAGCCAGGCATGGGGCTGGATGCTCGCATCCCGGGTAGATACAGATCCATATGGAGAAGTGCGGCAGCCAGGCATGGGTCTGGACGCTCGCATCCCGGGTACATACAGATCCATATGGGGAAGTGCGGCAGCCAGGCATGGGGCTGGACGCTCGCATCCCGGGTAGTCAAAGATCCATATGGAGAAGTGCAGCAGCCAGGCAAAGGGCTGGATGCTCGCATCCCCGGGTAGTCACAGATCCATATGGAGAAGTGCAGCAGCCAGGCAAAGGGCTGGATGCTCGCATCCCGGGTACAAACATATCCATATGGGGAAGTGCGGCAGCCAGGCATGGGGCTGGATGCTTGCATCCCGGGTAGACACAGATCCATAAGGATAAGTGCGGCAGCCAGGCATGGCGCTGGATGCTCGCATCCCGGGTAGACACAGATCCATATGGAGAAGTGCGGCAGCCAGGCATGGGGCTGGATGCTCGCATCCCGGGTAGACACAGATCCGTATGGAGAAGTGCAGCAGCCAGGCATGGGGCTGGATGCTCGCATCCCGGGTAGACACAGATCCATATGGAGAAGTGCGGCAGCCAGGCATGGGGCTGGATGCTCGTATCCCGGGTAGACACAGATCCATATGGAGAAGTGCGGCAGCCAGGCTTGGGGCTGGATGCTCGCATCCCGGGTAGTCACAGTTCCATATGGAGAAGTGCGGCAGCCAGGCATGGGTCTGGATGCTCGCATCCCGGGTAGTCATAGATCCATATGGAGAAGTGCGGCAGCCAGGCATGGGGCTGGATGCTCGCATCCCGGGTAGATATAGATCCATATGGAGAAGTGCGACTGCCAGGCGTGGGGCTGGATGCTTGCATCCCGGGTAGTCACAGATCCATATGGAGAAGTGCGGCAGCCAGGCGTGGGGCTGGATGCTCGCATCCCGGGTAGTCTTGATTTCTGCAGGATCTTTGGAGCAGTTTTCCATCCTATCCTGTTGCAGGATCAGTCAATTCCAACAAGTTGGGAAGGAGGGAGAATGCGGGACCTAAGAGTAAACATGTTTTAAAGGTCCCAAGTTGTCTTGGCAGGGGCTTTCTTACTGGAGAGATCTGCTGATCTTTTCAGGCCAGGTAAAGGAGAGCTAGGAAATGCATTCACACTTAAGACCATTGATCACAAGGACCAGCCCGTTCCTGTGTGGGAACGCACTTCCAGGTGAACCCCTTTGGGTTGTCCCAAAGAATCTGCGATCCTCAAAGGTCTGCCTTAAGAGCTAAATGCAATAAAGGAGGACACTTTACTAATTTAAATGGCACCACATTCCAGCCTATCTCTTTTTAAAGTGCAATGCAATCAAATGTGTGGAAATGCTGTTTCTGTAGGTTTCACCAGATTCTGCCAACCTCCAAATGAGACGCTTCACCTGTTTTTGAGTACCATCAATTTTGGAATTATTAACAGCTATTAATATATAATACTACGAAGTGTGACACATCTGACACGAGGTGCTATATACAAACCCGACCTCATAATAATAATTTCAAAGTATGACCAATAAACATGTTCCGGGATAGATTATTCACATAAAAAAAAATCAATATATGTGACAAACATGTTCCCTTGTAAAACATTTAGGTCACCTAGTGAAGGATCAAATAGGATCACTACTGTGGAAAAAGTCTACTGCCTAACCCTGGGAACCCACAGTACAGCGGCCAATGGGGCGGGGCTCCACCCACAGCTAGTGACGCTGAAGCCGGAGAACAAACGAATATAGCTAATTCTCAGACGAACCTTACTGGGTCCCCGCACTAAAGCAGAAGACAGTCACATGAATGCTCACATCCCCACCAGCCCCACAAACATGCCTCCTTACAAAAGGGGTAGCTACAGAGACTCTCATAACCCCACCATTGTTCCCAAAGGAGACGCCTTCCCATAAAGTTGGCACACCGAGAGAGTCATTCCAGCTCCGCAGCCAGACCCACACATCTAATATAGAAAAGCAAGCCTCTCCATTTAAGGGAGCAATGCTGGAATAATTCACAGTCCCCAACAAGTGAGGACATATATTTTCTCCTAGGGCACCGAGCATAGACAGGGTAGGGCCTGAGCGGGCAAGACCCACCCACAATCTGTAAATGCCCACTCAGCAGTGCTGTGTGGGCCTTTATGGTGTTAATGTCATGGCAGTGGGCCCAAGTACATTAGCGTTGGGCCCCACTTCTTAAGCAATCCTGGCTACACCTCTGCGGAGGAACCATTTCACATTATGACTCACATGTGCAGCGTCTGCAGATCTTAGTGTTACAAAGTGGTTCTCAAACAAAGAGGAGCTGACACGCACGGAACCCGCGAGCAAAGTAGCAAACAAACCTTCATCTCTCATCATCACAGGAGATACAAACCAAGAAGTTCCCTGCATATAATAATTATAAAGAAGCATAACCATAACAGGAAGCTTCCAAAGCCTGCCAGCCCCTTTCTTAGCTCTAGATTCGCCTGCTACGACAGAAAAAGGGACCCTGCCTAATAAAGGCAACAACAATAGGGCTAACAAGGTGGAAAGAGTGAGACTACACAACTGTCCAGGGCCCGTGTAGGAATCCAAGATGGCAGCTAGCCTTCATGTAACGCAGCCCAGCCGCTTGCTTACCACAAGTCCATAGTCCAATCCCCTAACAGCACATCTCTCAGTACACAAATGTTCTCAGGAGCTTTAAGCACCTCAGGGGAGGAGAACCCTGCTACAAAAGACACAGCAATCTGGAAGCGTGGGTTGTTCAAGTAGGATTTGGAGGAAGGAGTTTGCCAAGGAGCAGCGAGAGAGAGAGAAAGAGGACTAATGAGAGGAGAGCAGCAGGATAGAGATCGAGGCTGTTGGGAGTGTTTGGAGGATGGAGTAAGAGAGAGGTGTCATCAGGTGGAAAAGAGGTGTTGGAGACTAGAGGAGGTTGGAGAAGACGACAGTTGTCACCAGGAAAAGGTGGAGGGGAAATGTTACTGGTGGGAGTAGCAGAAGGAGAAAGCAATTAGTAAGAAGGTTGAGCAAGAGGTACCATCCGGCAGCCCACCAACCACGAGGGGAACGGAGGTGCAGTCCCTTAACATCTGCAGCTGAAAGGAAGAACCTAGTGGAGGACATACCATTGTGGTGAGAAGAACGTGTGCCCTGGAAAGCAAAAGAGCACAGTGAGGTTCCAGTGAGCCAGGTTGGTCCAGGCCAGAACTGAAGTGAGAGGAGGTACAGGATGCTGCAATCGCACAGGGGGGCCAAATATGGCTTATTTTTGGAGCCAACACGCAGTGCCAGGAAGTGGTCAATTTATCAAGAACACCCTAAGTCTCAACGTAAGAGAATGGCGAGGTGGGGGGCCAGCCCTAGCCAAGCTCCCCTGTACTTTCTTCTGTTATTAAAAGATGCCAGTGTGTACATCTCTCTTGCCTACCCTGCCAACTACTGTGGGGGAAAATTGGTAAATTACATTTTTTGCACTCCCCGTGCCTAGCACTGTAGTGTTATACAGACTAGGCCCTGTAACCCACCATGTTTAAACAGTGTTTCTTGCTTATGCAAGGCAGACACTGTAGAACGTACTGCGCATGTCTTTGCAATGAAAGCCTCTTGCCCAGCTTGTTGGAATGCTCGCTTTCCTCATCTCTTACTCGCGTCCCTTGCCATATGCAAGCGGAATACAAGCTCTCGCTTTCTTGAGAAAAGCGGCACAGGGGAACGGAAGTCGCCATATTGCTCATTCTCTCACTTGCCTCAAAGCGTATGGAAATCTTTAACAACGATAGGCACCTTGACTAACTTAGTTACGACAGGGTGACCTCACTGATAAAACTGGCTGACATGAAAGGGCCCAGCTAGCGTCAAAGGCTGATATAATGAAGCTTTGCTCTTAGCTAGCAGGACGAATTTAGTGTGCAACCTTGACCTGTTGGGACCACACATTTGCATTGGAAAGTATGACCCCTGGTGGGTATAGAGGACGAGGGGTTCGGAGGTAAGGGACCGTCGGAACTTTGTGTCTCGTGTTGCTGTTGGTTTTGTGCTGTCACTGCTTTCTACTTATAAACGTGTTCACCAATCCACCGGAGTCATGAGTGATCCTTTTCCCTCATCCGTACATATAATGCTAGTATGCAAGAGTCATCTAACTCTACGCAAGTGACCTATAAAACTGCAAGAGGCATGGCAACCATTTTCAACAAAGACCAAGGAACACATTTGTCTTCCTAGTGAATTGAGGAGTTTCAAACACACAACTATAATTCTAAGAGCATGGTAAAGTTTAGCAGTAATAGTATTGCAAACAATGCAAATGGCGGCACTGCTAAGACTATACCCAGCTATGCAGTTATCCTCATCCAGCCTAAAAGTATGACCATGGCAGGTGCATTAGTGAGAGCTGAACAGGCATGGAGAGCGAGCAGAAGATTCAGCTGGAATGTTATGTTGTTGCAACATTTCTATACTGCACCAAGTCACCATCATGGTAGTCTCAGACTGCGTAGGCTTGCATGATATGTGGTGCACTGTGCTACTGCCAGGGGTTTCCAAACTGTAATCTGCAAAGAAGAGGAAAAGGGCAAGGGGTACAGGGACGTCACCAAAATGCCAGGGGTAGCGGAAGTGACATCACATGACCCTTGACCCCTGATGACATCACAAGAGGTGATGTAATTTGACCCCACCCCGAAGTGATATCACGTGAAGCAATGGAACACAACCTTTCACCCGTTGACAAAACAGAAAGTGTCATCACATAACATTGTACACTACGAAAAATATGGTTATGATATCACTATAATGTGATGTACATTTCATACCAGAGTGGATCGCCAGATGTATCGTTAAGATCAGTGTGTATAGGCCCATTTTACCAAATTACTGTGAATGCAAGCAGACGTCCATGACCAAATGATAATGATGTGTTATTATATAGCACTTACGCTTAAGCGCTTTATATAGAAAGAATATACACCCAATATCACCCAACCTGTGTTGGTACTCATTTATCGACCTCAGAAGGATGAAAGGCTGAGTTGAGGCATTTAAGACCAGTCTAAAGTAGTGACTCACCCCCTGAAGTGTGCCTGAAATAAACCTTTAATGAGTCTAGCAATTATTGTATAGCAAAGAGCCACATGGTGCTGGCCACAGAACAGGAGCTTGCATTACAAACAAAAAAAAAAAGGGGGGTTTCTGTTTTTTTTAGAGGTCGCAAGGGAGACCACAGAGGTCGCAAGGGAGACCACAGACCTCTGGCGACCCCTAAATGACGTCCCTGAAGGGGTATGGAGGAAGAGAAAAATAGTGCCAAGTAAAGGACGAACAGGGCAAGACCCATATTGTAACGAGAAGAGGGGTAGTGATGGTGAAAGCTTGGATGCTTGAAACACCAATAGGCCCAGGACATGAATAAACAGCATATACAGCTAGAAGCACATCTGAGGTGTCTGTGGATAATGGAGAGTTTACCTGAGGGAGGTTTAATATAAGCTATCAATTGCCGTGTGGGGCCTCATAATGAAGAGCTCAAGAATTGCCATTGAAGAATGGAGGATTACATTGCCTGAGAAGGCATTTTATATCGCCAACAAAACTAACAACAACATACCAATATTTTGAATGTGAAGCCAGGTGACTAAGTGCGCCTGCACCCGGAACGGACTGCGAGATATGTAAAGGTCAACAGAAACGTGCAGAAAAGCAGTGCGACCTTTGCACCCTAGTAGTTATGCAAACACCAACAATGTTATGGTGGGTTTATAGTCTTCAATCAGAAATGTTAAAGTAGAATAAGCCATTTCAGCGAAGTCACATATGCCCCACAGCGCCAACCAGTGGTCATCCCTGGAAGTTCACCTCCATCTCTGAGACATATGAGCAATGCATTGTGGGTTTCTAGTTCTTATAGGGAAGTAATGCAATTAGCCAGCAAGCGGCTGCATGTGGGCTTGAGATGTGGTCTAGCTTACCTTTGTAGCATGGTGGCTTTATTGTCCATTAGGTTCTAATGTGATCTGACAGACCCCGGGAGATAAACCTGGGATTGCCCCCAGCTGATTGCCAGGCGTGGCAAAGCCTATGGTGGACTCTGTGCAAGAAGAACAGGATGGGCAAAAAGGTGCATAGAAATCAGGTGTCTGACCATGTGATAAGGGACATTTGCAGCTGGAGGGAATGGTGTAACATTCTAATAATACAAGACACCCTTGAATAGATGCTGCACAGCTCACAGCTCCTATAAAGGTGTTTTTGTGTTACATTACTGTCACCACATAAGTTCATAACATGCTTGTAAGGCACTTTGTAGCCAATAATGTGGCGGGTCGAAAATGAAGATCGTGAACTAATCCAAGCCATTGGCAAAGCTCTGGACAACCTTCTACATCATCTTTGTTTATCCCATCTGCGCCATTCCAGGAAGGGCCTCCACATATGCAAAGCAGTCGTGGTCCTACCACCAATGGGAGCAGTCCAGCCCCTAGACCAAGTAATCTGTGCTTGGTAACACAAACATCCACAGGCATGTTTCGACGTTGTTGGAACTCATCAGACATGTAATGGCTTGGCAAGATGAAAAGCAATATTCTAAAGCAAGGATACTCCTTATGTGGCCCCCCAGATGTTTTTGACTACAACTGGAGTGGTTCTTTGCCACTGACATGTCTGGATAGGGATGATGGTAATTGAGGTCCAGAATCTGGAGGACCATATAACATGCAACCATGGACTCTCGATGGTTGCCCAAAGCAATGTCGGTGGTTATGATTGATTCAAAACCTTCCGGCCATCCCCAATCAGTTCTGCTTATAGTCACCCACCTTG